>NW_005871098.1:3787212-3806033 GCF_000147115.1 Myotis lucifugus | reverse complement strand
TATTAAGTACTAGTTCTTGTGTGTTTGATTTTTTAAATTACTATAATGAAGTTCATGTTTTCTTAACTTGAACCCCACTCTCTTACCTGCATCCCTAAGAGTATTCTACGGTAACTCTTTTGGATGTTCAGCCTGAAAGCCATTCTTGTGAAATGGCGACGACAGGCCATTTCGTTATTTGGAGTAAAGCTCCCCCTTCATTCACATTTGATACACACACAGGAAACAAGATTTAATTTGAAATTAGCAGTTATCTGTGCTTTTATGTGCAGATGTTTTTAACTATAAAATTACTTAATCAATCCTCCCAAATGAATAAGCTGCAGAAGCAAGTGTGTGTGTGTATATATATATACTATTTTGGAACAAAAAAGCTAACATGGCTCCTCCCAAAATGCTTTACATAAACAGAGAAGAACTTGCTCTGGTGGCATTATCTAGCCCATGGGACACTTAGCAATGTCTGCAGACAGTTTTGGCTGTCACAACTAGGGTGGGAGAGGTAGGGAATGGAATGCTATCACTATCTGGTAGAGAGCAGAGATGCTGTAAACAATCTTTAATGCACAGGACAGCTTTTACAACAAAGAATTATCTATATATATAAAAGGCTAAGTGTCTGACCATTTGACATGTAGCTATGACGTGCACTGACCACCAGGGGGCAGATGCTCAATGCACAGGCATGGAAATATGGAACAGACTGATGAATCTCAAAGGAAAAGGGGAAGAGGGGAGGGTGGGAAGAGATTAACCAAAAATCTTATATGTATACTGGCCTGTGGGGATCAGGCCAAGTCCGTGTACCAGGCCTCCAACATCCCCCCAGGGATCCCGGATTGCGAGAGGGCGAAGGCCAGGCTGAGGGACCCCACCGGTGCACCGGGTATCTAGTCTGAAATAAAATTCAAACAGTGCCCAGGTTGAGAAACTCTACTCTAAGAGTGTCACTGATTGTTAAATTGTAGGTTCCAGAAAGCCTATCAAGGACACTCAGCAAATAAATACCTTGACATCACCATAACTATTTGAATGGTCCTCCCCCACCAGGATATCTGTTTATAAAAGAACTAGAGGCCCGGTGCACAAAAATTTGTGCACTCGGGGGGCGGGGGGAGGGGGGGTCCCCCAGCCCAGCCTGTGCCCTCTCGCAGTCTGGGACCCCTCGGGAGATAATGACTTGCTGGCTTAGGCCTGCTCCTGGGTGGCAGAGGGCAGGCCCAATCCCTAGGTGCAGCCCCTGGTCGGGCTCAGAGCAGGGCTGATTGGGGAGTTGGGGCGCCGCCCCCTGTCATGCACAGAGCAGGGCGGATTGGGAGGTTGCAATGCCACTCTCAGTCACGCTCAGGGTAGGGCCGATTGGGGGGTTGGGGCACCGCCCCCTGTCACACTCAAGGCAGGGTCGATGGGGAGGTTGAGGCGCCACCCCCTGTCACTCACAGAGCAGGGCCCATCAGGGGGGTTGGGGCTCCATACCCTGTCATGCACAGAGCAGGGCCAATCAGGGGGTTGGGCGCTGCCCCCTGTCATGCACAGAGCAGGGCCCATCAGGGGGTTGGGGAGCTCCCCCCTGTCATGCACAGAGCAGGGCCGATAGGGGAGTTAGGGCACCGCCCCCGGTCACACACAGAGCAGGGCGGATCAGGGGGTTGAGGAGCTCCCCCCTGTCACTCACAGAGTAGGGCCGATAGGGGAGTTGGGGCACTGCCCCAACACACACACACAGAGCAGGGCGAATCAGGGGGTTGGGGCGACGCCCTCTATCACCCACAGAGCAGGGCCGATCAGGGGATTGGGGCACCGCCACTCTCACACTCAGGGCAGGGCCAATGGGGAGGTTATGGCTCTACCCCGTCACACACAGAGCAGGGCCCGTGGGGGGAGGGAGAGTTGGGGCACCGCACCCTGTCACACACAGAGCAGGGCCGATCAGGGGTTTGGGGCACTCCCCCCTGTCACAAACAGAGCCGCAGGGCAATCAGGGGGTTGGGGAGCTCCCCCCTATCAGGCACAGAGCAGGGCTGATCAGGGGGTTGTGGCGCCTTCCCCTGTCACACACAGAGCCGCAGGGCGATCAGGGAATTTGGTCACTGCCCTCTGTCATGCTGATCCCGGTGCTGGGAGGCATATTACCCTTTCACTATATAGGATAGAGGCCTGGTGCACGGATGGGGGCTGGCTGGTTTGCCCTGAAGGGTGTCCTGGATCAGGGTGGGGGTCCCCACTGGGGTGCCTGGCCAGCCTGGATGAGGGGATGATGGCTGTTTGAAGCTGGTCACACCCCCTTCAGGGTGGGGGTCCCCACTGGGGTGCCTGGCCAGTCTGGGTGAGGGGCTGAGGGCCATTTTCAGGCTGGTGGGTGACTGAAGCTCCCAACTTGTCCTTTTTTTCTTTTTTTTAATTCTGGGCCAGCTTTAGCTCTGAGGCTTGGCTCCAGCTCTGAGGCCTCGGCTGCTGAAGGCAGGTATCTGGTTTGTTTGGGTTCTATAATTGTAACACTGTTGCGGTCCTGCTCACTCCAGCTCTGAGATCCCGGCTGGCTGAAAGCAGGGATCTGCGTTTGTTCTATAATTGAAACAATGTTGTGGTCCTGCTGGCTGAAGCCCGGCTGGCTGAAAGCAGGTTTCTGGGGTTTTGTTTAGCTTCTATATTTGTAACATTGTTTCTTAAACTGCAAGCTCAGAGGCTGGCAAGGCAGGCGGGGAACGATGGCTTCCTCCATCACTGAAGCAAGCAAGCCTTCTGTTCACTTCAAGCTGCCTGGCTTCCGGCCGCCATCTTGGTTGGCAGTTAAATTGCATATCGCCCTGATTAGCCAATGGGAAGGGTAGCAGAGGTACGGCTAATTACCATGTTTATTATTAGATAGGATGGGCTAAGGTTGAAGGGAGTAAATAGAGTGGTCTAGGAGTTAATAAACTCTCCTTCATATTCAGGTAAATATCAATTAGGTTGAGATGATAAACATGCTTACTGTCCTTAAAGCAATATGAAGTACATAGGCAATGATATATATGTGCCAGCTATACAGGTGTGGCACCCATTTATGGGACTTTGTCTCTTCTGATTCACCAACTGCACGCCACTGTACGCCACTGGTAATGTTCTTGGTAATGTTCATGGTCAACAGATGTTGACCTTGAGATTTGGGAGCTGAGATAATTCACGTAACAGAAATGAATTATCCTCACCTACAATGACCTTAGCCCTCAGGACTTGGCACACAGAGTTGCTTTTCATTCAACAATCAATCACTTTCAGATTTTATGGAGCTGGGGAGGAGCCTGCTATGGGATCACTCTAATGATCACTCAAAGGCTCAGTACCTCCATGTGGCAGTTTTTGAAGAGCCTTCTGCCCCATATTTTTACTTTCCTCTTATTAGTTAAAAAAAAATGTGCTTTAAGAAAGAGGAGAGAAAAATAGAAATAAAATGTACTTTTATTGTAAATACAAGTCTTAGATTTGCAAACACAATTAAGTCACTGCGTTTATTACACAATTAGAGGCCCAGTGCACAAAATTCATGCAAGGGTAGGGTCCCTAGTGGCTGGCTGAACAGGCCCATCCCCTGATTGAACTCCCAGTCAAACTCCCGGTTGAGGGGACAATTTGCATATTAGGCTTTTATTATACACTAGAGGCCCTGTGCACAAAAATTTGTGCACTCGGGGGGGAGGGGGATCCCTCAGCCCAGCCTGTGCCCTCTCACAGTCTGGGACCCCTCGGGAGATAACGACCTGCTGGCTTAGGCCTGCTCCCGGGTGGCAGAGGGCAGGCCCAATCCCTAGGGGCAGCCCCTGGTCGGGCTCAGAGCAGGGCAGATCGGGAGGTTGCAGCGCCACCCCCTGTCACGCACAGAGCAGGGCCAATCAGGGGTTTGGGGAGCTGCCCCCTGTCACTCACAGAGCAGGGCCCATCAGGGGGGTTGGGGCTTCGTACCCTGTCAAGCACAGAGCAGGGTCGATCAGGGGGTTGGGGAGCTCCCCCCTGTCACACACAGAGCAGGGCCCATCAGGGAGTTGGGGAACTCCCCCCTGTCACGCACAGAGCAGGGCCGATAGGGGAGTTGGGGCACCGCCCCCTGTCACAGACAGAGCAGGGCCGATGGGGAGGTTATGGCTCTACCCTGTCACACACAGACCAGGGCCCGTGGGGGGCGGTTGGTGCGCTGCCCTCTATCACCCACAGAGCAGTGCCAATCAGGGGGTTGGGTCACCGCACCCTGTCACACACAGAGCAGGGTGGGTCAGGGGGTTGGGGCGCCTCACCCTGTCACACACAGAGCCGCAGGGCGATCAGGGGGTTGGGGTGCCTTCCCCTGTCATGAACAGAGCAGGGCAGATAGGGAGGTTGTGGCCCCGCCCCCTGTCACACACAGAGCTGCAGGGCGATCAGGGTGTTTGGGCGCTGCCCCCTGTCACGCTGATCCTGGTGCCGGGAGGCCTCTCGGCTCTGCTGATCCTGGTGCTGGGAGGCATGTTACCCTTTTACTATATAGGATAGAGGCCTGGTGCACGGGTGGGGGCTGGCTGGTTTGCCCTGAAGGGTGTCCTGGATCAGGGTGGGGGTCCCCACTGGGGTGCCTGGCCAGCCTGGATGAGGGGATGATGGCTGTTTGCAGCTGGTCACACACCCTTCAGGGTGGGGGTCCCCACTGTGGTGCCTGGCCAGTCTGGGTGAGGGGCTGAGGGCTGTTTTCAGGCTGGCAGGTGACTGAAGCTCCCAACCGCTCCTTTTTTTCTTTTTCTTTTTTAATTCTGGGCCAGCTTTAGCTCTGAGGATTGGCTCCAGCTCTTAGGCCTTGGCTGCTAAAAGCAGGTATCTGGTTTGTTTGGGTTCTATAATCGAAACACTGTTTCAACTCCAGCTCTGAGATCCCGGCTGGCTGAAAGCACGTTTCTGGGGTTTTGTTTAGCTTCTATATTTATAACATTGTTTCTTAAACTGCAAGCTCAGAGGCCGGCAGCGGCAGGTGGGGAACGTTGGCTTCCTCCGTCACTGAAGCAAGCAAGCCTCATGTCGCTTCAAGCTGCCTGGCTGCCGGCCTCCATCTTGGCTGGCATTTAATTTGCATATCGCCCTGATTAGCCAATGGGAAGCATAGCGGAGTGACACCAATTTGCATGTTTCTCTTTTATTAGTGTAGACTAGGGACCCGGTGCACGAAATTTGTGCACTGGTGGGGGGTCCCTCAGTCCAGCCTGCCCTCTCTCACAGACAGGGAGCCCTCAGGTGATGTCCTACTGATGGCTTAAACCATAGCCTGGCCTTCCTCTGTTGGAGGCGACCCGGCTGATCAGGGGAAGGTGCCAGCCCCATCACCCTGCTGCTGCAGCCACTGCCAGTCACCGCAGCCACCAAGGTGTTTTCATCAACACGGACTCCAGTCCTTTCACCATGAAAAAATGGCAACTTTCTTTAGGCATTTTCAAGATGTGTCTTTCATAGGATATGACATTTCTTTCTTTTTTTTATCCTCACCTGAGGATATGTTTCTATTGATTTTTAGAGAATGTGAAAGAGAGAGGAAAAGACAGAGAGAAACATCAATGTGAGAGGAACACTTTGATTGGTTGCCTTCTGCATGAGCCCTGACCTGGGCCCTGGTGGGCAGGCCAAGGCTCTATCCACTAAGCCAAACTGGCTAGCTCAGGATATGACATTTCTTAGCCCTCCAGCAGCGGACCTTCATTTTTTCCTCCAGGAGTGAGGTGGAAAAACCCTAGATCACCTTTTTGAATTCTTGTTACCCAAGTTACCAATAACATTACCAGTGGCATACAGGGAGCTTAGCCAATGAGCTGTCAGAAAAGGTGTTTCCCCTGTAGCTTACCCGCAGAGGCAGGACTGCTGGCAAGCCTAGGCTGGCACACCCCCTCTCTCTGGTCCTGCTCATGCCTCCAATGCGAATTGGGCAGGGCCCCCCAGCTCCGATCAAGCCTCTGCCACAGCTTGGGAAGGACCCCCTACACCGCCCCCGCTCCGATCAAGTGTCTGTGGCAGCTTGGGGAGGGCCCCCAGGCTCCGATCAAGCCTCTGCTGTGACTTGAGCAGGGCCCCTCAGCTCCAATCAAGCCTCTACCGGGGCTTGGGCAGGGCCCCCCTGGCTCTGATAAAGCCTCTGTGCAGCTTGGGCAGGGCCCCCGCTCCTCTCTGGCCCTGCTCAAGCCTCTGTTGCCCCCCTGCCCACGGCGCCAAGGCCAGTAGGCCAGGAGTGGCCAGGGGTGTTCTGGGACCGAGGCTGCTCAGGGCCTACGCTGGGGCCTGCATATGCAAATTAACCCACCATATTTTCTGGGTTAATTTGCATACTCACTCCTGATTGGCTGGTGGGCGTGGCTCGTGAGTGTGGCTTGTCAGCGTAGCCGAGGTACGGTCAATTCACATGTTTCTCTTTTATTAGAAAGGATGATAAAATAGAGTTCATGAGCTGTGACCAAGAAGATGTCTCGTGGAACATGGGAATGAATTTGTGGGATGCGAGTTGGCTCCTCTGACTCAAAAGGAATCCTTATACCTGCTGCTCAGGGTGCAAGTTGGTATCTCACTTTGGAGAACAGTTTGGTCATATCTGATATTACAAAGATGCACATATCTTCATCCCCAACATGCCAGACAGGGCTGTGTGGGGAAGTACCAGTGTTGGTCAGAAGGCAGTAGAGAGAAGAAAAAGAAGAGTGTGGCCCAGAGCCTGTATTGGGGGAGAGGTGGTAGAGGGGAGGGTAGGAACCCTGAGTAAGTTTAGGATTGATAATTTGGGGGAGGGTGCTCTGGGATATAATGGTGGGCCCCAGTTGTCCAGCACCCAACCCTGGGGTGATTTAGAGTAGGGAGAACATTGACTTGGTGTGTGTAAGTTTGATAAAGGATATGGTTGAGGATGTGGCTTCTGGATTGGTGGTTTGAATATCAAACATGCACTCACAGGGGAGTCATTTGCTATATCTGGGAATTAGCTCACCCTGGGAGAGGCAGACTTTCTAGAATCAAGGTCCCAAATGCCAGAGTATTAAGAATACAGAAAATATAGTCAATACAGTGGTATATACAAATAATTAATTATTACTCAGCCTTAAAAAGGAAGGAAATTCTGGCACAGGCTACAAAATGGATAAACCTTGGAGACATTATGCTAGGTAAAATAAAAGACACAAAAGAACAAATACTGCACGATTCCATTCATATGAAGTCTTAGAACAGTCAAATCCATAGAGACAGAAAATAGGATGGTTGGTGTCAGGGGCTGGGGAAGGGAAGACTTGGGAGTTATTGTTTAATGGGGATAGAGTTTCTGTTAAGGATAATGAAAATGTTCTGGAGATGGATGGTGGTGATGATTACACAATAATGTGAATGTATCTAATTCCACTAAATGGTTAAAATGGTAAATTTAATGTTCTGTATATTTTACCACAATTAAAAAAAACATTAAATGTTAAAAGTAAAATAAAAATAAAATAGAGGTCATGATTAAGCTTACTTAAATATACTACTTATCAAAATATAGCATTTGAAATATGACTACATACAGCAAATCCAGTAAAGGCAAACACTTATTTGGTGCCCCAACACTAGGATTATGGAGTGTGAGAGTAAAGTAAGGGAAAACAGAGCTTAGAATAATAAATAAGTTAGTTACAACACAAGTGTTCTTTAGCAACCAATCAATTTCTAGTCTAGCCTGTCATTGCTACTTTTTACCACTATTCCTCATTTTGGTTGTAGTAACTTTAGGTTGGTATCCTACCTGACTTTTGTATTTTCTTCAGTGTTACTGCCTTTATTTTTTAATGTCTGTAACTTGAGAAAAACATGCAGTGCTGCCAGAGTGGTGAGCCATCCCTAAGAAGAGGACAGCAAATTGGACTTCCTCTTGGAGATTCAGGGAAGAGGCTCTTACTCATCCCAGTTGAGTCAGAGTTCCTCAGGTGACATACCATGTACACACTAAGTAGATGTGAAGATTGTGGTAAAGTGAACTATATTTGTAGCAAAATCTATATAACTTTAATCTTCAATTAGAGATTTAAAAAAACTCACAAGTTGGAATTGACCAAACAAACAAACATCCATAAGGCACTGGACACAGTTTCACTACTGAGTTCATTCCAACATTTAAGAATCAAAAGGTTTTATTTTTAAAAACTCTTTGAGAGTTCTTTTTATGCATTAAAACTTCATCATTTGTTTTCAAAGCTAAACTGATAACATTTAAGGAGGATATTTCAAAAACATATAGTGCTAAATTGCATATGAATAAACATAAAAAATTAAGTGAAATAATAACAAGTGTGAAGGCATTACCATTAAAGGGCAAAATACCCTACTATTATAGTTATTATTATGTAACTAGAGACCCAATGCATGAAATTCATGCAAGGGCTTGGCCCCCGCTGCCACGACCGGGGCCCTCGGCCTCGGCCCCCACCCGCTGTGGCTTTTATTATTATAGATGTTTTCTAAAGGTTCTATCTAATAAAATTATTTATTATAAACAAAGAATATATACAAATATTAAGAATGAAGAGTAACACTTTTTATTGACAACAATTTGATTCTTGCCCAGGAAAGCAAAGTTGACCTCGTGAAAAATTATTGTTCAGTAAAATGGCCAGGAACTAAAGAAATAATTTGAATTCACCAATGTATTAACATTGTTTCAACATCTAGTTGAGCTTTGTAAAAAAAAAATACAAGGGTGATTCAAGTACAGGAAATTTATATTATTCATAATTTTAATGTATTTACCATCTTGAAAAGACAGAAAAAACATTTCATATAAACATTTGAATTAGATTATTTTTATAGACTGTTTTTAGAGAAGTTTTACATTCACAGAATGAACTTAAAATGAAAGTACAGAATTTTCATATACCCCCTGCCCACACAAATTGATAGCCTCCCTTGCTATCATCATCCCTACCAGAGTAATACGTTTATTACAATTGATGAAGCTACATTATCATCCAGAGTTTATGTTAGGTTCAGTCCTTGTGCAGTAAATTCTATAGGTTTGGGCAAATATATAATGGTATGTGTCCACCACTCTGGTATCATACAGGATAGTTTCAACTGCCCTAAAAATTATATGTGCTATCCATCCCTCTCAGGCTCCTAACCCATGGAAATATTTAACACCTGATATTTTTACTTTCTTCATAGTTTTACCACTTCCAGAATGTTATACAGTTGGAACCATACTAGTACAGTACACAGATTTTCCGGTTGTCTTCTTTCATTTGTTAATCTGCAGTTAAGTTTCTTCCAGAGGGAGTAATGTCAGCAAGATGGTAGAATAGAAGGTCTCTCACTTATATGCCTTCTCAACAACAATAATTTGTCAGCCATTTATAGAAAAAGTGTCTTTGTTGGAGCTTTGGGATCCAGGTAGAAAACTGAAACTCAGTATAGTCCAAGTCCAAGGAGGGCCCTTTTGGAAAGGCAGGCCTGTGCCCAAGTGGCTGAGTTGGTGACTGTGGTCCCAGTTACACACCAGGAAATAGCTCCATCCCCTGCTGGATTCCGTTGCGGCCCCATTTGGTCTTGGTCCTGCTACTAGCACCATAGGCCTCTGGCCCCAGGAAGAGTCATGCCTAATCATGCCTTGGGCAATAGACCCACAGTTTTTGGCCCAGGTTATGGACCATGAAATGATTCTGTGACACAGTTCCAGCCCCACTCACTTGTGATCTGGAAGCCCATGGAGGCAACCTCGCCAAACTCAGTCTTACTTTAGGTTCTGAGTTGGTCCTGAAATTGGACTCCAGTACCTCCAGCCACAGATCATGAACAGTTCTGCCTGCCAACTTTGGTCTGACAGCAGATCCCGAAATGGCTCTGTGATTCAGCTCCAGCCCCTCTCAGATATGTCTATGAGTAGTCCTGCCTACCTAGGGATCTTTTGGGAGACATGTGTGCCATTGTTCATCCTGAAGCATCCCTGGGGCTTGTTTAAGCCTTTCTCAGCCATTGTCCAGGGCCAGTTTCTTCCTGCCCAAGGATCCATCTAGTGATTTGGCAAGAGACATACTGTCCACACAACTGATAAGAGACACTCTGTGTACCCAACTGCAGGCCCTGAGTCAGACTCTTGTCCCCAAACCAGTCCTTCTGAGCAAGGTCCCAGATAAACTTTCAGACAGGATTCATGTATGCCTGAGGCCCTGGTTACAAGCCCACCAATAGCATACCCCACTGAAAACTACATGATCTTTAATTCCAAACACTAATATATTTTCTCTATGTCATGTCATTCTCTCAGAAAAAAGTTACAAGGATGTAAATTTTGATTTAATAAAGATGATAATTTTGAACTGTTAAAACTGGCAAAAAAAAAAACCCAGAATATTTGCACTGACATAAGTTATAACTTTAAAAGAGTTGAAGTTAAAATGTGTCAAAGTGCTTGTTCATTTTGGGGCTTCTAATTTTGATGAGTCTAGTTACCTTTAGAAACTTCAGGATTGGAGACACAAAACGTTTTTCCTACAAAGATGGTGATAGTTGTGATGGTGGAAGTAGTGGAGTGTTACCATTCAGCATGTTAACTGATCATTTTTGTGTCTTTCTAGTTTTGTAATATTGCAATCATGGTTGACAAAGTCAGTGTGGTATAGTGAACACTAGAGAGATTCACTCATTACTTCAGTGATCCTCGACAAAACCACTTCATTTTTCATAAATTTATTTATTAATTTGTATAACAGTGGAAATGCTACCTTTACCTACAAATTACAGAATACTTAGATGGTGCATAATATTAAGGAGAAAAAAAATTAAAGGACTAGGAAGAAATAAACAGAACACTCATTACTCTCAGATTAAATAATTTTTACATAAAAAGTCCAAAATAATATACATATAATGATTTAAATTAATAAGACAACTTAGCAATATTAAGAGAAAAAGAACAATGCATAAAAATAAATTTTCATTTAATAACAATAAAAATACAATAGTTTTAAAAAATAACATTTGCCTAAATATATCAAATAGTTAATACATTTAATAAATATGTAAAAAAATGCAGAGCATTGTGAAACATTAAATAAAATTAAAGACACAAATGAAGAGATATACCTCATTCATGAATCAAAAGACTCAACATTGTACAGATATCAATTTTTCCTAAATCTATATAAAAGCCAAGTGACCTGAACTATGGAATGACCAGAACGACCGGAACAACCAGTGGCTATGATGTGTACTGCGGCCCTGATTGGGGGAGGGGCCGGCCAGCCAACCTCCCACATCCCCTCCCCCCTGCTGGTCGGCCTGATCAGCCCCCATTGGGGCAGGCTGGCGGGACCCCACCTGTGCACAAAGTCATGCATCAAGCCTCTAGACTATATAATAAAGGCCTCAGAGACCCTTACTGCAGAACTACCAGAACAACCAGTCACTATTATGCACACTGACCACCAGGGGACAGACGCTCAATGCAGGAGCAGCACCTTGGTGGTCAGTGCACTCCCACAGGGGGAGCATCGCCCAACCAGAAGCTGGGCTCACGGTTGGCAAGCACAGCTGCCACAGCAGGAGACTCTCCCAACTCTGCGGCAGCACTACTGAGCATTGGCAGCAGGCACAGAGGGCCAGGATGAGCAAGAGTGGTGCAGCGCCCAGCCCTGATTCGGGCTCCTCCCTGGCTGCCTGCCACTTGGAAAACTACTACATCCTTTGGGGGATGTCTGACTGCCAGTTAGGCCCAATTCTGCAGGGATCAGGACTAAGCCGGCAGTCGGACATCCCCCAATGGATCCTGGACTGCCAGAGGGATGTCCGACTGCCAGCTTAGGCCTGATCCTGGTGCTGTTCTCTGTAGAAGCCATTTAGTCTGAACAACTCAGTGACTCAGGGAAGCACAGGGAACTCAGGGTGAGCCTGCCTCTGCGCTTGACTCACCCACTTGATGGTGTTCGCAGGACAGACCATGTTGGTTTAGCCCGTGCACATGCAGCAACTGCTGAAGCTCAAGCAGCAGGCCATGAAACAGCAGAAGGAAAACAGACAAACATCAGAACTAGACTCTGAGATGACTGAGATGTTGGAATTATCAGATTGAAAATGTAAAATAACTATGATTAAAATGCTAAGGGCTATTATGGAAAACATGTGCATCATCTATTCCATATAATAGCCATTCATATGCTACAATCCATTATATGGAAGAACATATAGAAAATGTAAACAGAGAGATGAAAAATCTTAGAAAAAATAACAAGGAAATGCCCCAAATTAGAAACACTGTAACAGAAATGCAGAATGCTTTTGATGAGTCCATCAATAGGCTAGACACAGGCAAGGTAAGAATCATTGAGCTTGAAGAAATGTCAATGGAAATTTCTAAGATCAAACTATTAAGAGAAAAAAGAAGGAAAGATAAAACAGACTATCCAAACTCTGTAGAACAATTACAGAAGATGTAACCTATACCCAATATGAATACCAGAAGGAGAAGAAAAGAGAGAGAGAGAGAGAGAGAGAGAGAGAGAGAGAGAGAGAGAGAGAGAGAACGAAGGATGGAAGGAAGGAAGGAAGGAAGGAAGGAAGGAAGGAAGGAAGGAAGGAAGATGTTTGAAATAATAATGGCTGAGAATTTCTCAAAATTAATAATGGACATCAAGCTACTTACCAAAAAACTCATAGAGCACTAATCAGAATAAATACTAAAAACAAACAACTACACCAGGTATATTTTATTCAAACTGAACAAAAAGACAAAGAAAATCTGGAAAGAATCAGATGAAAAAATCATCTTACTTGTAGAGAAGCAATGTTAAGACTTACATCAGATTGCTCTTCAGAAACAATGCAAAGAAAAGAGTGAAAGCAAACATTAGTGTTCAAAGAAAAAGAAACACTAACCTAGAATTTCATATCCAGCTAAAATTATCTTTCAAAATTAATGAAGAAATAAACACTTTCTTAGACAAACAGAAATTGAGGAAATTTGCTGCCAGTAAATGTAACTTGACAGAATGTTATTCTTCTGAGGAAAAAATAATAATATAGGTTAGAAAATTGGATCTCCATAAAGAAAGAAAGAGCATCAGTGAAAGAATAAATGAAGATAAATAAAATCTTGTTATTATTATTATTTTTTTAATCTTTAATTTCTTTATTGGTTAAGGTATTACAAGTGTGTCCTCATCCCCCCCATTAACCCCCAACCCCTGCCCCCACTCATGCTCTCATCCCCCTGTTGTCCATGCATTATGCTAAGTGAAATAAGCCAGTCAGAGAAAGATAAATACCACATGATCTCACTCATTTGTGGAATATAGAGAACAACATAGACTGATGAACAGGGACAGATCCAAAGACAGAATAACAGCGATCAGACTATCAAACCCCAGAGGGAAAGTAGGGGAGGGTGGGGGTAAGGGGAAGAGATCAACCAAAGGATTTGTATGCGTGCATATAAGCCAAACCAATGGACTTGTTATTATTATTCTTAATTGGTATAATAGATAACAATATTTCCAAAGTAACAATACCAATAAAATATTCATCTTATAAATAAGTGAAATAATGGCAGCAATGTTATAAGGAATGAGACTGAATACTCTGCTATTGGGTCATTGTAGTACCCAGGAAGCAGTATACTGTTATTGAAAGATGAACTTGGATTAATTGTAAATGTACATATGAACTCTAGGGCAATCACTAAAAATGTTTCTTTTTAAGTATATTTTATATACTCTAAGTATCAAGAGAATAATTGATATGACAGGAGAGGAGAGAAATAAAACAAACTTCAGTGTTTAAAAATTTGAAATCATACATTCTCTAACCACAATGGGATTAAACTAAAAATCATTAACAGAAAGATAACAGGGGGAAAAAACACTTGGGAACTAAATAAAACAATTCTAAATAATCCATGGATTGAAGTAAAGATTTCAAGGTAAATATAAAAGATACATTAAAGTGAATGAAAATAAAAGTTTGTGGGATACAGCTAAAGCAGTCCTGAGAAGTAATTTAAAGCATTCAATGCATACATTGATAAAAGAGGAAAGAACTCATATCAATAAGGTAAGCTTCCATCATGAGAACCTAGAAAAAAATCAAAAGAAAAAAAATAATAAAGATAAAAATAGAAGCATTTAAATTAAAACAGGAAAACAAATAATATCAATAAAACAAAAGACTATTGTTTTTTTTCTTAAAGATCAATAAGATGACAAACTTCTGGCAAGACTGACAGAAAAAAAGGGATATACAGATTACTAACATTGGGAATGAAAAAAGGGCTAACTGTTCAGATTCTGCTGATGACAACAAGATAATGAAGGGATACAACACAT
Source organism: Myotis lucifugus (assembly GCF_000147115.1). NCBI lineage: Eukaryota > Metazoa > Chordata > Mammalia > Chiroptera > Vespertilionidae > Myotis > Myotis lucifugus. The sequence continues at coordinate 3,791,718 of NW_005871098.1, read as the reverse complement.
AAATTTGATACTCCAGACTAAATGAAACACTTTCTCAAAAAATATAGGCTTTCACAGTTCACCCAATATGGAATAATATGACTAGCCCTATGATTTTTTATAAAATTGAACTCAAAATTTTAAATTCTCCAAAAAAGAAATTTCCTGGCCCAAATTCTATCAAATGTTGAAGAAGAACTATTTGTACACAATCTCTTCCAGAAAATACAATTAATTGTTTTAATTCTCCCCCAAGGAGTGAGGATATTTTTCCCATTGATTTTAAGACAGTGGAAGGGAGGGGAGAGGGGAAGAGAGAGAGGAGAGGGAGTGAGAGAGAGAAAAACATCTATGTGAGAGACACATAGATTGGTTTCCTCTCACATGTGCCCCAATCGGTGCTGGGGATCAAACCTACAACCCAGGTATCTACCCTTGACCAGATACTCATAACCCTCTGGTGTGGAGGCTGAATCTCTAACCATTGGGCAATGCCTGGCCCAGGCTTCCCAATTAATTTTATGAAACTAATGCTGCTCTGATACCAAACCAGTACAAAAAAGCAAAAATTAAAAATTCTAAAGAGTAGTATTCTTGATTAATATAAGCATAATCCTATATAATAAAGAGGTAATTGCAAATTAACCCTCACACCCTCACAAGATGGCTGCCTATGACCAGGCCGGCAGAGGGGTTAGTGAGGGATGACCAAATGACTGAACAGCAGGCTGCATGGGGCAACCAGGCCGGTGGGGGGGGCCGTGAGGGGTGACCAGGCTGCAGAGGGGGACAGTTGGGGGCGACCAGGTTGGCAGGGGGGACAGTAAGAGGCAAGCAGGCTGGCAGGGGAGGGAGTTAGGGGCAACCAGGCTGGTGGGGGGTGCAGTTGGGGATGACCAAGCCTGCAGAGGGGGCAGTTGGGGGCAATTAGGCTGGCAGGGGGGCCAGTGAGGGGTGACTAGGCTGGCAGGGGGGCAGTTGGGGGCATCCAGGCTGGCAGAGGAGGGTAGTTGGGAGTGACCAGGTCAGCAGAGGGTGCAGTAAGGGGTGACCAGGCTGGCACGCAGAAGCATTGTCAGGCAATCAGGCCAGCAGGGGGCGCAGTTAGGGGTGACCAAACAAGCAGGCAGGTGAGCGATTAGGAGCCAGCAGTCCAGGATTGTGAGAAGGATATCCGACTGGGATCGGGCCTAAACCGGAAGTCAGACGTCCCCTGAAGGGGCCCAGATTGGACAGGGTGCAGGCTGGGCTGAGGGGACCCCCTCCCATGCATGAATTTCGTGCACTGGGCCTCTAGTAGTCTTATAAAATAGAATTTAGCAATATTTATAAAGAATTATGCACCGCCCTGACCAGTTTTGCTCAGTGGATAGAGCATAGGCCTGCGGACTGAGGGGTCCCAGGTTTGATTCTGGTCAAGGGCATGTACCTTGGTTGTGGGCACATCCCCAGTGGGAGGTGTGCAGGAGGCAGCTGATCGATGTTTCCTCTCATCGATGTTTCAAACTCTCTATCCCTCTCCCTTCCTCTTTGTAAAAAATCAATAAAATATATTTTTTAAAAAAGAATTATGCACCATTACCAAGTGGGATTTATTATAGGTATGCAAGGCTGGTTCAACATTAAAAACAAAACAAAACAAAAATCAATCACTGTAATTCACCATATTAAAATGCTAAAAAAAATCACATGATAATATCAATTGATACATTAAAAAGTACTTGATAAAATTCAAAACCCAATCGTGATAAAAACTCTAAGAAAAATAAGAATAAAGGGAACTTCTTCAATTTGATAAAGAACATCTACAAAAAAAAAAAAAACCTACAGCTAACATATCTAAAGGTGAAAGTCTAAATTTTTCTCCATTATAATTGGGAATTAGGCAAAAATGTACAATCTCACCACTCTCATTCATTATGGTACTAGAAGTTCCAGCCAGCATAATAGTGAAAGGAAAGGAAATAACAAATATATAGATTATAAAGGAAGAAATAAAATTATCCTGACTTGTAGAGGACATGATTATCTCAGCAGGAACATGGCCCTGTTGACACCTTGGTTTCAGGCTTCTAGCCTCCAGAACTCTGAGAGAGTAAATTTCTGTTTTCATAAGGCTCCCAGTTTGTAGTACTTTGTAGCCCCAGGAAACTGATACATACCCATCAAATAGTCCTTTAATAAAATATAGGATAAATTATGTGTTCATGTTAAGGCCCTTATTTTAAAATGTATTAGATTATTATTATCAACAAATATAGGATAAATTTACTTTGGGAAAATAATAGGATCTAAGTAAAACATTCTGTCCCATTTCTATTTTGGGAAATTTTTATATACTGTTATGCTTACATAACTAATCTCAAATTATTTGTATACAGCTTCATAGAGATTTAGCTTTATGAATATTATTTTGTGGGAGAGACCTATAGGGCTCTTTATAAAGTTGAAAAAACACAATAAAATGATTCTGAGATACTTTGTGAGTCTATATAAAGTTAGTATCATTAAAACTTTATTAAGTGCCACTGGTTATCCAGGCACTATAAGCTGGTACTTTCACATATGACATCTCATTTAAATTTAAATTATTTATTTTTCAAAGTATTTGAGGTTCAAGAAGTATGAAGGCTGTCCCCAAACACTGTAATAAGGGGCAGTTGCCTAAATTCAAAATTGGATGTTCTCAGCTCTAATCCAACACTTCTATTTTACTATGTAAATGCACCTTATTTGATTGGTCAATTAATTAAAATAGTTAAAATATTTTATTAAATAAATATTAACTGGACCTTATGATAAACACATGTATTTTTCTTTAAATCATTTGTAAATATTTTCATAAGTCTTCTCAAATTCTTTTTTTAAAATTTTTATTTAACTTTCAATTACAGCTGATATTCAAAATTATTTTGTATTAGTTTCTGGTGGCAAACTTCATGGCTGTTAAACAATCATATACCCACCTGGTACCATACATAGTTGTTACAATATTATTGATATACTAGAGGCCCGGTGCATGAAATTAATGCACTGGGGGGGGGGTGAGGGGGGGGAGGGTGTCCCTCATGCCAGCCTGCATCCTCTCCAATCTGGGACCCCTCAGGGGATGTCCGACTGTTGGTTTAGGCCCGATCCCTGACCAGCAGTCAGACATTGCTCTCACAATCCAGGACTGCTGGCACCCAACCGCTCACCTGCCTGCCTGCCTGATTGCCCCTAAAGGCTTCTGCCTGCCAGCCTGATCACCCCCTAAACACTTCCTTGCCAGCCTGATTGACACCTAACTGCTCCCCTGCCAGCCCGATTGCCCCCAACTGCTCTCCCCTGCTGGCCTGGTTGCCCTTAACTGCCCTCCCCTGCCGGCCATCTTTGTGGTGGCCATCTTGTGCCCACATTGGAGTGGCCATCTTGTGTGAGGGTGTGACCTTCAATTTGCATATTACCTCTTTATTATATAGGACTAGAGGCCTGGTGCATGAAAATTCGTGCACTGGGGGGATCCCTCAGCCCAACCTGCCCTGTCTCACAGTCTGGGAGCCCTCAGGGGATGTCCTAGCTGTCCCCCCCGCCAGCCTGGTTGCCCCACACAGCCTGCAGTTTAGTTGTTTGGTCATCCTTCACTAACCCCCTGCCGGCCTGATTGTAGGCAGCCATTTGTGAGGGCATGAGGGTTAATTTGCATATTACCTCTTTATTATATAGGATTCTAACAGGTATGAAGTGACATCTCATTGTAATTTTTATTTACATTTCCCTGATGATTAGTGAAGTTGAGCACCTTATTATGTACCTGTTGGTCATTTGTATGTCTCTGGGGATATTTATTCAATTTCTCTGCCCACTTTTTAATCAGATTCTTAGGGGATATTGTTGTTGTTTTATTGGAATTTTTTTCTTACTATTGATTTGTATGACTTCATCATATATATTGGATATTAATCACATATAACTTGCAAATATTTTCTCTCATTCTGTAGGTTGGTTTTTCATTTGCTGATTGTTTCTGTTGCTTTACAGAAACTTTTTAGTTTGATGCAGTCACACATTAATTTTTGCTTTTGTTTTTTGTGTTTTCGGTGCCAGATTAAAACAAACAAACAAAAAACTGTGGCCAAGATCAATGTAAAGGAGCTTTTTCTCTATATTTTTTCAATTTCAGGTCTTATGTTTACCCATTTAATTGATTTCAAGCCAATTTGTTTGTTTGTTGTAAGATAGGAGTTCGATTTCATTCTTTTGCATGTTGTTATCCAGTTTTTCAACATCACATATTAAAAAGGCAATCATTTCCCAACTGAATATTCTCAGCTCACTAGTGGACCATAAATACTAGGGTTTATTTCTGGATTCTCAATTCTGTAGTGGTATACCATAGGTGGGATGCTTTTGTTCCCCTTTTGTCTATCTTTTCTGAATCTACCATAAGTTTTGCTTTGTGGTTGCCATGAAGCTTATATAATACATTTTTGTGGATAAAGCAACTTAACTTCAATCGCATAAAAATTGTACTCTTTGTTCTCCCTG
>NW_005871098.1:3767520-3787112 GCF_000147115.1 Myotis lucifugus | reverse complement strand
AATGAATTTTAATACTTTTGTCCTTAAAGCTTTATACTAGAGTTAAGTGGTTAACACATAACCATGTTACAGTATCTGAATTTAACTATATACTTACCTTTACCAGTGTATTGCATATTTTCATATGTTTTCATGGTACTAATTAGCATCCTCTTGTTTCAGCTTAAAGAACTTCTTTCGACATTTCTTGTAAGGTAGGTCTAGTTGTGATGAACTCAGAATTTGTTAGGAAGTGTTTTTCTAACTTACATTTCTGAAAGACACATTTGCTGGATAAAGTTTTCTTGGTTGGCATTTTCTTTCTTTTGTGGGGTTCACAACATTGACAACTGTGTGGTCCAAAGCTGAAGTGGATCCATAGTGGCTGCAAGGGTTTTTGGGATCCTCATTGGTACCTCCAGATCCATCAGTCTGGGAAGAGAGCAGGCAGCATTGGTGGCTTGAGCTGGTGTGCACACACTCAGCTATGCAAACCAGCTATAAATGCTCCTGTAGTGACAAGGGCCAGTTGCAGAACCAAAGGTAGTGGTGGGAGCCAGAAGGTATCAAGGATCAGGGATGTGAGTGAAATGGCACCTGTGGGGGCTCTTGCTGTCAGTGTGCACTGCTATGGTTGCTAGAGTTCATCATGGTTGCATGGTGGTAGAAGCTAGTGATGTGGGTTGTGTCAGGGTTGTGTAAGTGCATAGCTGGAGGGGCTAGATGCATGTGAATACAGTGGTGCAGGCCGATAACAGAAGACAGAGCCTCATCTTGGCCAATGAGCAGTTGTGGGGGTCTTGGCTTTCATGTTTTCCTCCATGGCTTCACAGTCTCCCTGCCAGGTATGCACATGCAGTGGAGTCTGGGGATGCATGTCAAGCTAGTGGTGTGCAAATGCATGGTTAGGGTTCAGGCTGACAACTTCTACTTGCACAGCCATAGAGGCCGGGGTTGGCTGTCAGTGTGGTTCCTAGGAGTTGGGGTAAAAATCTACAGGTGTCCATGGTGCTGTACTAGCCACTGGTTATTTTAGTGGTGAAAGTTTCTGGGTTTATCTACAGAGCAATTCACTGCTAACTGATAGCTCATGCTGCCTGGCTGCTTCTGCTTTTCTTCCTTGTTCCTGGCCATCTAGTCTCAGCTTTGCCAATCCGGGTGGAGTAAAACTGAGTGGGACCTTTGTGGATTGTCCTTAAAGGCTGGGGAAGCTGGTCACTCATCCACTTTCCTTTCATAGAGGGGGATTCTATAATGGGTAGTTCCCTGCTGGTGCCAAACAGTGCAGGATTGGTAGATGTGGTGATGCAGGCAAAACAAAGATCTTCCTTCCCTGTTTTTACAGTTATTCTCCAGATTCCACTGTGTAGCAAAAATCTCTTAAGTGAATTCCAGAGCTGTCCTAGAGCTATTTTTGCTTGTGGATAACTGTCTAATTGTTTATCTTTGTGGGAGAAACAGAGACTGGGGTCTCCTATGCTGCCATTTTGGTAAAGTTATCACTCTAATTACTTCAAATAAATCTTCATTTGAAAGACAGTTTTGAGGCATTGTGGTGGTCCAAAGCTGAGACAGATGCAGATCCAATCTGTAACACAAATTTGGTAGAAACTATAATCTAAATATACAAATACTATAATGCAATGTAGACATTGGTGTGGTACTGGTAAATTGAAGTGGGAATTCTTAGAAGTAATAATAATTTTCTGACAAGTTACTCTGTTCCAGACATTGAGCTAATTACCGTATCATCTCTATCAGCTTTGCTTCCATTGCAAAGATGAGGTGACTGAAGCTTAGGCAAGTGAAGTAATTTGTCATTGGTAACATCCAATCTAATAAAAAAGTGATATACAAATTGACCATAACTCTAGCACACAAGATGGCTGCCCCCATGTGGACACAAGATGGCCACCACAAGATGTCCAGCAGGGGAGGACAGTTGTGGGCGATCAGGCCAGTAGGGGAAGGACCAGGCCTGAGAGGGAGGGCAGTTGGGGGCAACCAGGCCAGCAGGGGAGAGCAGTTAGGGGTGACCGGGCTGGCAAGGGAGGGAAGTTAGGGGCGACCAGGCCAGCAGGGGAGGGCACTTTGAGGCAATCGGGCTGACAGGGGAGTAGTTAGGCATCAATCAGGCTGGCAGGGGGGTAGTTAGGGGTGACTGGCAGGCAGGAGAGCGGTTGGAAGCCCGCAGTCCTCGATTGTGAGAGGGATGTCCGACTGCCCGTTTAGGCCCAATCCTGGTGGGATCGAGCCTAAACAGGCAGTCGGACATCCCTTGAAAGGTCCCAGATTGGAGAGGGTGCAGTCTGGGTGAGGGACACACACCCTTCCTCCCCTCCCCATGCACGAATTTCGTGCACTGGGCCTCTAGTTTCTAATAATGCTAGAAGGAGGATTTAAACTCAGAATTTCCTGAATTTAGAATTTATGCTTTGAATAACACCTTTGTTGCTTTTTCTTGTAAGAAGAGTTCTCTGATTCCCCTGGTTTTAGGATATGACTTTATATACTGATTATTTGTATAGATGGGTGTAAGTTGAAAATTACAGTATCGGGTAATATTTTTATTTACCATACTGTCATTCTAAGTGTATAGTGGGTGAAATGAATTTTTTTCACAGTTTTGGATACTTTCTTATTACCAATAGATCTCAATATATTTTGAAAGTTTCTCTATTCCTTCTAAAATGCAATAAATATGCAATTTTTTCATAAATGTATTCCTGTGTTGTTATCGTGTTCAACCTTTAGTCAACATTTATTCAATCTCCATATCACTTATTGACCAAATATCCCTTAGGCTCACATCTTCTACAGTCTTTCAGAGCATCTATATATATATATATATATATATAAACTAGTGCCAAGTAATGAAGGATTGTAAGGACAATCATGATAAGAACATCCCATTGATGGTAACCTAAAGTTTCCTAGCACTTTTTCTTCCATTACCCAGACTTTCAGCTCCAATTTTTCATTCTATCTCCAACCTCATCATTGAAAAAAGTATCAAACCACCCAAACCACTTGCCTACAGCTTGAGCCATACCTGGTTCTCTGTAGAATGAATACTGAGGAGCATGGATTTCAAAGGACAACTCCACTGGTCTTCATCCCCCATTGTTTGAGACAGATACAAACAGTGCTAGAAGGAAGAGATGGCTTCCATTTTCCATTCTAATTATTATAGGTTTGATCATGAGTGACTAGAGACTGGGATCCATTTTCTTCACACTTTCTGTTGTTACGATGTAAAGAATGAATAAAGGCATAAGACATTTTAGTTTAGAAAAAGATTGCATGAGCAAAATGTTGAGGTGGGAAAGCTTAGAGAAAATAACAGTGATGCCATTGTAATAACCTGGTTATTATTTAACAGGAAAGGAGTGAAAGGAGAGACCAGATAATATAAGCATGCCATTTTTATAGCTTTGCCAAAAGCTGCACTTTCTCTAAGTCTATTCCCTGCTGATTGATGGGAGAAGGGACTGGGACGGGACAAAGGCAGTTTAGACACATGCCCAGTAAGGTCTAAATGACATGGGAAGATGCTTGACAGTCAAGCACACCTTGAAACAGGTAATGGGCCAGGATGCAAGTATGAGAAATCTGAATATTTAAACTGCCAAACAACTGAAGTTCTCTCTCTTCTTTCTCACCCCATACCCACCCCAGGCTTTTCTTGCTCTCCTGCTACAGAAGGCTGTGCTTCCCTGTGCCCACATGTTTCACAGACATGTTGGACTCTACATATGGACTAATAGACTTTAGTCTGGCCTGAATGCTGAACTAAACCTGCTGCTGCAACATGGAATGGGAAATCTGGACACTGCCCTGTATCTGGCTCTGCTGGAACCCCAGCTGCACCCTTTCCAGGACTGGCTTAAGGGGCAAGAAACTTTGGAACCACACCAATAAAATCTTCCACATCCAATTCTCCCATGGAGGCTTCTGAAAATCCTTATTTCAGTGTTAACCCAAGAACCTCCACCTCATTCCCACATTTGTCTGGAAAATCTGGCCCATTAATTTCTCCAGTACCACCAAGAAGAGCTTTCCTTTCTGTTCTCCAGGAAATGAAATATTTGCAATCTAATTCAGGAGGATAAAGGGAACTTTAAAAATAATTACACATCAAATATTAAGGTGATTATTCTTTTATTATTTATAAGTTTTTATAAAGCAGAAGGATTATCCATTTAGTATAATTTAAGTAAAAACTACCTAACATTATGCTTTATGAATTTAACATTCTTAATAAATTCTTGAGGAGAAGATGAGTGAGTGATGAAAAGAAAAATTTATGATCAATATGGAGTCATTTTCCTTTTTTCTAAATTTAAATTCTTTACAGTTTAAAGTATTACATAAATCTTCTTTTTCCCCCCCGTTGACCACTCCCTGGCTGCCCCCAACCCCCAGCATGTGCCCTGACCCCCCTACCCTGTCTATGCACATCGGTTTTGCTCATATGCATGCATACAAGTCATTGGTTGATCTCTTACCCCCTCACCCCCAGCCTTCCCTCATAGGTTGGACAGTCTGTTCTATGCTTCAAAGACTCTGGTTCTATTTTGGTTCCTCAGTTTATTTTATTCATTATATTCCACAAATGAGTGAGATCATGTGATATTGATCTTTGACTGGCTTATTTCACTTAGCATAATGCTCTCCAGTTACATCCACACTATTGCAAATGGTAAGAATTCCTTCTTTTTTAAAAAAAATATTTTTATTGGTTTCAGAGATGAAGGGAGAGGAAGAGAGAGATATAAACATCAATGATGAGAGGGAATCATTGATTGGCTGCCTCCTGCACGCCCCCCACTGGGGACTGACCCTGCAACCCAGGCATGTGCCCTGGACTGGAATTGAACCTGGGACCCTTGAGGCCATAGGTTGACGCTCTATACACTGAGCCAAACCAGCTAGGGCTAATTCCTCCTTTTTTACAGCAGCATAGTATTCCATTGTGTATGTACCAGATTTCTAATCCACTCATCTGCTGATGGGCACTTAGGCTGTTTCCAAATCTTAGCTATTGTAAATTGTGCTGCTATGAACACAGGGGTGCATACATCCTTTCTGATTGGTGTTTCTGGTTTCTTGGGATATATTCCTAGAAGTGGGATTCCTGGGTCAAATGCAAGTTCCATTTTTAATTTTTTGAGGAAATATCATACTGTTCTCCACAGTGGCTGCACCAGTCTACATTCCCACCAGTAGTGCAAGAGGGCTCCTTTTCTCTGCACCTCTATAGCACTTGTCATTTATTGATTTTTTGATGATAGCCATTCTGACAGGTGTGAGATAGTACCTCGTTGTTTTGATTTTCATCTCTTGAATGATTAATGATTTTGAGAATGTTTTCATAAGTCTCTCAGCCTTGTGTATGTCTTCTTTTGAAAAGTGTCTATTTAGATCCTTTTCCCATTTTTTTATTATATTGTTTATCTTCCATTTGTTAAGTTGTATGAGTTTCCTATAAATTTTGGAGATTAAACCCTATTGGAAATAACATTGGCAAATATGTTCTCCCATGAAGTGGGCTTTCTTGTTGTTTTGTTGATGGTTTCTTTCTCTGTGCAGAAGCTTTTTATTTTTATATAGTCCCATTTGTTTATTTCCTCCTTGGTTTCCATTCCCCTAGGAGCTGTATCAGTAAAAATATTGCTACTACAAATGTTTGCTATTTTGCTGCCTATGGCTTCTTAAGTCCTTTATCCATTTTTGTGTATGGTATAAGTTGGTGTTCTAGTTTCATTTTTTTTGCATGTATATATCCAATTTTCCCAACACCATGTATTAAAGAGACTATCTTGACTCCATTGTATGCTCTTGCCTCCTTTGTCAAATATTAATTGACCATAATGGCTTGGGATAACTCTGGGATTTCTGTTCTGTTCCATTGGTCTATATGTCTGTTCTTGTGCCAGTATCAGGCAGTTTTGAGAACAGTGGCTTTGTACTATAGCTTGATATCTGGTATTGTGATCCCTCCAATTTTCTTCTTCTTTCTCAAGATTGCTGCAGGATTCAGGGTCTTTTTTTTATTCCAAATGAATTTTTGGAGAGTTTGTTCTAGGTCTTTGAAGTATGCCATTGGTATTTTAATGGAGAATGCATTGAATCTATAGATTGCTTTGGTAGTATGGACATTTTAATGCTGTTGATTCTACCAATCCATGAACATGGCCTATTCTTCCATTTGTTTAGGTCTTCTTCTATTTCTTTTTCAGCATCCTGAAATTTTCTGAGTAGAGATCCTTTACCTCCTTGGTTAAATTTACTCCTAGGTATCTTAATATTTTTATTGCAATGTAAATGGGATTTTTGTTATGGTTTCTCTTTCTGTGAGTTCATTATTGGTATATAAAAAAGCTACAGATTTCTGGGTGTTGATTTGTATCCTGTTATATGACCAAATTCATTTATTAGTTCTAGTAATTTTTTGATGGAGACTTTAGGGTTTTAGATGTACAATATCATGTCATCTGCAAATAATGAGTTTCACTTCTTATTTTCCAATGCGGATGCCTTTTATTTCTTCTTCTTGTCTGATCGCTATGGCTAGCACTTCCAGGAGTGGTGAAAGTGGGCATTCCTGTCTTGTTCTTGTTCTTAAGGGAAATGGTTTTAGTTTTAGCTTTTACCCATTGAGTATGATGTTGGCTGTAGGTTTGTCATACAAAGCTTTTATTATATTGAGGTATGATCCCTCTATTCCCACTTTGCTGAGAGTTTTTATCAAGAAAGGGTGTTTGATTTTGCATCTATTAATATGATTATGTGATTTTTGTCTCTCAATTTGTTTATGTGATGTATCACGTTTATTGATTTTCAGATATTGTACCAGGCTTGAATTACTGGAATAAATGCTATTTGGTCATGGTGGTTGATCTTTCTAATGTAATGCTGGATCAAGTTTGCTAGAATTTTGTTGAGGATTGTAACATCTATGTTCATTAGGGATATTGGCCTGTTATTCTCTTTCTTTGTAGTGTCTTTATCTGGTTGTGGGATTAGGGTAATGCTGGCTTCATAGAAAGAGCTTGGAAGTGTGCCTTCTTCTTGACTTTTTTGGATTAGTCTGATAAGGATAGGTTTTAGTTCATCTTTGAATGTTTGGTAACCTCTCCTATGAAGTCTTCTGGCCACGGGCCTATGTTTGCTGGAAGCTTTTTGATGACTGCTTCAATTTGTTCCTTAGTTATCAGCCTATTGAGACTTTTTGATTCTTCTTGATTGAGTTTTGTAAGGTCATATTTTTCTAGGAATATGGCCATTTCCTTTAGTTTGTTTAGTTTGTTGGAGTAGAGTTGTGATAGAAATTTTTAATAATCTTTTACTTTTCTATGAGGTCTATTGTTATTTCACCTCTTTCATTTCTGATTTTGTTTATTTAGGTCCTCTGTCTTTTCTTCTTGGTGAACCTGGCTAGAGGTTCATCTATCCTGTTTATCGATTCAAAGTATCAGCTCTTGGTTTTATTGATCTTTTGTATTGTATTTTTTGGTCTCTATTTGATTTATTTCTGCTGCTCTGATCTTCATTATCTCCTTTCTTCTGCTCACTTTCTGCTTTTCTTGTTGCTCTCTTTCTAATTCTTTATGTTGTAGAGTTAGATCATTTATTTCCAGTTTTTCTTGTTTTTTGAGGTAGGCCTGTAATGCTATAAACTTTTCTGTCAGTACTGCTTTCACTATGTCCCATACGTTTTGGATTGTTGTGTTTTCATTGTAATTTGTTTCCAGGATTTTTTTTTAATCCTCACCAGAGGATATATATATATTTTTTCTCATTGATTTTCTGAGAGAGGGAAAGACAGAGAGAAACACTGATGTGAGAGAAACACATCGATTGGTTGCCTCCTGCAGGAGCCTCAGCCAAGGCCTGGACTGGGGAGGAACCTGCAACCTAGGTACCTGCCCTTAGCCAGAATCGAACCCAGGACCCTTTGGTCCACAAGCCGACTCTCTATCCACTGAGCCAAATCGGCTAGGGCTCCAGGATGTTTTTAATTTCTTCTTTGATCTCTTTGGTAACCCAATCATTGTTTAAAAGCATGCTATTTGGAGAAACCAAGATGGCGGCATAGGTAAACACTGGAAATTGCTGCCTCCCACAACAACTTCAAAAATACAACGAAAAGACAAAAAGGACATCATCCAGAACTACAGGAAGGCTGGCTGAGTGGAAATTCTACAACTAGAAGGAAAGAGAAAAGCACACTGAGACTCAGAGGAGCTGCGGAAGTAAAGTGCTGAGGTATGGAGGCTCGAGCGTGCACGGAAAGGGGCTGGCACCTGAGGACGCAGAAGTCTTTTTGAATCGGGAGGGAGTCACAAGCTCCTGACTGCTCTGAACTCCAGTTCCGGGAAGTCTCTGGGGAACCAGGACTCATACGGGGAGAAACTGGACTGTCTGGCAGCGGGCAGAACTCAGAACTTGAGGGCGGCTTTCCCTCAGAGGTGCTTGCAGCAATTACCGGGACACTGAGACCTGGGGCCCCTTAGGGCAGGGCTGAGGATCAGCCATAGCTACTTGCTCCACCCTGTTGAATCCCTGAGACCCCGCCTCACCCAGGCTGCAGCAGAGGCTTTTGCATATGGATGCCCTGGCCCTTTGCAATCTAAAAATTATCTAACAAATTGCAGCTGGGCCAGACAGACCCAGAACTTCCAAGAGAAGGTCCAAGGCCCCACAGGAGCTTGCATTGCTTAACAGCTGGGCCTCACCTTGGCACCTCTAAACCCCCAAAAAGGAAGGGGAATCTGCAGATCTCTTTGTAGCTCCTGCTGGGTAGCCTCAGGCAGAGGCTAAATTAGCACCTCCTTAGAGATCCAAGAGCCAGTGTACCCAGTGGTCAGAGTGGAACCATCCAGATTACAACTCCTCAGATCCATAAGGGACACACTCAAGGAGCAGACTCAGTGAGCACCAAAGCCTCACTGAAGCAAGTCTTGCCCCAGAAGGGTGTCTTCAGCACAGAAGTTATCCCACTGCAGACATAGCTGATTCTCACAGTCAATTGATCTAGAGGTCAATTCCTCCCAGTGTTACCTACAACAATCAAGGCTTAACTACAACAAGACTGTGCACAAAGCTCACAAAGGGGTGCACCAAGAGTGTCCACCTCAGGTAATTGGGGAGGCTGAGCCACTGGGCCCTATAGGACACCTAACACACAAAGCCACTCTACCAACACAGGGAAGCATAAAAAATGCGGAGACAAAGAAAGAGGACACAAATGACAGAAATGGAGGAAAGCAAACAACTGGATATAGAGTTCAAAACCACGGTTATAATGTTTTTCAAGAATTTTCTGGAAACCGCTGATAAATTTAGTGAGACCCTGGAGGATATGAAAAAAGACCAACTAGAAATTAAGCATACACTGACTGAAATAAAGAATAATATACAGAGATCCAACAGCAGACAAGAGGATCCCAAGAATCAAGTCAAAGATTTGAAATACGAAGAAACAAAAAATACCCAACCGGAAAAGCAAAAAGAAAAAAGAATCCCAAAATATAAAGATAGTGTAAGGAGCCTCTGGGACAACTTCAAGTGTACCAACATCCGAATTATAGGGCTGCCAGAAGAAGAGAGAGGGCAAGATATTGAAAACTTATTTGAAGAAATAATGACAGAAAACTTCTCCTACCTGGTGAAAGAAATAGACTTACAAGTCCAGGAAGCACAGAGAACCCCAAACAAAAGGAATCCAAAGAGGACCACACCAAGACACATCATAATTAAAATGCCAAGAGCAAAAGACAAAGAGAGAATCTTAAAAGCAGCAAGAGAAAAAAAGTCAGTTACCTACAAGGGAGTACCCATATGACTGTCAGCTGATTTCTCAACAGAAACTATGCAGGCCAGAAGAGAGTGGCAAGAAATATTCAAAGTGATGAATAGCAAGAACCTACAACCAAGATTACTTTATCCAGCAAAGCTATCATTTAGAATTGAAGGTCAGATAAAGAGCTTCGCAGATAAGAAAAAGCTAAAGGAGTTCATCACCACCAAACAAGCATTATATGAAATGCTGAAAGGTATTCTTTAAGAAGAGGAAGAAGAAAAAGGTAAAGATAAGAATTATGAACAGCAAATACATATCTATCAACAAGTGAATCTAAAAATCAAGTGAATAAAAAATCTGATGAACAGAGTAAACTGGTGAATATAATAGAACCAGGGGCATGGAAAGGGAGTGGACTGACAATTCTTGGGGGGTAAGGGGTGTGGGGGTGCAGGAAGAGACTGGACAAAAATCGTACACCTATGGATGAGGACAGTGGGAGGGGTAAGGGCAGAGTGTGGGGTGGGAACTGGGTGGAGGAGAGCTATGGGTGGAAAAAAGAGGAACAATTGTAATAATCTGAACAATAAAAATTTAATTAAAAAAATCTGCAAAAATAAATAAAATAAAATAAAAGCATGCTATTCATCATCCAATTGTTTGAATTTTTTGATTGTTCTTATTGTAGTTGAGTTCTAATATTATGCCATTGTGATCTGAGAAGATGCTTGATATGATTTCAATCTTCTTGAATTTGGAGAGACTTTGCCTGTGACCCAATATATGGTCTATCTTTGAAAATTTCCCATGTGCACTTGAGAAGAATGTATATTGTGTAGCTTTGTGGTGAAATGTTCTGAAGATGTCAAGTCCATATGATCTAGTGAGTCATTTAGGATTGCTGTTTCTTTGCTGATTTTTTGTCTAGAGGATTTATCCAGTGATGTCAGTGGGGTAGTAAAGTCCCATACTATGATTGTATTGTTGTTGATCTCTCCCAGCAGTTTTTTTTTTTATGTATTTGGGTGCTCCTTTGTTGGGTGCATATATGTTTACCAGAGTTATATTCTCTTGTTTTATCAATCTCTTTACTATTATAAAGTGGCCTTCCTTATCTCTTTTTATGGCCTTCACTTTGAGGTTTATTTTGTGAGATATAAGTATTGCTACTCCAGCTTTTTTTTTATTTCTATTTGCCTGAAAGATATTTTTTCATCCCTTCAATTTCAGTCTTTGTGAGTCTCTAGTTCTGAGGTGGGTCTCTTGTAGACAGCATATATATGGGTCATGTTTCCTTATCCATTCAGCCACTCTATGTCTTTTGATTGGTGCATTTAGGCCATTTTCATTTAACGTTATTATGGATAGGTACTTTTTTGTAGCCATTTTTATTGTTTGTGCCTGTGTTCCTTCTTCCCTTTCTATTTCTTCTTTTTATAACAGTCCCTTTAGCATTTCTTGCATTGCTGGCTTGGTAATGGTAAACTCTCTTAGCCTTTTTTTTTTTTTTTACTGTGAAACTCCTTATTTCCCCTTCAATTTTGAATGATATTCTTGCTGGATAGAGTATTCTTGGATTCAGTCCCTTGCTTTGCATAACTGTATACTTCCTTCCATTGCTTTCTAGCCTTATGTGCTTCTGTTGAGAAATAATTTGTTAATCTAATGCAGCAGTTCTCAACCTGTGGGTCGCGACCCCTGAAAATACATCCTGCATATCAGATATTTACATTATGATTCATAACAGTAGCAAAATTACAGTTATGAAGTAACAACAAAAATAATTTTATGGTTAGGGGTCACCACAACATGAGGAACTGTATTAAAGGGTCGTGGCATTAGGAAGGTTGAGAACCACTGATCTAATGGGAGATCCCTTGTAGGTAATTTTTTGTCTCTCTCTTGAAGCCTTTAATATTCTCTCTTTGTTGTTAACATTTGCCATTGTAATTATGATGTGTCTTGGTCTGGGTCTTTTTGGGTTCATCTTGATTGGGGCTCTCTGTGCTTGTTTGACTTTTTTCTTCCCCAAATCAGGGAAGTTTTCTGACATTATTTCTTCAAATAGGTTTTCTAACTCTTGCTCCTCTTCTTGTTGTTCTGCCCCCCCCCCCAATTATACGCATGTTGCTTTGTTTCACTTTGTCCCAAAGCTCCTTCAGGCTCTCCTCCTGTCTTTTGATTTTTTTTCTCCAATTGCAGTTCAGATTAGGTGTGTTTTGATTCCCTGTCTTCTAATTCTCTAATTTAGTCCCCTGCTTCTCCTCGTCTACTGTTGAAAACTTCCATATTGCTTTTTACTATAGCTATACTAGAGGCCTGGTGCATGAAATTCATGCATTTAGGGGGGTCCCTCAACCTGGCCTGTGTCCTCTCACAGTCCAGGAGCCCTCGGGGGATGTCCCACTGACAGCTTAGGCCTGCTCTGTGCAGGGAGCGGGCCTAAGCCGTCAGTCAGACATCCTTAGCACTGCAACAGAGGTGGGAGAGGCTCTGCAACTGCTGCTGCACTCACCAGCTGTGAGCCTGGCTCAGGTCTTCTAACAGAGCAGTGCTTCTTGGTGGGGCAGCTCCTGCGTTGAGCATCTGCCCGTTGGTGATCAGTACACATCATAGCAACCGGTCATTCCACTGTTTGATTGATTTGCATATTAGCCTTTTATTATATAGGATTATTCTTTATTTCCTCCTGATTCTTACATAGGTTTCTGATTTGCTCATCCATCTGGTTTATAAATGTTTGACCTTTATTCTGAATTCGTTTTCTGACATATTGCATACCTCTGCTTTATTTAGTTAATTTTCTGGCAATTCCTCTTCTTTCCTTTGGGGGTTGTTCTTCTGTCTCCCCATTTTTGCTCTCACCTAAGGATCTAGGTGCTGAGTATCATGGGGCCTGTGGCTGCAGCAGTGGGCTTGCTGGTGTGTTGCACAGGCATGGTTGGTGGCTGCTCCTTAGGTGGTCTTAGGCAGCATCTGCTCCTTGGGCTGTCACGGGTGGTGACTGCTCCTCAGGTGGTTGCAGTGTAGCCACTTCTCACTTTGTCATGGGGTGGCAGCTTCTCATAAGGTGACTGCTCCTTTCGTGGTTGCATGGTGGCTGCTCCTTGGGGGATCACGTGGCAGCTGCTCATCTTGCAGTCGCAGTAATTGGCTGCTTCTTAGACGGCCATGGGCGGCAGCTGCTCATATAGCTGCTGGAGCGGTCGTGGAGTCTGGGGCTGCTAGGTAAGGCTCGACTGTTCAGGTGCATTGTCACAGATCCCTGACCTGCTCTGGACTCATTTTCTATCAGTATCACTCCTCAGGTCACAAAATTTACAACTCTTCTGGCATTCCTTTTTTGAGATCTGGTTTATGTTTTATGCTCAACAAATGCCTTTGAGGCAACCTCATATTTGTAGAGTTTTTCAAATGTTAGCATAAATATATTTGATATCATAAAAACAAGCAATTATAAGTAGCTCAAAATTTTAAAGAAACCCATTTCCATTGTAAAACAAATGAATCTGTTAAAAGTGGGTGTTACTGGAAGACTTTCAGGTTTAAACCAACCTTTGTCTTATTATCCAAAACTAGTACATCCTATATGAGTAAAACTTAAAACATATGGGGGAAGTATTGTGATTCTAGTACCAGCAATAGTGAATGAAAGAAAATGAGTATAAATAAAGGATTAATTTGAAGTGGAATGCTATAAAACTTAGTACATTTCTCCAAAACACATGAGTAAATTTTAATCACATTTTCTTCTAACTATAATTAATTTACTTTTGAATTAGTGAAACTTTGCTTGTCTACCATGTTATTCATTTGTCATTCATTTTGAGAAGGGGTAACTAGTTGAATAAGTATGGTGATATTTCACAGTATGTAATCATCTTTTTGAAATATCTAACAATGGCCTAAAATGTAGAACACATATTATAAAAGGAGTTATTTTTTTTCAGGACTTGGAGTGGTTACTTTTAAAGCCATCTAATGCTTAAAGACTGATGTGGAATTTATAAACACTGAATCTTTTTTTAAAATATATTTTATTGATTTTTTTAACAGCGAGGAAGGGAGAGGGATAGAGAGTTAGAAACATCGATGGGAGAGAAACATCGATCAGCTGCCTCCCACACACACCCCACTGGGGATGCACCCACAACCGAGGTACATGTCCTTAACCGGAATCAAACCCGGGACCCTTCAGTCCGCAGGCCGATGCTCTATCCACTGAGCCAAACAGGTTAGGGCATAAACACTGAATCTTAAATCCCCTATTTCTTTACTCCCAAAAGTTTTGTGTGTGTGTGTGTGTGTGTGTGTGTGTGTTTTGTTTTGTTTTTGAAATTAGTGAGAGATTATTAAACTTTTCTAGAAAATTAACATTACATTTTTGGATGGTATGCCACATGTACTAAAAATATACTTTTGGAATGAATATTAATATATGTAATACTTAAAAATTTTCCAATTCCTAATATAACTAAGGCCAAAAATAATATTCTTACCAACACAATAATTTTGACTTACTCTTATTCAGGGGAAATAGATTTTAAATGTAAGCCTATACTTACCTTTTTAAACTCCTGGAGTCTTTTGTTGGCTAAAATATTTATAAGTAGTGCAAATCATTAGACCTTTTTCAAAAATTTTACCACTAATATGTAAAAAAAGGGAATAATGCCGGAAGATTTTTAATAAACATGACCTTTGAAGGATAAATCATTGGTTGGGTTCAGTAGATGGAGCCACCTGGTCAACACATGGGATGATGAGAAGACAGATAGGGGTACTGGGAGCAAAGAGACACTGGGTACTTTACAGTGAGAGCTAATGGGGAAAAATAAAAAACCATAAGTCTATATGGGTAGAGAAAACATAATGGGGAAAGGGACCTCAGATATTTGAGCACTGCAAATGCATACTATCTCTGCTTGTGTAATCACCCTCAGAGATCTCATCTAACACTTATAGTCAGCAAAGAGACACTATCACCTGTGGTTGTTGCAAATTTCCTTTATATCACCTGTAGGAGAAATGTACTAACCAATAATCTTTATTTTTTTAATGTTTTTCTGGTCTCCACGATTGTTTTTCTTTAATATATTTTTATTGATTTCAGAGAGGAAGGGAGAGGAAAAGAGAGATACAAACATCAATGATGAGAATCATTGATTGGCTGCCTCCTGCACCACCCCCACAGGGGATTTAGCCTGCAACCCGGGTATGTGCCCTTGTCTGGAATCAAACCCGGGACCCTTTAGTCCACAGGCTGATGCTCTATCCACTGAGCCAAACCAGCTAGGGCATAAGCTTTATTTTTTAAAAAAGATTTCCTGCCCTAGCCAGTTTGACTCAGTGGATAGAGCGTTTGCCAGTGGACCTAAGGGTCCTGGGTTTGATTTCGGTCAAGGCATATGCCCAGGTTGCAGGCTAAATCCCCAGTAGGGGCTATGCAGGAGACAACTGATCAATTATTCTCTCTCATCATTGATGTTTCTATCTCTTCCTCTCCCTTCCTCTTTGAAATCAATAAAAAATATTTAAAAAATAATAATAAATAAAAAATAGAAGATATTCCTTTTTTAAATTGTTATTTACTGGTGTGTGAGAAAGAGAAAGAAATATCTGTTTGTTTTTCCACCACTTATTTATGCATTAATTGGTTGATTCTTGTATGTGCCCTGACCGGGAATTGAACCAGCAACCTTGGGGTACAGGGATGATACTTTAACTAACTGTGGGCCAAGGCCAACAATAAGCTTTCTTTAATAATTTTTTGCATTTTAAAACATCTTATTTTATTGGAAGGAATCTGAGATTCCACATTAGGAATTAAATAGTAATAGAAGTTTGAGATCTGGACTCTCTTATTCAGTCTTATTAAGTAGCCCACCACCATAACCACAGTCTCAGGTGTATCCAATATCTTCCTCTTTAGTAAAATATCTAACCCAATCTCTGGCTTAAGTATGTAACCAGGGAGATTTTGCCTGCAGACTATGGGAACTCCCTCATATCAAAGCCATGCTAAGTTGTTGGGGGTTTTTTTTTGTTTTGTTTTGCTTTGTTTTTGTTGTTGTTTTCCAAACGGGATGGAGAGCAAACAACTATAAATCAAGCTGTTCTTTGTGAATCTAATTCAAGGTCCCCTTGTGTGGTGAGAAAATATGGGTGTTTGTGTCTAATGGAGGTTATAATAGTACTGTGTCAAATATAGAACTAGCATAAACTGTTGGATGGATTTTTATATGGGAAAAAAACGGTGCTAAATATTCCTTTTAAAATTTGCAAAATAACATAAACTACTACAAAACAAAACCAATAAACAAAAAACTCCTGCAAACATAATTAAATTACTGTAATAATGTTAAATATGCTTATTTTTTCATGTAATTGAATTTCTTCATAAGAACTATTGAGATAAATATATCTATCTTATGCCTGCACAGAAATATAAAAAGGTCAGCATGATTTGGAGGCTCCTTAAGGCAGAAAATGCAAAATAATTATTTTGTCTCCCTCCTTGTAAGTTGCGGTTCTTACCACACTTTCAGAGCGTTGAACTTGAGTAATAGGGCCATTAGCGCTCTTTTCCAGGAGCCAGTTCCTGTGGTCTCACTGGGTCCAGCTGGGGATGACTCACAGAGGAAGTGGTAGAGATTAGGGTGTATGGGGGGAAATCAGAACAGCACAGAAATAAAGCAAATCAACCAACCATTACCTTTTGTGCCAAACAGAACAATGGCTTAACGACTGTGGTTCAGAATGATCCTTCTTATTCCACTCATTTGTGCTATTCCCGTTAGAAGGACCACCAGGAAACCTGTAAATCACTATGGAACACACACCGGAATCCATGGCACATCTCAATTAATATTCCCTCCTGACTCAACTGGAACAATGAGGAACATCAAGCAGTTTAATCTCCGGTAATAATTCCTTTTGTCAGGTTGAGAGGTTTTCCCCTTGAATTGGGTTTTTTAAGATCGGATTTTCAAAATTAGTTATTCTACGTATTGTAAAGCAGAGAGCCCACGTTTTATGAACACATGCATAAATCTAGGTAGTACATAATAAAGTCTGTGTGTTAGTTGGAACATTGCTGCTATCTGTAATTTTTACTTGCTCTGAAATAAAATCAGTCTTTTATTAGCAAACAGTTGTAACTAAACCACACAGTTGTTAAAGCTCTTCTTTCAATTTCCCCTAAAGGGATGGAAATGTAAATGGTCCTTTATATCACCCAGTAGAATTAAATTTATCAAGAAGATTTTTAAAAATTTTCATTGCAGATCCTTAGCTTAGTTACTGATAATTGAAACATTTGATGGGTTAAAAAAAAAACTGCATGTTCTCAAGTGTTTATGAATATATATAATACATATGAATAAATTTATTTGGTGGAGAGAAATATTTTTTCATTATTTTATTTAACTATAATAAGATATAAATGTTGACTAGTGTACAGAGCGACTTAATTTTTTATTGACTGGTTACAAACAAATAAACATAATATTAAAATCAGTATATCCTGAATAGCAGTAGATTATTTATAATTTTGATAATATTCATAATACTACTTAAAGGATGATGTTCTTTTTATGATCCATATTCTCTGAGAAATTATCTTCAAATTGTACAAATATTAGAAGCTATAGTTTTAGTGTCTGATGAAAGTAATGGTGATTTCCTCATAACATTATGTGCTTAGATTGCTTAAGATAAACTTAAAATTAGATACCAAGACTTTAAATGCTTATTCTCTGTTTCTGGACTTCTGTTAGCCCAGTGCAAAGCATAGTCCTACTGTCTACATGAATTGGTTTACCCAGGATGCTATTCATCAAAATTCTTAAAGCTGCATTTATAAAAGCTTGTTCAGCCATTCTAATACTCTAAATTTACCAAGTCCTCACAACCTCAGTCTGATCTGGGTCCCCAGGGAACTCACCAAGCTTAATTAGTTGCTTCCCCATGCCTACTCTGAACTGCCAGTATCTCATTTGGGGGAGGGATAGAATTAAACTGGGTAGCTTGTCAGTTGTCCATCAACTAGAGCCGTCAAGTAATAGGTTCTCTAAGAAAGAAGTTGAGAATGGGGAGAAGGTGATTGGCTTGACTGGGTAATATGGAGAAAATGCTGGGCTAATAATAGTGTTTATTCAACAAATATTTATTGTGCACCTACTATGGGCAAGGCATTGTTCTAGCCACTTAGAGATTTATAAAGAAACCAGAGGCCCAGTGCACGAAATTGTGCATGGGGGGCAGGGGGGTCCCTCAGCCTGGCCTGCACCCTCTCCAATCCGAGACCCCTCGGGGATGTCTGACTGCCGGTTTAGGCCCGATCCTGGGATTGGGCCTAAACCGGCAGTTAGACATCCCTCTCGCAATCCGGGATGGCTGGCTCCTAGCTGCTCACTTGCCTGCCTGCCTGATTGCCCCTAACCACTTTGCCTGCCTGCCTGATTACCCCTAACCCCTCTGCCTGCCTGCCTGATCGCCCCTAACCGCCTCTACCTGCCTGCCTGATTGCCTCTAACCCCCTCTGCCTGCCTGCCTGATCGCCCCTAACCCCTCTGCCTGCCTGCTTGATGCCCCTAACTGCCCTCTCCTGCCGGCCTCACTCTCCCCTGCTGGCCTGATCACTCCAACCACTCTGCCTCAGCCCCCCACCACCATGGCTTTGTCCGGAAGGACATCTGGAAGGACATCCAGAAGATGTCTAGTCTATCCAGTCTCATTAGCATATTACCCTTTTATTAGTATAGATGAGGGCTGTATTAAATAAAAAGAAATTTTGTTTTCTAACATCTAGTGGACATTAATCACCATTATGACACTTTTTAACCTGCAAAGATGCCAATTGCATAGTTTAAGTATATTCTTGTTCATGCATATATTTTATAGTGATAAAGGCATTTTATAACTATAAATAATTTTTATTATAATTTGTACAGAAAAAATAAGTGTTTACTTCCTACAACAGGATAAATATAAAATATTTTTCTAATACATAATTTTATTATATTGACCTCTACATCATGTTTTTTTATTCCTTTTTATTGAATTTATTGGGTGACACTGGTTAATAAAATTATACAGGTTTCAGGTGCACAATTCCACAACACATCATATGTACACTGTATTGTGTGTTCACCACCCCAAGTCAAGTTTCCTTCCATCACCATTTATCCTCCACCCCCTCTCTATCTCCCTCTCCCTGGCAATCATCAGTGTTGTTTACCAGTATGTCCATTAGTTCTTTTCTATCTTTTTTCCCTTTTTGCTCAATCACTCCACTCCCCACTACCCAGTACCCCAACCCTACCCAACAGCCACTCAGCCTGCTTTCTATCTATGAGTCTCTCTATTTTGCTTGTTAGTTCATTTTGTTCATTAGATTCCACATATGAGTGAAATCATATGGTATTTTATCTTTCTCTGACTGGCATCTTAGCTTAACATAATGCTTTCCAGGTCCATCCCTGCTGTTGCAGTGGCCAGCATATCATATGTTTATATATACTAATAAAAGGGTAATATGCTAATTAGACCGGACATCTTCCGATGTCCTTTCTGACAAAGCCAGTGGCTTGGCTGGCCTGCAAACTGACCCCAGCCCCTTGCCCAGGACGGCCCCTCCCTCAGCAGAGACCCCCATCTTCATGGGGGCATGGCCGGCCTGCAAACTGCCCTCAACCTCTCAACCAGGCTGGCGGCGGCCGCCTGCAGGGACCCCCACCCTGACAGGGGACGGCCCAGCCTGCAAACCCTGCAGCCCCTGCCCGGTGGCCTTGCCCCACAGCGG
>NW_005871098.1:3766210-3767420 GCF_000147115.1 Myotis lucifugus | reverse complement strand
TAATAAAAGGGTTAATATGCAAAACTTACCCTTATAGCAGAATGGCCCAGAATGACCCCTGGACCCAGTCACTATGAGGCACACTGACCACATCTTGGTCCCTTTTCCCCTGCTAGCAGGCTTCCAATCACCTGATGGCCACCCGCTGTGGGACTGGGGTCGGCAAGTGGGTAGGAACAGCTGACCTCTCGGTCCCTTTCCCGTGGCTGTCAAGCACCCGATCACCTGATGGCAAACAGGGAACTGGGGGTGGGTGGTGGCCAGGGGTGGGGCGGGCTGCACACAGCTGGGGAAGATGGCCCTGATCTCAGGCCAGGCCTAGGGACTGTACCTGCACATGAATTTCATGCACCAGGCCTCTAGTTTTAAATAATTTTGTAGCAATTTTACTGCATATTTTCTATTCTGTATCTACTACAGTGACTTAATCTATACTAATAAAAAGGTAATATGCTAATTAGACTGGACGTCTTCTGGACATCCTTCCTGACAAAGCCAGGCCCAGGACAAGCCACCTGCCCTGCGGTCCCAGATGCCAGTAGCTGCAGCTGCGGCCCGGGAGAGGGATAAGCCACCCACCCCGCGGTCCCGGGCACCAGTGCCTGCAGCTGAGGCCCAGGAGAGGGCAAAACTGCCTGCCCCTGGTCCCCTGCAGTTTCAGCTGGCCCGGGGAAGCTGTCCCAGGTCCCAGGTGCTTGCAGCTGGCCAGAGGGAGGAAAGCCTGGGTCCTGGGTGCCTGTGGCCGGCCGGAGGAGGGAATCCTGGGTCCTGGGTGCAGGGCTGAGGCAGAGGCGGTTAGGGGCAGTGAGGCCAGCAGGGAGCAGTTAGCGGTGATCAGGCAGGCAGGCGCAGGTGGTTAGGGGTGATCAGGCAGGCGGAGGTGGTTAGGGATGATCAGGCAGGCAGGCATGCAGGCAGGCAAGCGGTTAGGAGCCAGCGATCCCAGTTTGCAAGAGGCATGTCTGACTGCTGGTTTAAGCCCGATCCCACAGGCAGTCAGACATCCTCCAAGGAGTCCTGGATTGGAGAGGGTGTAGGCTGGGCTGAGAGACCCCCACCCCCGTGCACAAATATCAGGCACTGGGCCCTCTAGTATTTAATAAAGGTATATTGAATGAAGGTACATTCACTATGCAAGTTTATATGTGATTTCAGGAGTTCATCTTTCCCACATATACATTTAAACACACTTTACAAATCTTAGTATATT
>NW_005871098.1:3715409-3765869 GCF_000147115.1 Myotis lucifugus | reverse complement strand
AACCCACAATCTGGGCATGTGCCCTGACCAAGAATCAAACCCACAATCTTTCAATGCACAAGACAATGCTCAACCAACTGAGCTACACAGCCAGGGAAAAACTCTAGTTTTAGGTTCAATTTATTTTGATATCTGCTTAATGTTTGTCAACAAGTGTCTGGAATAAAAGTGCATTATTGGCCCCCTTATTAAACCAGGATGCTAATTTTTCAATTCCATCTTCAATTATGGAAATATTTTTATTGAACTTTACTTGCATTTGCATGATGAATATGTTCAGCTGAATTTTCTTTGCAGGAATATTATAAAATCCTCTGTCAATTTTGAAGACTAGACTAACGAAAACTAAAAACATAGTCCACAAATCTACTTAAACATGCACTGTATAGAGATACAACAAAAGCAAACAATGCCTTGATGATTTTTTCATTGGTAGTTCCATGCTGTGAACTCTTCTTTTGTGTTAGGACATAGGTATAACACATGGCCTCCAAATGGACTCTTGACACAGGATAGCATGAGGACAAGGATGTCAATTACATATTAAATATTAGCAAAGTTTAATGTATTTCTTATTTGTAGATGAAATTTAAATATAATTTAAAGTTTTACTATTTTGTTTATACTCCTAAAGGGATTATCTAGCTTTCCTAGGTGTATGCACCCCCTTCCAAAGGCCATGGTCAAACTGGCAAAATTTACCAAGTAAATAAATGTTAAATTCTTTCTGTTAAATTTTGTCAAAACACTAATTTTCTTTATTTTAGTGAAGTTGGATAGGTAAAAAAAAATTCAGTCAAATCTAAAATGTGTACATTTACTAAGTAAGTCCATCTATCATGGCATAAGGCATATTTATGAACTGTTACCTCTTAAATTACACTTGTTCATAATTTGTAAAAAATACAGTTTTAATTGCTCAACCTAGGGTAAATTGAAGTGCTCCTTAATAAAATGATAATTCTTAAATTTGAGGCATTTCAGTACATTTTGTTTAGAAAGAAATATTACATTTGTTTCTAATTGCATCACATTACCTGGCATATATATTACTACTGTAATCATTAATATTATTCTTAATTTAAAAATAGTGAAGTTTATATAATAGCTTTCCAAATCTTTTAGCTAAAAGTTAAATATTTTACTCCCAACCTATTTATCTGCACATTCTTAAAAAACAAACAAAACAAAAAAACTTCCATACATTAAATATTTAATTCCTTTAAGTTATCTTCAATAGTTACTGTGCTCACTGATAGTAATTTCTAATTTTTAAAATGACATTTAATAGCCATTGTCCCAACAAGTACAAAAGAGTGGCCTCTGTAAATTCTTAAATTAAATCCACACTGTAGCCAAAACTCATGTGATGTTTACATTTCCTACTTTGCAGGCAAGATGGTCTCAAAAGGCAGAATATGCTAAAGATGTGTTGGACAACTCTATAAGTACAGTCTCAAGACTCTTGTCATCTTTGCTGTATAAATTACTTCAATAGGAGTCAAGGGAATTTAAAGAGGCAAAATGACATGACAAACAATTATATTCTAACACTCTATTTATAACAATGCCCTTTCAGTTTATTGTTCCTCCAGACTGACCCATCACTGTAATCCCACTGATGAATCAAGGGACTTATGGTTAGATTACACACAGCTTGTAGGCAAAGAGAAAATATAAATAAAGAGCTGACATTCAGAAAATGTAGAGAGACTCAAGGATAAATTCAGCTGGGATGAGCTTAATTTGTCAATGTCAATAACAACGGTTAACACATCGCAAGAATACATGCATATTAATTGAAAATAATTCAGATTAAATCACTGCTGTTTGACATTTTGAGATGGGCACTTTATCTTTTCAAGAAAAAGAGCACTATAAAATCTTTAATCTGCAAACATCTTAATTGCATGTTATCACCTCCTAATTGCTTCTATATTATATTAAACATTTTGCTAATTACCAGCCTGATCATGGTGTGAATAGCTTGAGGCAAGAGCTGAAGACTACAGGGCACAGGAGGGCCAGGAGGAAGTTCAACACTTGGTGGATTCCTGGACTTGTACCTTCTTCAGGGGTATCCACCTTTAAGTCAGACCTCTGTTGAGATAAAGAAGCAATTGTGAAGATCAAAGATGTTTATTCATCCTTCAAATTCAAATGTTATTCTGGGGAAAAGTTTTTCTCCTTTCTTATATTCTAGCTATGCTCTTAGATGGTGGTATGTGAGTTTATGATTTTATTATAAATACTAGTGGCCTGGTGCATGAAATTCATGCATGGGGGGTGGTTCCCTCAGCCCAGCCTGTACCCTCTCCAATTGGGGACCCCTTGGGGGATGTCCAACTGCTGGTGGTCAGACATCCCTCTCACAATCTGGGACTGCTGGCTTCTAACTGCTCACCTGCCTACCTGTGTGATCGCCCCCAACTGCCTCTGCCTGCCTGATCACCCCTAACTGCCCTCCCCTGCCAGCCTTATCTTGCCCCCAAGTGCCCTCCCCTGCCATTCTAGTTGCCCCCAACTGCCCTCCCTACCAGCCTGATCTCGCCCCCAACGCCCTCCCCTGCTGGCCTGATCTTGCCCCCAACAGCCCTCCCATGCCGGCCTGATGTCGCCCCTAACTACCTCTGCCTGCCTCATCGCCCCTAACTGCCCTCCCCTGCCGGCCTGGTCTTGCCCCCAACTGCCCTCCCCTGCCAGTCTGATCGCCCCTAACTGCCTCTGCCTCAGCCCCCACCACCATGGCTTTGTCTGGAAGGAAGTCAGACATCTGTAAGATGACTGGTCAACCTGGTCTAATTAGCATATTACACTTTTAGTAGTATAGATAGATTATATAGGATAGGATTGCTTAAATGGGGGAGAAAAGCCTTTTTCATGTGGAGGAGATGCTCTTGGCAGACAAAAACACATAATCCCTATATCTGGACTGATAGCCAGCCATATGCACTAAACTGCCAAACCGGTCATGAAAAAAAATTGAACTGCTTTCTTACACCTTACACCAAACAGCTGTTGCCCTTAAAACCCCTCCTCAGCCCCCACCTTAGGTTCTGCCTTCGCAGTTCATCCAGATTAGGTTCTGATTGGTCGGTTTCTATGCCAGTCAGCATCAAAAGCTCCGCCTCCTAAGCAGCCATTGGCTCCTTACACTTCACCCAGATTTGGTTCTGATTGGTAGGGTTCTATGCCAGTCAGCATCTCTGGGACTATCTCTGGGCCTGGTCAAAGAGGTGGGGTTGATGAGTAGCGCTGCAGAGGCCGGGAGAGAAACAGATGCACAGCCACTGGTAAAGCCAGGAGAGAAAGAGAGAGGCAATGGCTGATCAACAGCTGCCATGGAGGCTGGGGATCAGACCCTGCCTCTCTCTCTGCAGGCCACTCTCTGGGAGCTGACCTGCAGCCCCCTCGACAGTCAGTGCTGGGTCACTGTGCTGGGACCAGCTTCCACAGCAACCCAGCACTGACTTCTGGTGTTCGGTGGAGCCTTGTTCTTTGTGGACGTTATGGACCCTGGCTGTTTGTATATGTAGACTAGAGGCCCAGTGCAAAAAAATTTGTGCACTCGGGTGGGGGGGGGCCTAAGCCCAGCCTGTGCCCTCTCGCAGTCTGAGACCCCTAGGGGGATGACCACCTGCTGGCTTAGGCCCGCTCCCTGGGGAATTGGGCCTAAGCTGGCAATCAGACATCCCTCTGGCAGCCCGAGAGCCCTCGGGGGATGTCCACTTGCCAGTGGGGAGCAGGCCTAAGCTGCAGTCGGACATCCTTAGTGCTGCTGAGGAGGCGGGAGAGGCTCCCACCACCACCTCTGTACTGGCAGCCGTCAGCCTGGCTTGTGGCTGAGCAGAGCTCTCCCATGTGGGAGCGCACTGACCACCAGGGAACAGCTCCTGCATTGAGCGTCTGCCCCCTGGTGGTCAGTGTGTGTCATAGTGACCAGTCATTCCCAGTCGTTCTACTGTTAGGGTCAGTTTGCATATTACCCTTTTATTATATAGGATAGAGGCCTGGTGAATGGGTGGGGGCCGGCTGGTTTGCCCTGAAGGGTGTCCCGGATCAGTGTGGGGGTTCCGCTGGGGTGCCTGGCCAGCCTGAGTGAGGGGCTGATTGGTATTTGCAGGCTGATCACACCCCCTTAAGGGTGGGGGTCCCCACTGAGGTGCCTGGCCAGCGTGGGTGAGGGGCTGATGGCTGTTTTCAGGCTGGCCACACCCCCTTTAGGGTGGGGGGTTCCCACTGGGGTGCCTGGCCAGTCTGGTTGAGGGGCTGAGGGCCGTTTTCAGGCTGGCCAAGCTCCCCCTCGCCCCAGTGACAGAAACTCCCAGCCTCTCCTTTTTTTCTTATTTTTTTTATTCTGCGATTTATTTACCTGCTATAATTGAAACTTTGTTGCTTTGAGTGGAGCTCAGAGCTGGCCGCGGGAAGCTTGGCTTCCTTCCATCATTGGGGCAACCAAACCTCCTGCTTGCTCCAGCTCAATGGCTGCCGGCCGCCATCTTGGTTGGGTTAATTTGCATGTAGTCACTCTGATTGGCTGGCGGGTGTGGCTTAAGGCATAACGAAGGTACAGTCAATTTGCATGTTTGTCTTTTATTAGTGTAGATAGGCTTAGAATTCTTTCTTAAAGTAATGAATAATTTAGAATTGGTAAAATGTGTGTAACTGAATAGCTACTGCTTCGCTGAGAAACAAACACCCAAAAAAATCTAACCAAAAGAGTGATTACATTTCTTGTAGCAGCAAAAATATATGCAAGCAAAAAGATAATAAGCCTTGTTTTAAAAAGAAAGGAAATACATTAAAGGAACTAAACAGTGTTTTTTGACAATATGCTTGTCAAAAGTTTTCTCCTTCAACTTTTTTCTCCTATGCTTTTCTTCTATTCTTAAATAATATATCTAATATTTGTAAAGATTTAAGGAATTGAGATGATATTATAATATTTTCAGGAGGATAATTTATCAGGAACATAAAATGCTCAAAATGTTACAAATTCTTTAATACATCCATTCCACTTCTAAGCATTTTTCCTGTGAAATTCATAGTGGAGGAGTATGTTTTGGAAAGTTTTATATAATGATTTTTATCATATAATTATTAATTAGAAGAGTTTTGGAAAATGATGCAGTGAAAAATTATAAATATTGAGATAGTCCTTTGGAGTATTTTTTCTGTGTTTTTTAAAACTCTTTATTGTTGAAAGTATTACATATGTCTCATTTTCCCCCATTGACCTTTCCCAGCCCTCTCCCATCCCCCAGAATAGACCCTCACATCCCTACTATCTGTCCATTGGTTATGCTTATATAGTGTGTCCCAGCTTGCCATTCAGTGTATCAAAACCTATTGATTTTACCAGCTTGGTTTAGTAATTCAGTCAAGATGATATTGCTCTCCTGAATTCTGCTTCATTGCAAGGGGTAGCTAAAATTATTGTAATTAAGTACAAAGCTTACCAAGCACAGGGTAAAACACATACTCAAATACTTGAAAAAGAATATAAACAAGAAGCCAAGCCAGCTGGTAAAGTAAAATAGAAATTTAACTGACACAGATTTTTAGGTTTCTATCCAAATGTTGTTCTACTTTGCTGCCTTAGATTGTGGTTCTTGAATGCCCTCCAGCTGCCAATCTGATATGGAGATGGGAAATCCAGTAAACTCACTTCCAAATCATCCTAAACACATGCCAAATTAGAACCACTTTTTCTTGGAGACTCAGAGAAAAAGTGAAGAATGATATTAAAATATGTAGTTTTCTTTACATCAAACTCTCTTTTCCAGATTCCCACTGAGGTATATGTGTTGAAATTCTGAAAGAAAGTGTTCATATGACACATTAGCCACAGAACTCAGCAAACCAAATACAGCTTTGTAAGATGCCAAAAGTATGAGCTCTGAAAAGACTTCCAGCCTCTATTATCTTATGGCAAAATGAAACTTTAAGTACAGCTCATTGTTATTTACAATTTCACAATGTTTTGGAAGTTAAATATTTCTATTTTAAGTTTACTAAAGTGTAAGAGGCATAGTCTTTCAAAATAAATATTGGAAAATCATAGGAATCTATGTTCTTGTTTTTCTGTGTGGTTTCTATGCAATATTTTTGCCTCCCCTAATCCATTATTATATTCAGTAAAACAAGATAAAATAAAATTAAACAGTGCATCTAAAATATAAAGACTTTAAAAATACTCTAGGAGAGAAAGTTTAGAGTTGGAAGAAGCCTTATTAACTAAGTCAATTTATTCATTTTACAAATGAGAAAACTGAAGTCTCAAAAGGTTAAAAGTTAGTCAAGATCTACTAAACTGTCAATGGCATAATCAGGTAAGAAGTGGATTTCCAGTCTTCCAGATCAGGGATATTTTTATTACCTTTAATTGGTATTACTAATTTTTATTTCATGCCTTATGCAATCTAGAACATTTCTAATTAATAATTTATTCTGCTGTCCTCTTTTTGTCCATAGATTATTTTAATGGTAATCCATAAATTCCATTAACAATTGAATTGAATGGCAAATCTTGCATGAATTCTGGGACACCCTATATGTATACATACAAGTCCTTTGGTTGATCTCTTACCCTATCACCTCCTACCAGCCTCTGCCTTCCCTCTGAACTTTGACAGTCTGTTCAATGCTTCTATGTCTCTGGATCTATTTTTGTTCGTCCGTTTATGCTGTTCATCATATTCTACAAATGAGTAAGATCATGTGATACTTATCAAAGCTGATTTCAACATTCAGCTAAATTAATTTAAATAATAATGGTATATAAATCTGCAATTTAATTTAGGACTAGTGTTTTTTTAATTTATCTTTTTATTTAAAAACACACATTTATTTATTAACATTTAGTGTGATTTAACAATGATATATATTAATCTCCCCTTATCTGCAGTTTCACTTTCTGCCATTTTAGTTATTTTAGTTATTCAAGGTTAACCATGGTCAGAAAATATTAAATTCCAGAAACAATACATAAGTTTTAAACTGCATGCCATTTTGAGTCATATGATGAAAACTCTCACCATTCTGCTACATTCTGCCTAGGAAATGAATCATCCCTTTGTCCAGCACAGGGACCCTGTATAAGCCAATAGCCTGTTCGTCACTTTGTAGCCATCTTGGTTATCAAACTGACAGTGGAGTCTACATCTCATCCATCTCATCATGAAGGCATTGTATCAGCTCACATCATGATGAGAAGGGTGAATACAGTACAAAAATATATTTTGAGAGAGAGACCACACTCACACCACTTTTATGCAGTATATTGTTATAATTTTTCTATCTTATTATTAGTTACTAGTGTCCATTTGGTTACAATGTAAAATGTTTCCACCTGGCTATAAAGCAAGTTGTGTTCCTGGGCTAAAGATACTCCAAGGAGGCTAGTCGCTAGAGAGAGGAAGCTGGGCGTTGCTATGTGATGTCATTACTAGGTGCCCACAGCCACCGTTTCTGGGCTGGGGTCTTGGCAGTGTTGGCTGCAATTTGGTGAGTTGTTGCTCCAGGGTAGTGGCGGGGCCTGTGTCCCACTTTGGGGAAGCCGAGTGTTGTTTTGTGGGAGCCAGATCCGTGGTGCTGTTTCTCTGTAAATGGCCAGTGTATGTCATGGCAGCTCCTGCATTGAGCATCTGCCCCCCTGGTGGTCAGTGCATGTCATAGCGACTGGTCAGATGGTCAGGCACTTAGCATATTTGCCTTTTATATATATACTAAAGGCCCGGTGCATGAAATTCATGCACTGGGGGGGGGTCCCTCAGCCTGGCTTGTGCCCTCTCACAGTCCGGGAGGCCTGCAATTGATCACCCCAAAGAGGTAGACCCCGCCCACCAGGCCAGGGCTCCACAATGAATCACTCCCACAAAGGGAGGCCCCACCCACCCGCTGCAGTGCTGCCATGGGGTAGCAGTAGCCCTCCCTCCCTCGTTAGGGCAATTGATTGCACCCCACAGTGGGAGGCCCAGGCCACCCACAGGTGGGCTATGGCAGGTGGGTGGGACCTCCCTCTTTGGTGCGATCGTGGAGCCCACTGATTGATTGATTGCCCCACCAGCGGGTGGCCTGGGCCTCCCTCTGCAGAGCAATCATGGGGCGATGGCGAGGCCCCCAACCGATCGCATTGCACCTGTCTTGGCTGGCCTGGCACCAGTGGGTGGCATAGTGTGGTCGTCTGGAAGGTCGCCCAGGAGGACGTCCATAAGGATGTCCAGAAGGTCTTTCGGCTGTCTAGTCTAATTAGCATATTACACTTTTATTATTATAGATAGATTGCTAATCTCTTACTGTGCCAAATTTATCAATTAAACTTTATCATGGGTATGTATGTAAAGGGGAGACAAATTTTCAAAATTATAATATGCCTCTGGGATATTGATTATTTTAAGATGGTTATTTTTAAGGCCCAAAAGGCTCAGGAAAAAAACTGATCTTCCCTCTAACCGCCTAAAAATATTTAAGATAAAAGGCAGGAAAGAGTTATAATCATAGTTCAGGAAAGAGTTATAATCATAGTTCATAGTTGAGTCTGAATTCTGTGTGATGGACAGGGAGGAACCCAGAAAGGACTCTTCAATCAATGTCCTCTTTGTGTACCATCCTTTCTAGATGGCCCAGCAAACATTTCTCTACTAAACATTAACTTTTTTTTGTATCCCTGTGAATTGCCTTCCTTCCCTTTGAAGAACCAGACCCTAACCTCCTTCTCCTTAGTCCAGAATAACATAATATCTCATATATACCTCATTTTGCCTTAGCATTTTTATCATTCTGTGTAAATTCCCCATTTGTACATATTTTTTAAATATATTTTATTGATTTTTTACAGAGAGGAAGGGAGAGGGAAAGAGAGTTAGAAACATCAATGAGAGAGAAACATCAATGAGAGAGAAACATCGACCAGCTGCCTCCTGCACACCCCCCCACTGGGGATGTGCCCGCAACAAAGGTACATGCCCTTGACTGGAATCGAACCCGGGACCCTTGAGTCCGCAGGCTGACACTCTATCCACTGAGCCAAACTTGTTAGGGCCCCATTTGTACATATTAATTTGATTTTTCTCCTGTTAATCTGCCTTGTGTCATTTTAATTATTTGACCAACTATAGAAGCTACATGTGTAGAAAAAAAAACATAGAGTTCATTACTATTTGTGGTTCCAGGTATCCACTGGAGATCTTGGAATATATCTGCACTTATAAAGGGAGACTAATGTAATTCATTATGTATCATTTATGCTTTGCCTGCTTCCAAACGGATATAAAAAATCATGACATTAAAGAAGTTATCATAGAATGGTAAACTGATAAAGTGTGAGAGGGAATAGAAAAGCCAAGTAGTAAAGAGAGAATAGATAATTATGCCAGAAAAAACTAATCTCTTGGAGACTCTTCAAAAAATTTCAATTTGTGCTTCCTGAGAACCAAGGGAAAACAAGAAACATAAAGAGCTCTCATTTAACAAACTCAGATCTAAAACATACATTTCGCTTTTTTAATGATTTTACTTTTATCTTTTATCTATTTTCTTGGCATGAACCTCCTAAGAAGAATTGATTATGAACTTTAAGTACAAGCTAATTGTCATTTTATTGTTTGTCTTTATGTTAATTCTAGAGGCCCGATGCATGAAATTCGTGCAAGAGTAGGCCTTCCTTCCCCCGGCTGCTGCACCAGCTTCCCTCTGGCACCCTGGATCTGAGGTTCCCTCTGGCGCCGGGGACCCAGGCTTCCCTCAGGCTGCCAGCAGGCACCCGGGACCCGGGCTTCCCTTGCAGCCCGGCTTCATCCGGAAGGTCGTCAGGAAGGATGTCCAGTCTAATTAGCATAATATGCTTTTATTATTATAGATTTAATGTAGATATATTTTGTTCATGACTATTTCCTACATAGATCCTAGATGGAAGTAGTAGCATTATTTTAAAATCAAATTTTGTATATAACCCTGGAATGACAATTCTGTGTGGAGCCATGTTAATGAGATGTGGTTTGGCAGCTTTCTGATGCCACACAGTAATAATTAGCAAGTAGACTCAAAGAATAATATTTCATAAAATTTGATACAAAAAGATAAGTGTATAAATATATTAAAGTTTTTCTATGAACAAAAAACATTTTTTCTGTCTAAACATATTGTAAAAAACTTTTGTTTGATATTTAAAAGTGGGAAACACCTGAATGCATTAAGACACAGAAAGTTACAAGTAATCAATGCTTTAGTTATAAAAGTGTAAACTTTCATGCCCCAAATGAGTGCATTTTCAGTGCTTTTTTCTTTATGTGTAATATTGTATATCATTCTATATCTGTTGGGAATGCTTGTGGTAATAGGTGACAGATGACCCAACTTGGGAGCCTTAAACAAATATGGGTATGTTTTGTTATTCTCATCAGTTTATTTAGTCCTGTGGAATTAAATTTGCTCTGCTAATCACCAGTTTTTTCATTAGTTCTCTCAATCTTGCCTAATAATCAAGAGTAATAGGGTCAGTCATAATTTTAAGAAATTTACAGCCATTGTTTACCCATCTTAATTTTCCTGATTCAAGAGTAAACTATTGTCATGGAAGGACATCAGGATGGCAAATATCTGGCAATGAGGGGTCATTTTTGTAGAAACAGAATGGATTTCATCCCCATGTGCCTCAGTCTGATAATACTCAGGTTCAGTCATTTTAGTGTGTCCCTCAATTTGATGACAGACATCTTATGTCAGGACATCTTAGATTTCCAGGAATTTCACATAATGTCTGGAACACTTATAACACATGCAAATACAACATAAAGAAGGCTATGGATATGGTGTGGGTTTTTTTTTTATTGATTTCAGAGA
This sequence comes from Myotis lucifugus, assembly GCF_000147115.1. Classification (NCBI taxonomy): domain Eukaryota; kingdom Metazoa; phylum Chordata; class Mammalia; order Chiroptera; family Vespertilionidae; genus Myotis; species Myotis lucifugus. The sequence continues at coordinate 3,755,027 of NW_005871098.1, read as the reverse complement.
GAAAGGGAGAGACAGAAATATCAATGATGACAGAGAATCATCGATTGGCTGCCTCCCTGACACCCCCTACTGGGGACTGAGACAGCAATCTGGGCATGTGCCCTGACTGGGAATCAAACCATGACCTGCTGGTTCATATCGACACTTAACCACTGAGATACACTGGCCAGACATGGGTATGTTTTTGCTATAAAACAAGAAGCCACAATTGAGCAGTTGCTGGTGCCAGCTGAGCAGTTCAAGGAAGTGATATTTACATCTTGGATGCTCTCTTAGAGGCTGTAGTTATCACATTGACAGTCCAACAAGAAGCACAAAAGAAAAGGGGTATGAGGAGGATGACAGACTTCCCAGGAATTGCACAGCTAATTTTCTCTTTAGTGTAATCTTTCAAAACTCTCACATGAAGTTTCTCCAACTGAAAGGTTGGTGGACATGGGGATTAAGTTAACCAATCATATCCACATGCTTCCTTCTGTCTACCTTTTTAAGTTTACCTAAAATTTCCTCCATGAAAATTTCTTCAACTACATACATCCCTAATTCTTGGGGAGTCCCATACAGTACACCACTAATATTCCCATGCCCTATTATGTTCCCTTTAATGCTTTGTTATCTCAAAATGTAAATGTGCGCTGAGGGCAGAGGCTATGTTGTCATCCTCCTTTCTGTCCACACTGAGCAGAGCACCATGCTAGGTACAAGCACAATGCTACCTCATATCATTTGGGAATTTCCATTCAGGCAAGCTTAAATCTAAATTTGGGAACCATTAATTTTAATTGTGTGATCCTAGCCAGAGAATTTACATCTCAAGTTTTGTTTTCTTCCTCTATAGTTGTTAAAAATACAACAACAGGCAATCATCAAAATCCCAATAGCAAGAAGAGGAAAAAATGGAGACCTGCAGGAAGGTAGGGAGGGAGAGAGTGTGAGAGCGCAAGGAAGTGATAGAGGAGTGTGGACGTGTGTGGTTTGTGTGTGTATGAGCTAGGGACAGTTAGATTCTGCAGGTCTTCTAAGGGGCTGCTAACCCAGGCAGTCTTAGGCGGCGGAGCTCCGATCCCAGCGTGGACACTCCTGGGCGGCCAGCACAGACACAGCGACCACACCATCTTGGGAAACAGAGCTGCTTGAGACTAGGATCCTGGCCTCAGCACCACCCAGTCTGATCTCAGACGCATACCAGGACCCTACAGCCACTGGGGACAGAGACCTGTGACCACAGCTACAGACCTGCGGACACCAAAAGTTCAGAAATCCCTGCTGCAGATCCATGAGTAACAGAGCCCATCCCCCTCCCTGCAGGCTCCCGGGCAGCACCATAGTAACTGATAGACCCACCCCTTGCACAGGCCTCAGTGCTGCCACAGGAACTTTAGCCTGGAAGTGCGCGAGCACCTTGGAAATGGTCCTGCTTCAGGAGCCCTGGGCTGGAAGCAATCCCACGAACACCGGGAATTTGTCCTGCGTAGCGCAGGCCCAGGGACCCCAAAACTCTGGGCAGGAGGCAGCACCAAGCACCAGTGACTTGACTGTGTTTCTTATCACCTGCGCCTGAGATCCCTGATTCCCTGTGCATTCATACTAAGAGCCAGTGACTCCAATTCTTGGTGCAAGGGCACACAGGGACCCTGATTCTCAATGCGAGGTCACACGAAGCAACAGAGACTCTGATACTGGATTCTTGGGGAACTCTGACTCCTGGCGCACACTAGGGGGCTCTGATTTTCAACACGCTCCAGGGGGGTCTCTGTTTCAGCACCCTGCAGGCAGGGTCCCTGATTCTAAGGGCGCGCACGAGGCCACATTGAGCACTGGCAACACTGACTCTGAGCGAGCCTGGTTCCCACCAACCCACATCAACAACACATCTTAGTGTCAGAGCTCTTCAGTGACACTAGGGTGGTGGGAGGCTCCCACTGCACACGGCCCAGGCCCACGCAACTCGACGTTTGAACCATCGGGAGATAATCAAAATGAAGAGACAACACAACACCCAGAGGAAAGACAATGAGGAGTCGCCAAGAAAGGAAATTAATGAAGTTGAAGCATGCAACATGACAGAAAAAGAATTCAGAATAATGGTTGTAAAATTCATTCACCAGATGGATGAGAAAATCAACAACCTATGTAAGAATCAGGAAGAAGGACAGATACATGCAAGAAAATGAAACTAGACCACCAACTTACACCATACACAAAAATAAACTCAAAATGGATAAAGGACTTAAATATAAGACGGGAAACCATAAAAATACTAGAAGAATCCAAAGGCAACAAAATCTCAGACATATGCAGAAGCAATTTCTTCACCGATACAGATCCTAGGGCATTGGTAACTAAAGAGAAAATAAACAAATGGAACTACATCAAAATAAAAAGTTTTTGCACAGCAAAAGAAACCATCAACAAAACAACAAGAAAGCCCACTACATGGGAGAACATATTTGCCAACATTATATCTGATAAGGGCCTAATCTCCAACATTTATAGGGAACTCATACAACTTAACAAAAGGAAGATAAACAATCCAATCAAAAAATGGGCAAAGGACCTAAATAGACACCTTTTAAAAGAGGACATTCAGAAAGCCAAGAGACATATGAAAACATGCTCAAAGTCGCTAATCATCCGAGAGATGCAAATCAAAACAACAATGAGGTACCATCTCACACCTGTCAGAATGGCTATCATCAACAAATCAACAAACGACAAGTGCTGGAGAGGATGTGGAGAAAAAGGAACACTTGTGCACTGCTGGTGGGAATGCCGACTGGTGCAGCCACTATGGAAGACAGTATGGAGTTTCCTCAAAAAGCTGGAAATGGAACTCCCATTTGACCCTGTGATCCCACTTCTAGGAATATATCCCAAGAAACCAAAAACACCAATCAGAAAGGATATATGCACCCCTATGTTCATAGCAGCAGAATTCACCATAGCTAAGATTTGGAAACAGCCTAAGTGCCCATCAGTAGATGAATGGATTAGAAAACTGTGGTACACATGCACGATACATATAAAACTCTCACTGGCACTAATCGCACGTGACACCATAATATGTCTGAAGACCAACTATTGCACAATCTACCTCTGAAGCCGAAAGAAAGCGATGTCGTTGACAGAATATTGTTTATTTATTAATCAATTTATATATTATTTTCATATATATTTTACTAATTTTCTTTCATCTCTGACACTTCTATTATAGAGAAAGGGCAAATAGCAATATTAAAGTATTTTGTATTTTAATTTTATAATACTATATTATATATACTATTTTGACATGTGATATTTTTTTTGCAGTAATGTAATTACCGCAGGAAACTTTCTTCTAATTAATTTTCTTTCAATGCACATGAATCCGTCCCCTATGTTCATAGCAGCAGAATTCACCATAGCTAAGATTTGGAAACAGCCTAAGTGCCCATCAGTAGATGAATGGATTAGAAAACTGTGGTACATCTACATGATGGAATACTATGCTGCTGTAAAAAAGAAGGAACTCTTACCATTTGCAACAGCATGGATGGAACTGGAGAGCATTATGCTAAGTGAAATAAGCCAGTCAATGAAGGAAAAATACCACATGATCTCACTCATTCATGGATATTAGAGACCATTATAAACTTTTGAACAATAATAGATACAGAGGCAGAGTTGCCTCGAACAGACTGTCAAACTACAGCAGGAAGGCCGGGGAGGGTGGGGGAGGGGGCGGGGGGGGCTGGTAAGAGATCAACCGAAGGACTTGTATGCATGCATATAAGCTTAACCAATGGACATAAGACACTGGGGGGTAGGGGAGGCCAGGGGATTGTCAAGGGCAGGGGAAAAAAAGGAGAAATATGTAATACTCTTTGTAATAATTTAAGCAATAAAAATATATATAAAAAAAAGAATCAGGAAGAAATGAAAAGTGATATAGCTACAATCAAAAACACCATGGAAAGTTTCAACAGCAGACTAGAAGAAGCAGAGGACCGAATTAGTGAGTTAGAAGATAAGGCAGAGAAACAAGCTCAATCTGAACAGCAACTGGAGAAAAAAATTAAAAAGCAGGAGGAGAGCCTAAGGGAGCTTTGGGACAACATGAAACGAAGTAACATACACATAATAGGGCTGCAAGAAGGACAAGAAGAGCAGCAAGGATTAGAAAATCTATTTGAAGAAATAATGACAGAAAACTTCCCAGATATGGGGAAGAAAAAAGTTACACAAGTACAGAGAGTTCCAAGCAAGATGAACCCCAAAAGACCCACACCAAGACACGTCATAATAACGATGGCAAATGTACAAGACAAAGAGAGAATCTTAAAGGCTGCAAGAGAGAAACAGAGAGTTACCTAGAAAAGATCCCCCATCAGATTATCAAATGATTTCTCAACAGAAACACATCAAGCTAGAAGGGAATGGAAGGAGGTATATAAAGTGTTGCAAAGCAAAGGACTGAATCCAAGAATATTATATCCAGCAAGACTATCAATCAAAATTGAAGGGGAAATCAGGAGCTTTGCAGACAAAAAAAGGCTAAGGGAGTTTATCACTACCAAGCCAGCAATGCAAGAAATGCTAAAAGGAATGCTGTAAAAAGAAGAAATATAAAGGTAAGAAAGAACAGAGGCAAGAAAATAGAAATGAATCCAAGCACGTACCTTTCAATAATAACTTTAAATGTAAATGGACTAAACGCTCCAATCAAAAGACATCGAGTGGCTGAATGGATAAAAAGACATGACTGTAGATATGCTGTCTACAGGAGACCCACCTCAGAAAAAGGGACTCACACAGACTGAAAATGAAGGGATGGAAAAATATCTTTCAGGCAAATGGAAATGAAAAAAAAGCTGGGGTAGCAATACATATATCGGACAAAATAGACCTCAAAGTGAAGGCCATAACAAGAGATAAGGAAGGCCACTTCATAATACTAAAGGGATCGATACAACAAGATAATATAACCCTTATAAACATATATGCACCCAATGCAGGAGCACCTAAATACATTAAAAAAACTCCTGGAAAATAACAAGGGAGAGATCAACAACAACACAATCATAGTAGGGGACTTAAACACACCACTGACATCACTGGATAAATCCTCTAGACAAACAATCAGCAAAGAAACAGCAATCCTAAATGACTCACTAGATCAGATGGACTTAATTGACATCTTCAGAACACTTCACCCCAAAGCCACGGAATATACGTTCTTCTCAAGTGCACATGGGACATCTTCAAAAATAGACCACATATTGGGTCACAAGCAAAGTCTCCCCAAATTCAAGAAGATTGAAATCATACCAAGCATCTTCTCAGATCACAAGGGCACAATATTAGAAATAAACCACAATAAAAACAATCCAAAAAACTCAAACACTTGGAAGCTGAATAGTATGTTACTAAATAATGATTGGGTTACCAGTGAGATCAAAGTAGAAATTAAAAACAACCTGGAAACTAATGACAATAACAGTACAACAACCCAAAATCTATGGGACACAATGAAAGCAGTCCTGAGAGGGAAGTTTATAGCACTACAGGCCTACCTCAAAAAACAAGAAAAAATGATAGTAAATCATTTAACTCTACACTCAAAGAATTAGAAAGAGAACAACAAAAAAAAGCCCAGCGTGAGCAGAAGAAAGGAGATAGTAAAGATCAGAGCAGAAATAAATGACATAGACACCAAAAAAATAATACAATAGATCAATGAAACCAAGGCCTGGTTCTTTGAAAGGATAAACAAGATTGTTGAGCCTCTAGCCAGGCTCACCAAGAAGCAAAGAGAGAGGACTCAAATAAACAAAATCAGAAATGAAAGAGGCAAAATAACAACAGACCCCTCAGAAATTCAATGAATTGTTGAAAAATACTATGAACAACTCTACTCTAACAAACTAGACAACCTGGAGGAAATGGACATATTCCTAGAAAAATACAATCTTCCAAAACTCAATCCAGAGGATTCTAAAAATATCAACAGGCCAATAACGATGGAAGAAATTGAAGCAGTCATCAAAAAGCTCCCAGCAAACAAAAGCCCGGGGCCAGACAGCTTCACAGGGGAGTTTTACCAAACATTCAAGGAAGAACTAAAACATATCCTCCTCAGACTATTCCAAAAAATTCAAGAATAAGGAACACTTCCCAGCTCATTCTATGAAGCCAGCATCACCCTAATACCAAAACCAGATAGAGACAACACAATGAAAGAGAATTATAGGCCAATATCCCTCATGAACATAGATGCCAAAATACTCAAAAAAATTCTAGCAAATCGGATCCAGCAATACATCAGAAAGATCATACACCATGACCAAGTAGGATTCATCCCAGGGATGCAAGGATGGTACAATATCCGCAAATCAATAAACATGATTCATCACATAAACAAATTGAGAGATAAAAACTACATAGTCATATCAATTGATGCAGAAAAAGCTTTTGACAAACTTCAACACCCTTTCTTGATAAAAACTCTCAGCAAGGTAGGAATAGAAGGATCATACCTCAATATAATAAAAGCCATATATGACAAACCCACAGCCAACATCATAATCAATGGGCAAAAACTAAAACCATTTCCCCTGAGAACAGGAACAAGACAGGGATGCCCCCTCTCACCACTCCTGTTCAACATAGTACTGGAAGTACTAGCCATTGGGATCAGACAAGAAGAAGAAATAAAAGGCATCCAAATTGAAAAAGAAGAAGTAAAACTGTCCTTATTTGCAGATGACATGATACTGTACATAGAAAACCCTAAAGACTCCATCAAAAAATTATTAGAGTTAATAAATGAATTCGGCAGTGCAGCAGGATACAAAATTAATGCCAAGAAATCTAAGACATTTCTTTACACCAATAGTGAACTTACAGAAAGGGAGACTAAAAAAGCAATCCCATTTACCATCACACCAAAAAAATTAAGATACCTAGGAATAAACTTAATTAAGGAGGTAAAAGACTTATATGCGAAAAACTACAGGACACTGAAAAAAGAGATAGAGGAAGACATAAACAGATGGAAGAATATACCATGTGCATGGATTGGTAGAATCAACATCATTAAAATGTCCATACTACCCAAAGCAATCTATAGATTCAATGCAATCCCCATTAAATTACCAATGGCATATATCACAGATCTAGAACGAACGTTCCAAAAATTCATCTGGAATAAAAAAAAGACCTCAAATAGCTGCAGCAATCCTGAGAAAGAAGAACAAAGTAGGTGGGATCTCAATACCAGATATCAAACTGTATTACAAAGCCACTGTACTTAAAACAGCTTAGTACTGGCACAAGAACAGACATATAGATCAATGGAATAGAATAGAGAACCCAGAAATCGACCCAAACCACTATGCCCAATTAATATTCGACAAAGGAAGCAAGAGCATACAATGGATTCAAGACAGTCTCTTCAATAAATGGTGTTGGGAAAATTGGACAGTTACATGCAAAAAGATGAAACTAGACCACTAACTCACACCATACACAAAAATACACTCAAAATGAATAAAAGACTTAAACGTAAGTCGGGAAACTGTAAAAATACTAGAGGAATCCATAGGCAGTGAAATAGCAAACATATGTCGAAGGAATTTCTTCTCTGATAATGCTCCTAGGACAATGGAAACTAAAGAGAAAATAAACAAATGGGACTACATTAAAATAAAAAGCTTTTGCACAGCAAAGGAAACCATCAACAAAACAACAAGAAGACCCACTGCATGGGAGAACATATTTGCCAATGATATCACTGATAAGGGATTAATCTCCAACATTTACAAGGAACTCATGAAACTTAATAATAGGAAGATAAACAATCCAATCAAAAAATGGGCAATGGACCTAGATAGACACTTTTGAAAAGAGGACATACAGAGGGCTGAAAGACATATGAAAACATGCTCAAAGTCACTAATTATATGAGAGATGCAAATCAAATAGACAATGCGGTATCACCTCACACCCGCCAGAATGGCTATCATCAACAAATCAACTAACAAGTGTTGGAGAGGATGTGGATTAAAAGGAACCCTTCTGCACTGCTGGTGGGAATGCAGACTGGTGCAGCCACTGTGGAGAACAGTATGGAGCTTCCTCAAAAAACTAAAAATGGAACTCCCATTTTACCCAGTGATCCCACTTCTAGGAATATATCCCAAGAAGCCAGAAACACCAATCAGAAAGACTATATGCACCCCTATGTTCATAGCAGCACAATTCACCATAGCTAAGATTTGGAAACAGCCTAAGTGCCCATCAGCAGATGAGTGTATTAAAAAAGTGTGGTACATCTACACAATGGAATACTATGCTGCGGTAAAAAAGAAGGAACTCTTGCCATTTGAAACAGCTTGGATGTAACTGGAGAGCATTATGCTAAGTGAAATAAGCCAGTCAGAGAAAGATAAATACCACATGATCTCACTCATTTGTGGAGTATAGAGAACAACATAGACTGATGAACAGGGACAGATCCAAAGACAGAGAAACAGTAGTCAGACTATTAATTCCCAGAGGGAAAGTAGGGGAGGGTGGGGGTAAGGGGAAGGGATCAACCAAAGGACTTGTATGCATGCATATAAGCCAAACCAATGGACATGGACAACAGGGGGATGAGATTATGAGTGGGGGGGGTTATGGGGTTTAATGGGGGGGGAATGAGGACACATTTCTAATTCCTTAACTAATAAAGAATTTAAAGATAAAAAAAATATAACAACAACCTCACAGGGAACATGAGCAATCAATATAATAAAATGTATCAAACATGATATGTTTCTAATATGCATATATTCCTTTATGAATGTATAAATACAATTGATAATAAAGCACATATGCTTTCTAATTTAGATCTGCAGAACTTGCATTTGTGAATGCCAAGGACTTAAACTTTGGAAATTAATCTTTTTAGAATTCACTTTATGAAAAAAATCTTTATTTTCCTTAAGTTCAAATGAATTTCAATTTCATTAGCACTTAGTTCAAGGCTATAAAATACATATTCACTGATTATATTCATTTTAGGTAGAGATTTAAGAAATATCACAGCAATCTTTAAAGATAATATCTTTTCATATTTATAGCCTTATTTGCTACAGTCAGAGCCCAACGGGTCTTATCTGGAAACTGTGTTTGCCAAGAAAACATACTGTTTTACTCACAGAGTGTGCTTACTTGTGGAAAAGTGATAAAGATTATGATGGGAGGAGGTGCCTAAATGGCTCTTCCAAGTTTCTTCTTAGTGTTGTCACTATCTTATAGCCCTACGTGTTTTTGTTAGTTTTTTTCCCATTAAATTGTATCTTTTGGGAAATTGCTAGAAAATGATGAGGTTAATCCAAATATGTCTAAAAATTTTTGGAGAAAAGCTAACAAAGGGATTTAAAGGGCTCTTTTTAAAGAAAACTGAAAGTTCCTACATTTTAACTAAAATGTCAATAGTTTCTATTTAAACTACATCTTTAAAAATAAAAGAAAATAAAATCAGTTTTAAAATATTATATTATAGTTATTAAAATATGCATGAAGGTAGACATGATATTATAATAATTGCTCATGTTTTTATTTTCAGCATTAAAAATCAACAGATAGAGAATATGATTTTACAAATAGTGTTGGTTATCTATTGCTGCAAAATAATGAAACAACAAAACAAAATTAAACCAAAACACCTTAGTAACTTACAACAATACACATTTATTTTTTTATTATATAGTTTTATTGATTTCAGAGAGAGGAAGGGAGAGAGATAGAAAGAGAAAACATTAATGAGAGAGAAACATCAATTGGCTGCCTCTTGCATGCCCCCTACTGGGGATTGAGCCCAAAATCCAGGCATGTGCATTCACTAGGAATCAAACCATGACCTCCTGGTTGATGGGCTGAAGCTCAACCACTGAGCCACACCAGCTGGACAATAAATATTTATTATCATAGTCTATGTGAGTTAGAAATTTAGGAGCAGCTTAGTTGGGTGGTTCTGAGAGTCACTCATGAAGTTGCAGTTAGCTTGTTGGATTGGACTGTAGTCATGTGAAATGTGACCAGGGCCAGAGGATCCACTTCCAAGGTGGTTCTCTTATATGCTATTGGCAAGAGTCCTCAGTTCCTCAGGAAGACTCCTATTCTTACCACATAGGGCTGCTGGAATGTCCTTCTCACATGGCCACTGTTTCCCCACAGAGCAAAAAATGTTTGAGAGAGGATCAAAAGAGCCACAATGACTCTTTGACTCTTCTTGCATCAGTGGGGTCCCTCGGCCTGGCCTGTGGGGATCAGGCCGAAACTGGTTCTCTGACATCCCCTGAGGGGTCCTGGATTGCAAGAGGGTGCAGGCCAGGAGGAGGGATCCCACCAGTGCATGATTGGGGTCGGGGAGAGACGGCGGGAGGGCTGCAGGGCATGTCTGGCCCGTCTTGCCTAGTCCTGATTTGCTGGACCCCAACAGCAAGCTAACCTACCAGTTGGAGCGTCTGCCCTCTGTGGTCAGTGTGTGTCATAGTGACTGGTTGAACGGTCGAACGGTCAGACACTTAGCATATTAGGCTTTTATTATATAGGACTAGAGGCCCGGTGCACAAAATTCATGCACTGAGGATGAGAGGAGCCCTCAGCCTGGCCTGTGCCCTCTTGCAGTCTGGGACCCCTCTTTTCTTACCGCCCACCTGCTTGTTGCTCCCTACCGCTAAGCTTGCTGCTCCTTAGTACTGCTGTGAAGGCTCCCACCACCGCCACTGCACTCACCAGCCATGAGCCCGGCTTCTGGCTGAGCGGCACTCCCCCTGTAGGAGCACACTGACCACCGGGGGGCAGCTCCTATGCTGAGCATCTGCCCCCTGGTGGTCAGTTCATAGCGACCAGTCATTCCACTGTTCAGTCGATTTGCATATTAGGGTTTTATTATATAAGATAGGATATTGCATGTGAACTGTAAATGAAAAATAAAATTTAAGAAAGAACCAAATAAAATTTTATATCTGAAAAATTTTTAATATATATATTTTTAATTCTCACCTGAGGATGTTTTTAAAATTGATTTTTAGAGAGAGAAACATCCATGTAACAGAAAAATACCAGTAGGCTGCCTCTGCACCTGCTGACCCACCGGGATCTAACCTAAACCTAAGTATGTGCCCTAACCTAGAATCCAACAGGAAATCCTTTGGTGTACAGGTTGAGACTCCAACCAATTGGGCCACCTGGCCAGGGCAGATCTGAAAAAAATTTTTTAAATGTACCTCCAGGCCCTGGTCAGTGTGGATCAGTAGTTAGAGTGTCCTCCCATGCACCAAAGGGTCATGCGTTCAATTCCAGGTGAGGACACATACACAGGTTGTGGGTTCCATCCCTATTGGATTGCTTGGACAACTGATCGATGTTTCTCTTTCTCTTTCCCTCTCCCTTCCTGTTTCTCTAGAATCAGTGAAAAAAACATATCCTTAGAGGAGGACTTAAAAAGAAAAAAAAAATGCTGGTTTGGTTCAGTGGATAGTGATTCTGCAGGGACTGAAGGGTACTGGGTTGGATTCCGATCAAGGGCACGTACCTGGGTTGCAGGCTCAATCCCAGTCCCTGGTTGGGGATTCAGCAAGAGGCAACCAATTGATGTCTCTCACATTAGTTTCTGTCTTTCTCCCTCCCTTCCACTCTCCGTAAAAAAAAAAAAAATAATAAATGCAAAAATGTCCTCAGGTGAGGATTAACCAAAACAAACAAACAAACAAACAAACAAACAAACAAACGCTCAGTGTGATTATTGAAGGAGCATATGAAATATTTGTTGAATGAACAGGAAGGGATGGGACTTTGCTTTCTAACTGTTATAGCAACTCTGCAAGCCAGAGGGTTTATTTTTTATTTTAATTTTTATTGATTATTTTAGAGAGAGGAAGGGAGCGAGAGAAACACCAGTGTGTTGTTCCACTTATTATGCTCTTTTTGGTTGCTTCCTGTCTGTGCCCTGACCAGGGATCCAACCCACAACCTTTCTGTATCAGGAGGAGGTTCTAACCCACTGCGCTGTGGGCTGCCTGTCAGGGCTCCTCAACAAAACCCTTCTGGGTGCCCTGGCCCCTGCTGTGGGTCGAAGCTCCTCTGTCACAGTAAAGGTTTGGGTTCCATTCTTTCAGGGCACCTACTTAGGTTTCGGGTTTGATCCCTGGTAGGGGATGACTGCTGCTCAGGAAGTGACCAGGACCGTTGAGGTCCGTGTGCTCTAGTCATTCAGCGGGGAGCTGAGGTTCCATTGCTGACATGACCAACTCTAATCCCCACTACCCCTGGTCCTCCATGAGGACGACTTCAACTATGGCAGCTGTGTGACCTACACCAGCATACACATCTGCATGGGTAGGTCACCCTCCCACAGATCGCCAGGCCTGGCTGCTGCGCAGTCACCTGGGGAGGTGGATTTCTGGGTTCCCAGGGAGAGCGTCCTCCACACCAGACTCCCAGGAAGAACGGGGTCCCAGAGAAAAAGCACTTCGCCTCACCTCCCTTCAGAGATCCCGGACTAGAGCAACCGTCCTGCACAGGGCTCAGAGGGGAGAGCCACTCCAGGAGGCCGCCTAGCTGGGTGCTGAGAAAACAAAACTGGAGCCCTTCTTCCTTGAACCCTGTCATCTTTGGTGTAGGAAGGGACAGATGAAAGCCTCAGCAGCCTTACTGGGGCATCTTTAAATTAAGATGTTATTAATTTTTTTGGTGAAAATAAGTTTATTGTGTAATTAATATTGTGTAATAATTGTGATTACACAAAAACCTGCATTGAGTTATCTGCTGGGATGTTTGTGCTTTAAGGCATGTGAATGCATTTTATTTTATTTGATGCAGCCTCACATCCCCCGACCTCGTGCAGCATGCAACCACACCCACCCACTCCAGCTGGTCATTACCGTGAGGGCATCCCAGACAAATTTGCATATTCCTCCATTATATATATATATATACCATACCTTCGCTATGCCTCCCATTGGCTAATCAGCATGATATGCAAATTAACTGCCAACAAAGATGGTGGCTAATTTGCATACTGCAGGCAGGGCGGGACAGCGCAAGCCGCCAGCGCGAGCCACCATCCAGGCCCCCATGTGCAACCCCAGAAGCCGCCTGCCTGCCGCCCGTGATCAGATCCGATCCCGGGCCGCAGGCTGGCCCCAGAAGACCCTGAAGCTGCCTGATATGGTAGAAACTCTATCAGTAAGCACTCTGAAAGTCAGGGGCATAAATGCCCCAATTTAAAGGAAAGTTATGAGAGGAATCAAAAACAAAACCCCCTTTAAATATAAAGACACATATAGATTAAAAGTAAATCAATTAAGCTGCAGCCTGTTTTGCTCAGTGGATAGAGCATTAGCCCGTGGACTGAAGGGTTGCTGGCTTGATCCCCAGTCCCTATCAGAGCATGTGCAAGAGGCAACCAATCAATGTGTCTCTCCTTTTCCCTTCACTCTCTCTAAAATTCAATGGAAGGAGAAACCAAGATGGCGGCATAGGTAAACACTGGAAATTGCTGCCTCACACAACCACTTCAAAAATACAACTAAAAGACGGAACGGACATCATCCAGAACCACAGGAAGGCTGGCTGAGTGGAAATTCTACAACTAGAAGGAAAGAGAAAAGCATACTGAGACTTAGAAGAGGTGCGGTGTGGAAGTAAAATACAAAGGTGCAGAGGTGCATGCGGAGAGCGCTGGTGGCTGAGGACACGGTTGTCTTTTTAAATCGGGAGGGAGTCTCAAGCTCTGAGCTCCAGTTCCGGGCGAGTCTCTGGGGACCCAGACTCATAACGGAGAAACAGGACTGTCTGGCATCAGTCGGAACTCGAGGGTAGCTTTCTCTCTGAGGTGCTCGCAGCGATTGCCTGGACACTGAGAAGCAGGGCATCTGAGGGCAAGACTGGGAGCATCCATAACTTCTTGCTCCGCCCTGTTGATCCCCTGGGACCCTGCACAGCCCAAGCCGTGCACGGAGGTTTTTGCATATGAAAGGCCTGGTCCTTTGCAATCTGAAAATTACTCAACAAACTTCAGCTGGCCCAAGGCCCAATGGCAACTTGCATTGCTTCACAGCTGGCAGAAACAGCGGATTCTCACAGTCAATTGGCCTGGAGGTCAATCCCTCCCAGTGTTACGTACAACAATCAAGGCTTAACTACAACAAGACTGTGCACAAAGTCCACAAGGGGGTGCACCAAGAGTGTCTACCTCAGGTAATTGGGGAGGCTGAGCCACTGGGCCTTATAGGACACTTAGCACAGAAAGCCACTCTATCGACACAGTGAAGCATAAAAAATGCTGAGACAAAGAAAAAGGACACAAATGACAGAATTGGAGGAAAGTAAACTACTGGAATAGAGTTCAAAACCACACTTTTAAGGTTTTTCAAGAATTTTCTAGAAACCGCCGATAAACTTAATGAGACCCTCAAGAAATCTAGTGAGACCCTCGAGGTTGTGATAAAGGACCAACTAAAAATTAAGCATACACAGACTGAAATAAAGAATATTATACAGACTCCCAACAGCAGACCAGAGAATTGCAAGAATCAAGTCAAAGATTTGAAATATGAAGAAGAAAAAAACACCCAACCGGAAAAGTAAAATGAAAAAAGAATCCAAAAATACGAAGATAGTATAAGGAGCCGCTGGGACAGCTTCAAGCGTACCAACATCTGAATTATAGGGGTGCCAGAAAAGAGAGAGAACAAGATAATGAAAAACCTATTTGAAGAAATAATGACAGAAAACTTCTTCTACCTGGTGGATGAAATAGACTTACAAGTCCAGGAAGCGTATAGAACCCCAAACAAAAGGAATCCAAAGAGGACCACACCAAGACACATCATAATTAAAATGCCTAGAGCAAAAGACAAAGAGAGAATCTTAAAAGCAGCAAGAGAAAGATAGTCAGTAACCTACAAGGGAGTACCCATATGACTGTCAGCTGATTTCTCAACAGAAACTTTGCAGGCCAGAAGGGAGTGACAAGAAATATTCAAAGTGATGAATACCAAGGACCTACAACCAAGATTACTTTATCCAGCAAAGCTATCATTCAGAATTGAAAGTCAGATAAAGAACTTCACAGATAAGGAAAAGCTAAAGGAGTTCATCACCACCAAACCAGTATTATATGAAATGCTGAAACGTATCCTTTAAGAAGAGGAAGAAGAAGAAAAAGGTAAAGATACAAATTATGAATAACAAATACACATCTATCAACAAGTGAATCTAAAAATCAAGTGAATAAATAATCCGATGAACAGAATAAACTGGTAATTATAATAGAATCAGGGGCATAAAAAGGGAGTGGACTGACTATTCTTGGGGGGGAAAGGGGTGTGAGGGATGAGGGATGATACTGGACAAAAATCGTGCACCTATGGATGAGGACAGTGGGGAGAGTGGGGGTGGAGGGGGGTGGACTTGGTGGAGGGGAGATATGGGGAGAAAAAAAAGGAACAACTGTAATAATCTGAACAATAAAGATTTAATTTAAAAAAATAAAAATAAATAAAATTCAATGGAAAAATATCCTTGGGTGAAGATTAACAAAAACAAAGTAAATGGATTAAGTAACATTAAAGAGATTATAAGAAAAATATATTCCAAATTTTATTAGTTGTATAATGGTTAGGTTTAAATTATTAACACCTAAGAAATTGGGTAAAGGGTACATATAATGTGCTGTAGTATTTTATAGTTTTTTTACATGTATGAGATTATTTCAATTTAAAATATTAAAAAGGCCCCCATTCAAGGAACTGCAGCCTCCTGATCACCACACACTCTGTCTGAGAAACAGCAGCTCTGTGGTCACCTTTATTTGGGGTTATTAATATCGTGAATACATTTGTGTTCAGTGCCTGGTACGTTGTGCCTTGTTGTGTGGTATTTTGTGCCTTTAAATCAACGCAGCAGATCCAAGCAACAGCAGCCTCCTGATCACCACTCCCTCTGTCTGAGGAACAGCAGCTGTACGTGAAGCCTCCCCCCACCAGCCAGAAGAGCCACCACAGCTGTGAACAGCACCCACCAGAGGAGCTGCTGCCAACTGAGGAGCAGCTGCTACCACAACCGCCCAGGGAGCAACCACAGCCCGAGGAGCCACTGCCACCCAGGGAGCAGCCACTGAATAACAAAACATCTAGATATCTCCGTGAGATCAAACATGGGTAGACAAAGACACCACCAAAGGAAAGAAAAGGAGGGCTCGCCAGAAAAGCAGCAAAGCGATACAGAGGCATGCAACATGACAGAAAAAGAATTCAGAATAATGGTCCTAGAGTGCATAAACCGGATGGAGGAAAAAATCAACAACTTATGCAAGAAGCAAGAAGAAACAGATGAAAAAAATGAATAACTTATGTAAGACCCAAGAAGAAATGAAGAGCGATATAGCTGCAATAAAAAACGCCATTGAAAGTATCAACAGTAGACTAGGAGAAGCGAAGGACCGAATTAGTGAATTAGAAGACAAGGAAGCAAAACACACCCAAACTGTACTTCAATTGGAGAAAAAAATTAAAAGACAGGAGGAGAGTCTAAAAGAGCTTTAGGACAACATAAAATGAAACAACATACGAATAATAGGGGTGCCAGAACAACACAAAGAGGAACAAGGATTAGAAAACCAATTCAAAGAAATAATATCAGAAAAAGTCCCTGAGGTGGGGAAGAAAAAAGTCACACAAGCCCAGAGAGTCCCAAACTAGGTGAACCCGAAAAGACCCACACCAAGACACATCATAATTACCATGGCAAATGTTCAGGACAAAGAGATTATTTTACAGGCTGCAAGAGAGAGACGGAAAGTTACATACAAGGGATCTCCCATTAGATTATCAAATGATTTCTCAACAGAAACACATCAGGCCAGAAAAGAATGGATAGAAATTTACAAAGTGATGCAAAGCAAAGGACTGAATCCAAGAATACTCTATCCAGCAAGGCTATCATTCAAAATTGAAGGGGAAATAAGAAGCTTCACAGACAAAAAAAGGCTTAGGGAGTTTATCACCACCAAGCCAGCAATACAAGAAATGTTAAAGAGACTGGTGTAAAAAGAAGAAATAAAAAGCTCAGAAAGAAAACAGCCACACACAAAAAAAGAAATGGCTACAAACAAGTACCTTTCAATAATAACTTTAAACGTAAACGGACTAAATGCTCCAACCAAAAGACATCGAGTGGCTGAATGGATAAAAAATGATGACCTATACATTTGCTGTCTACAAGAGACCCACCTCACTAGAAGGGACTCACACAGACTGAAAGTGAAGGGATGGAAAAATATCTTTCAGGCAAATGGAAAGGAAAAGAACGCTGGGGTAGCAATACTTATATCGGACAAAATAGACCTCAAAGTGAAGGCCATAACAAGAGATAAGGAAGGCCACTTCATAATACTAAAGGGATCAATACAACAAGAAGATAGAACCCTGATAAACATATATGCACCCAATGCAGGAGCACCAAAATACCTTAAAAAACTCCTGGAAGATATCAAAGGAGAGATCGACAATAATACAATCATAGTAGGGGACTTTAATACACCACTGACATCACTGGATAAATCCGCTAGACAAACAATCAGCAAAGAAACAGCAATCCTAAATGACTCACGAGATCAGATGGACTTAATTGACATCTTCAGAACACTTCACCCCAAAGCCGTGGAATATACATTCCACTCAAGTGCTCACGGGACAGATTCAAAAATAGACCATATATTGGGTCACAAGCAAAGTCTCCCTGAAATTCAAGAAGATTGAAATCATACCAAGCATCTTCTCAGACCACGATGGCATAATATTAGAAATAAACCACAATAAAAACAACCCAAAATGCTCAAACACTTGGAAGCTGAATAGCATGTTATTAAATATTGATTGGGTTACCAATGAGATCAAAGAAGAAATTAAAAACATCCTGGAAACTAATGACAATGAAAACACAACAATCCAAAACCTATGGGACACAATGAAAGCAGTCCTGAGAGGGAAGTTTATAGCTCTACAGGCCTAGCTCAAAAAACAAGAAAAAATCGTAGTAAATCATCTAACTCTACAACTCAAAGAATTAGAAAGAGATCAACAAGAAAAGCCCAGAGTGAGCAGAAGGAAGGAGATAATAAAGATTAGAGCAGAAATAAATGACATAGAGACCAAAAAAAAAAAAATACAGAAAATCAATGAAACCAAGAGCTGGTTCTTTGAAAGGATAAACAAGATTGACAAACCTCTAGCCAGGCTCACCAAGAAGCAAAGAGAGAGGACCCATATAAAGCAAATCAGAAACGATAGAGGCGAAATAACAATAGACCCCACAGAAATACAAATGATTTTTAAAAAATACTATGGACAACTCTGCTCCAACAAACTAGTCAACCTGGAGGAAATGGACAAATTCCTAGAAAAATACAACATTCAAAAACTAATCAGGAAGAATGTAAAAATCTCAATAGGCCAATAACTATGGAAGAAATTGAAGCAGTCATCAAAAAGCTTCCAGCAAACAGAAGCCCAGGACCAGAGGGCTTCACAGGGAAGTTTTACCAAACATTCAAGGAAGAACTAAAACCTATCCTCCTCAGACTACTACAAAAAATTCAAGAGAAAGGAACACTTCCAAGCTCATTCTATGAAGCCAGCATCACCCTAATACCAAAACCAGGGAAACACAACACAATAAAAGAGAATTACAGGCCAATATCCCTCATGAACATAGATGCCAAAATCCTCAACAAAATCTTAGCAAATCAGATCCAGCAGTGCATCAAAAAGTTCATACACCATGACCAAGTAGGATTTATCCCAGGGATGCAAGGATGGTACAATATCCGCAAATCAATAAACGTGATACATCACATAAACAAGTTGAAAAAAAGAACCACATGGTCATATCCATTGATGCAGAAAAAGCATTTGACAAAATCCAACACCCATTTTTGATAAAAACTCTCAGCAAGGTGGGAATAGAAGGATCATACCTCAACATAATAAAAGCAATATATGACAAACCCCCAGCCAACATCATACTCAATGGACAAAAACTAACACCATTTCCCCTTAGAACAGGAAGAAGACAGGGATGCCCACTCTCACCACTCCTGTTCAAGATAGTACTGGAAGTATTAGCCATTGCAATTAGACAAGAAGAAGAAATAAAAGGCATCCAAATTGGAAAAGAGGAAGTGAAACTGTCCTTATTTGCAGATGAAATGATATTATACATACAAAACCATAGATACTCCATCAAAAAACTACTAGACTTAATACATGAATTTGGCAATGTAGCAGGATACAAAATTAACCCCAAGAAATCTGAGGCATTTCTATACACCAATAGTGAACTTGCAGAAAGAGAGATTATAAAAACAATCCCATTTACCATCGCACCAAAAAAATTAAGCTACCTAGGAATAAACTTGACTAAAGAGGTAAAAGACCTCTACTCAGAAAACTACAGGACGTTGAAAAAAGAGATAGAGGAAGACATAAACAGATGGAAGAACATACCATGTTCATGGATTGGTAGAATCAACATCATTAAAATGTCCATACTACCCAAAGCAATCTATAAATTCAACGCACTTCCCATTACAATACCAAGGGCATACTTCACAGATCTAGAACGAACTCTCCAAAAATTCATCTGGAATAAAAAAAGACTCCGAATATCTGCAGCGATCTTGAGAAAGAACAAAGTAGGTGGGATCTCAATACCAGATATCAAGCTGTATTACAAAGCCACTGTTCTCAAAACTGCCTGGTACTGGTACAAGAACAGACATATAGATCAATGGAATATAATAGAGAGCCCAGAAATCGGCCCGAACCAATATGCTCAATTAATATTTGACAAAGGAGGCAAGAGCATACAATGGAGCCAAGATAGTCTCTTCAATAAATGGTGTTGGGAAAATTGGACAGATACATGCAAGAAAATGAAACAAGACCACCAACTTACACCATACACAAAAATAAACTCAAAATGGATAAAGGACTTAAATGTACGACAGGAAACCATAAAAATTCTAGAAGAATCCAAAGGCAACAAAATCTCAGACATATGCCGAAGCAATTTCTTCACTGATACAGCTCCTAGGGCAGTTGAAACTAAAGAGAAAATGAACAAATGGGACTACATCAAAATAAAAAGCTTCTGCACAGCAAAAGAAACCATCAACAAAACAACAAGAAAGCCCACTGTGTGGGAAAACATATTTGCCAATGTCATATCTGATAAGGGCCTAATCTCCAAAATTTATAGGGAACTCATACAACTTAACAAAATAAAGATAAACAATCCAATCAAAAAATGGGCAAAGGATCTAAATAGACACATTTCAAAAGAGGACATTCAGAAAGCCAAGAGACATATGAAAACATGCTCAAAGTCACTAATCATCTGAGAGATGCAAATCAAAACAACAATGAGGTACCATCTCACACCTGTCAGAATGGCTATCATCAACAAATCAACAAACGACAAGTGCTGGAGAGGATGTGGAGAAAAAGGAACACTCGTACACTGCTGGTGGGAATGCAGACTGGTGCATCCACTATGGACGACAGTATGGAGTTTCCTCAAAAAACTAAAAATGGAACTCCCATTTGACCATGTGTTCCCACCTCTAGGAATATATCCCAAGAAACCAGAAACACTAATTAGAAAGGATATATACACCCATATGTTCATAGCAGCACAATTCACCATAGCTAAGATCTGGAAACAGCCTAAGTGCCCATCAGTAGATGAATGGATTAGAAAACTGTGGTACATCTACACAATGGAATACTATGCTGCTGTAACAAAGAAGGAACTCTTACCATTTGCAATGGCATGGATAGAACTGGAGAGCATTATGCTAAGTGAAATAAGCCAGTCAATGAAGGAAAAATACCACATGATCTCACTCATTCATGGATAATATTGACCATTATAAACTTAAGAACAATAATAGATACAGAGGCAGAGCTGCCTTAAACAGATTGTCAAACTGCAGTGGGAAGGCCGGGGAGGGTTGGGGGGCAGGAGGGAGGGGGGTAAGAGATCAACCGAAGGACTTGTATGCATGCATATAAGCATAACCAATGGACATAAGACACTGAGGGGTAGGGGATGCCATGGGATTGTCAAGGGCGGGGGGAAAAAAAGGATACATATGTAATATCCTTTGTAATACTTTAAGCAATAAAACAATAAAAAAATAAAAAATACAATATTAAAAATTAAAAATTAATAAAATATTAATTGAAATGTATCTGCATTACATGGAAAATCTCCTAATTGCTTCTAGCATAATTTATTAAATTGTGCTAAAATTTACAAGGGTTCAATTAAAAAATATCTTAATTCTAAATGATATAATAGAAAATATATAATAGTGCAGTTATAAGCACTTATCTAAAAATAAATATTTAGGCTCGGAAAGGGCCGGTTCAGGCGCCTCTGCGGGACCTACGGGGCCCCCATGGCGTCCCAGCTTCGCCCACTCATCCCGGGCGGCACCGTGTGCCCTGGAAGAGGATGAGGCTGTGGCGCTGGGGCTGCATCTGTCAGACACCCTCGGACCCTCGCGCTCCTTCACTGCCAACCCTGCCCTTCGGGCTGCCGCGCCCAGAGAGAGACCGCGCTTCACAGAAGCCATACAACCTTGCTCGGGATCATGGGACTTAGGCTGTCTATTTTGAAAATAAAAATTTAAAGAAGTGAATTTAAAGAAGGGATTAACCAAAGAAAATATATGCACAACCCATGGACACAGACAACAGTATGGTGATGGCCAGAAAGAAGTGGGGGGCAAGAGCTCGGTAGAGGGGGCAAAAGGGGGGAAATAGGGACATCCTATATAATAATAGTAAAAGGCTAATATGCACATTGACTGAACGGCAGAACGACTGGTTGATATTATGCACACTGGCCACCAGGGGGCAGATGCTCAATGCAGGAGCTGCCCCCTGGTGGTCAGTGCACTTCCATATGGGGAGTGCCACTCAGCCAGAAGCTGGCTCATGGCTGGCCAGCACAGTGGTGGTGGCAGGAGCCTCTCCCACCTCCGTGGCAGCACTAAGAATGTCCAACTAATGGTTTAGACCCAATCCCTTGGGGGCCTAAGCCTTTAGTCGGACATCCCCCAAGGGCTTCCTGGATGCCAGAAGGATGTCTAACTGCAAGCTTAGGCCTGATCCCCCGGGGAGTGGGCCTAAGTTGACAGGTGGACATCCCCTAAGGGTCCCTGGACTGCAAATGGGAGCAGGCTGGGCTGAGGGACACCCCCTCCCCCCCGAGTGCACAAATTTTTGTGCACAGGGCCTCTATTCTTTATATATATCACTCTGTCACTTCTGCCATATTCTGTATGTTAGAAGTGAGTCATTACATAAAGCCCACACCCAAGCTCAACTTCTTAAAAAGAGGAGTATCAAAGAATTCTTGAACATATTTTAAAATCACCACAATACTTTCATCCACTTTCTACTTACCATTCCAATTATTTTGAAGGGATTCCAGACAGCACATAATTTCATCTATAAATACTTCTAAAAACTGAAACCACAATGTCATTCTTACAATTGAAAAAAAATCTTTTTTGTATTATCAAATATCTAATGTGTTCAAGTTTTTTTGATATCCTCATTTTTTTTTAATTTTTTTTTTCAGTTGGTTTGGTTTGTTTGCAACAGAAGCCAAACAAGGATCAGAATCCTATTGCATTTAACAGCTTCTGAAGTGGTGTGATCCTCCTTTGATCATCCCATTTGAAATATACTTACAGCCGGACAAAACTACAAGATGGGGCTTTTCACAAGAGGCCTCTTAAATGACATACATCAACAGCTTTGTTTCTACTTTGCTTACTGTTATTTTCATCAGGAACACTCAAGAAGTAGGAAACAGAGTTTCCTAGGTTACCTTTGAACCTGAAATTTGTGTTAGCGTTTGGTTATATTACTTATAAGCCACAGGTGTACACTACAGGAGCTAGTGGAAATGGAGACAGGGATATGATGACAGTTTATTGTCCAGAATCTATTTACTCCAAGGAGCACCTGTATATCTGTTACATATTTAGGATTTGCTACTTGTAGTTTTTCATGATTTTTGAACAGAGAAGCATATATACCTAAAGCATCATAAACAGGAAAAATTCTACCAAGGGGTCTTAATGTAGTGAAACACAGAAAATACAGCATTTTGTGTCTCAGAAATGAATGGGCCCATTAATTTCAATAGGGATTTTTATTTATGTGTACTGTATTATGTTTGGGCACTGAACACTTGACTCCCATTTTAGAATGAATTACTTGTTAAAAGCAGTTATTTAAATAGCATAGGTACTTTAACCACTAAATTTTTTAATAAAATATTCAGTAAGACAAGAAGAAAGAACTTGCTCTTTGTTATTCTCTGTTCTTCCTTTAATATGCGTATGTGTATATATTTGTGTTCTATGTGTATGTTATTTATATATAAATATGCATGTTAAGTATGTATGTATATATATATATATATATATATATATATATATATATAGAGAGAGAGAGAGAGAGAGAGAGAGAATATAGAAGTAGCTCACAAAATTTGGCCTATACCCTATTTTTTATTACATTTCTAAATTAATTATCATTTTAGATACCTATTTGCAACAGTATTTTTTAAAGTACCATTATAGTTAATCTTACATAAATAATGTACAAAATGTAAAATGTTTAAAATTAAAAATTCATCGCTTATAATATCATAGCCATGTTTGAAAAATTTAGATTTAATCATATACTGAAAACTAATATTTAAACTAATAAGTTATGTAGAAAATATTTTGAAATATTTTTCAAGCATTTTTTGTAGGTAGTTGTTTCTTCAATAAATGGTATAACCTCTTTTTTATTAAAATATTGAGTGTTTTTTTTCTGATACTGTATTTTCACTATATGCATTTTACATTAAACAAATATCAAATTTATATATTGCTACATTAATCATTACTATTTGAATTTGACAAGCTTTCTGTAGATAGTATTTGCCTGTTATCTGAAAACATAGCAAAACTATAATTACTAATAAACACAAACTATTGTTCTACTTTATTTCATAAGGCACAACCATTTATATCTAGAAATGTACACAAATAAGACTCCTACTTGCAGCAGGCATTAAACTTTGAGAGCAGTTGACTTTATCTTATCCAATTTTTAATGCTTACTGTTAAGTTTTCTTTCTTTCTTTTTTAAATTTCCAAATCACTAGAGGATGATTTCCTTAAGAATGTTCTCCCAGGTATGCTCAGAATATTAATGAGGCCCATCTATTTCTGTCGGATAATAACAATGTTCTCAGGCTGAATGGACGCTGTGACCTGTGAAAGAACTATTCATATGCTTTAGTCTGCCCTAGCGCATTATTTAACAAGTGAACATAGAACTTTTTCACAGTTATCTTAAATGCTTCAGCTGTGTGTTTCATGTTTGCTTCTTGCATCTCCAACCACATAGCTTTTCTGCCTCTTTTGGGAAGACTTTCCTTGTTCTACTCATTTAAATGCTCCTGCCTTTATGACTATTTTACTGCCATACCTATGGGGCTTCTTACTGTATTTGCCTGTAACTGAAGGAGATTTTACAGAAATTAAATTTATTCAAACTGAATCTTCTGGGGAATGTGAAGGCATCTTAAACAATTAGCAATAATTAAAAAGCACCTATTCAGACTGGATAAAAGGTAAATAGATTTCATTTAAATATAGTAGCTAGTTGGTACAGTTTTCCCATTTGCATGTTTTGTTTTGTTTTGTTTTGTTTTAAACCGCCTGTTAGTAACTTGGAATAACAAAAGAAAGCATTGACTTTTGTTAGTTTGTATAAGTCTTTACTCATGAGTGCTATTAACAAATTGCTATACTAAAAAAATTTAATAATCTTTAATTTACATGTTGCAACAAATACTGGATCTAACAGCATGAAAATGATGCCTCACAACCTAGGTTTGCTTTTTAATTTTTAATCATAAATTAATGTGAAACTGACTGAAAATGTAGGGTTATTCAACTTCTGGTATTTTTGATAAATTTTATTCTGATAGTTACCTGCTTCAATGAACTATTTGCTTTGTGTGTTGGAAGGGTAATACACTTGACTGTGTTCTCAACATCCTCCTTAAATTGTTTCAAGTTAGAACTTGCCTTATGGGTAGTCAGACAAGATAGATTATATTTTTTATTCAAAAACATTTGCAAGCACCTGCTTGTATAAGTGGAAATGTAGTGATGCATAAAGGTATTCTTCTGTCTGTACATGTATATATGAGTACACACATACACACATCGGTTTATAAAAAAAACACTTAAAATTATTTTATTCAAGAAATGTATAGCTTAGTAAATTAAGCAGACACTTATATTATGTGTTTGATGAGGCACCTAATATCCAACTTTTTCACTTAATTATTTAGTGATATAGTTTAATTCTTTAAAATTTTAAGCAAGATCAGATTTCAAAAAATATGATCAGTTAACATATTTACAAATAATAATTCAACTGTGAAAAAAATAGGATATTGGAATGAAATAGAGTGGGAGAAAAAGAGAAAGAGACATAAAAGGCCATCAAAAGTACTAAAAAAATGTGGGAGAATAAAGATACATTTTTTTATAGGCCATCCAAACAGCCATTCTATGATAGTCAAAAATATGTGTAATGATTTTTGGTGCCAAAATAGTACCACTAAGATCAGAGCAGGGTGCTCTTGAGGTTAAGTTTATAGATTTGATCTCCTATAAGACATACAACTTCACTAATGTGCAGCTGCCTACTCAGCCATTTTATAAATGCATCATAAATAAGAAATTAAAAATAAAGTAAAATGAACAAATAACCACCTCAGGTTTTGGGGAACAGTATTTTTTGCATCATGATGAATTACAAAAGAATAAACTTTAGTTTAAAAAAATCTGGTTTAGAATTGTTTCTGCTAATTTTTTTGTTTAAAGGAACTTTACCTAAAAAAATATGAAACGTTTTAAAGAGAATAATAATACATTCCTTGAGAAGTTGTGAGAATTAAAAAAACAACCTAAGTATAATAATATAACTAACTCATGAAAAAAATGCTAAAATTTCCATGCAATTAGTCTCATGTAATATTGCTAGACAACAAAATCACTGTATTCTAAATAAAGAAAAATAGCACTTCAATGAATATAAAATATTTTATAACACAAAAGTCAAATATATGTTTAGACAAAATTTAGAAACAGAATTCTAGGGTTCCCTCCACATGTAAAGTCCCTGACCCTAACCCTCATCTCTGTAGGTTGTATTTACTTTGTTGGCTGGCGTGGAAGATGATGGTGTGCTCTTCCTTTCATCCTTCTCTGTGATCCATTGCTTTTGCTGACTCTATCCCTTACCTGATTCACCAAGGCTGCCAAGAGAATCTCTGGTCAAGTACCATTTCATCTTTTCAAAATATCTGGACCCCATACTCAGTACTACTGAGTCACAAAAACCTTATTAATAATTATAAAATTAATATATTATCAATTAGCTTTTCATTTAATAGTTTAGTTTTACATTTTTAAGTTTATAAATTTTCAAAATTCGCATTAGTAGAGAGAGCACTTCCATCTAATTGTACACTGACATTCTATCATTTGTACTTGAAAGTTTTGAAAATAAATTTAGTATGTATACCTATCCAAAAAATCTTACTATACTATAATTTAAAAAGAATAATTTAAATATATTATTATGCCCTATTGAGATTGAAAACTTTAAAACAACTTCTAAAATTAAAATATCATTCAATAGTACGACAAGATAAAGCATCTGACTTTGGAACTTTTTATAAAATTACTTGTGCTTAATTTCATGGAAGAAACTAAAAAAAGAAATTTCCATGCTCATGATTTTTGATTAGGTCTCTACCTAATCAAAAATCAAGCATTAAAAAAATAATAATAATAATAATAACTGAATCATATTAAAAAAATCAAGCATTAGTTTACAAATAAAATACTAAATAAATAAAGTGACAAATTATTGAAATCATTAGTTAAATCATTGGTTAACAAATTTACCTCACCATAGATGGGAAAAATCATGTGAAATAAAAAGAATACTTAGCTACTAGATGAGGGAAACTTGGAAGTATTTTGGCACCTAAGCACAGAGAAAGTAACTATTCAAGTATATACCATATTCTTATAAACCTGGTTAGATAATATTAGGTTGCCTTTGGGGGATTTCTAGCAATAGTTGTAACTAGCACTACTAATTGCCTATATAATTCCTGTGAAATGTTAGAGAGGCTTGCTTTCAGCTAAAATAATAAAATTTATTTTTAATCTAGAAATTTTCCTAAAGAGAACTGTCAAAGTATTAAAAAAGTATGGCTTTATTAATGAGCTTAAAATGACTTCCTTTAGTCAATAGTTAACATTATTCTACATCATTACATCTCATTCTCTTGATGTCAAGCAATATGATTTAATATCTGTACTCCAAAATATACATATTTTATACTATTTTTCACATCAATTTTTTAAAAACCACTAACATCCTTATAAGATAGATATAACCTAATACAGATCACAATCCTGAAGATGAGATGACAAAAACAATACAGCAGCTAGTTTGCTTTTGAGTTTATATCATTCTTTTAAGGTAACAGAGAAAGACTATTTTTTAATCATAAATTTTCCTTCTGAATTTCACAAAAACAAGCTATCCCCAAATGTAAAGAAATAATGTGGCATACAAGAAAGACATAAGTTAAAGTGAAAATCCTGGTTTGCCATTTATTGATACTATGATCTTATAAATATTATTTAAAGTCTTTAAACCTATTTTTTCCTCTAAAGAGAGACCAATATTATGCATATTTATCTGACACCAGGGAAATAAATAGATAAGTTATTTAAATTCTCTGTAGTATGAAAAGTATATTATGATTATGCAATATTAAGGCAACTATAATAGTGCTTGAAAAAAAAAGTTACTACATAAATGGTTGTTTAAAATGTTGTGATACTTAGTCTTGTTGATAGAGCTCCAAGGTAAAACAAGTCTTTTGAGCAGAGACACCCAGTGTGTAAAAAATGTTTGGAGTGTTTTCAACCCAAAGTATTCCTCTGAGAGCCCATCCCTTAGGAAGCATTTTTGAGATCCTCAGAACTGCTCAAGGTTCTTGCCAACCATAATTACTTCCTGTTGCATATGATTAAAGAACCCTAAAATTTAATTTTAAAATATAATTTACTAAGGAAAAATTTTGCAAATGATCTTACTCTGTACTTGACTAAAGAACAGACTATTAAATATTGAAGTTTTGCCAATCTGAATGTAATCTGTGTCCCAAAGATCTGGAAACAGGGCCTGTAGACAATCAAGTAAAAACAACTAACCATTTCCACGTGAAAGGAAAAATCTTAACATCGTTGTCGGGGGGGGGGGGGGGGGCGGAGGGGGGATGTACATAGAGAAAATTTTAAATAGTGATCATATTTTGCTTTTCTTTTACATTTTTTATAAGAATGCAAAAATATGAATGCAGAATTTCTGCTTCTAAATAACATTGGAATAAGCAACTTGAGCCAATCCTCCCACTGAGAAAAACTAGAAAGGCTGGATCAAACACTTTCAAACCAACCTCAATACATCAGAGAACTAAAAAGGCAGTGAGGACTCATAAGGCCACAATGAAGAGAAGATGGATCCCCAGATTGATGGCACTGTTTTGGAAGGATTGTCACTTTTCGCACTAGAGGCATCTGCTGAAAGGCTGAGAAGTGAATAATCTGAGCAAATCTTCTAACAGCCTCAAACTAGGAGGATCAACACTAGGTTCCAGTGTCTGCCTAAAGAGAATTATTTGGTAAGCATACTCATAAGCATTCTCTAAAACAGTGCCATGAAAGGCTATTGTTTAGGAATTAAGACTCCCCCCCTCCACCCTATTCCCACCCCCGGAAAGGGCTAAACAAGCCTAGCTTAAAAATATAAAAACTCTGAGTACAATTATTTGGATTTCAAATACCCTAGCCACCCATCATGAACAAGTATAAATCCAATCTAAAGGCCTTAATTATTAGTATATTGTTTCATGTAAATGATTGACCATCAATCTAAATTAACTCTAAACATATTCAAAGAAAATAAATGGATGAAAACCAAGAGAAGTAAAAGTAAGTAGAACTACATTCATAGTGTGTCAAGATAATGGAGTAGAGGGATATAACTATAATATATTGACAGCTATATGTTTAAGAAGATAAACAAGAAAATTGAAAATGTCATTGGGAAACTGAAAATTTTAAAAAAAAGGACTAAGTAGAAATTCCAGAACTAAAAATTATGATAAATTATATTAGGAACCTAAAGGAGGGTTTATTAGAAATTTAAACATAACTAAAGAAAGAGTTTATAAACCGGAAGATAAATATTCATTGCAGACTTATTTACAACTAGGGGCCTGGTGCATGAAATTCATGCACTGGGGGAGGGGGTGTCCCTCAGCCCAGCCTGCCCCCTCTCACATACTGGGAGGCCTCAGGGGATGTCCTAGTGACAGCTTAGGCCCGCTCCCTGCTCCCCTTGGGGAGTGGGCCTAAGCCACAGTCTGGCCTCCCTTTGTGGGAGGTGACTAGGCTGATCAGGGGAAGGCACCAGCCCCATCACCCCGCTGCTGCAGCCACTGCCAGTCACCGCAACCAGCAAGGTTTTTTCATCAACACGGACTCCAGTCCCTTCACCATGAAAAAATGACAACTTTCTTTAGGCATTTTCAAGATGTGTCTTTCATATAATTATAATTTCTTTATTATTTTTTTTATCTTCACCCGAGGATATGTTTCCATTGATTTTTAGAGAATGTGGAAGAGAAAGGGAAAGACAGAGAGAAACATCAAGTGAGCGGAACACTTTGATTGGTTGCCTCCTGCATGAGCCCTGACCTGGCCCAGGCCAGGGAGGAGCCTGCAACCTAGGTACATGCCCTTGGTCAGAATTGAACCCAGACCCTGCCATCGGCGGCAAAGGCATTATCCACTGAGTCAATCCATGTGGTGGATTCTATGACATTTCTTAGCCCTCCAGCAGCGGACATTCGTTTTTTTCGCCAGGAGTGTGGTTAAAAACCCTAAATCACCTTTTTGGATTCTTATTACCCAAGTTAGTAAGAATATTACCAGTGGCATACAGGGAGTTTAGCCAATGAGTTGTCAGAAAAGGTGTTTCCTCTGTAGTTCACACCAATCGCTGGCTTGGACCCCCGGCCCAGGCCTGACGCCTCTGGCTCAGGCTTCAGGACTGGGAAGGGGACTCCCATTTCCCCCCCAATCACAGGCTCCGCCCTCGCCCAGGCCTGAAGCCTCGGCCAGAGGAGTGACCCCCATCACCCTCCAATCGCCTGATTGGCCCCTTGCCCAGGCCTGACGCCTCCGCCAGAGGTGTCAGGCCTGGGCAGGGGACCCCCATCTCCCTCTGATTGCCAGCTCAGCCCCCCCACCCAGTCCTGACGCCTCTTGCCGAGGCTTCAGGCCTGGGCAGGGGACCCCCATCTTCCCCTGATCACTGGCTCCGCCCCCAACCCAGGCCTGATGCCTCTGGCCCAGGTGTCAGGCCTGGGCAGGGGACCCCCAGACCCCTCCGATTGCCGGCTCTGCCCCCCGCCCAGGCCTGACGCCTCCGCCAGAGGTGTCAGGCCTGGGCAGGGGATCCCCATCTTCCCCCGATCACCGGCTCCACCCCCCACCCAGGCCTGATGGCTCTGGCCCAGGCGTCAGGCCTGGGCAGAGGACCCCCAACTCCCCTCGATCACCGGCTCCACCCTCGCCCAGGCCTGACACCTCGGCCAGAGGCGTTGACCCCCATCACCCTCTGATCGCCAGATCGACCCCTTGCCCAGGCCTGATGCCTCCACCAGAGTGTCAGGCCTGGGCAGGAGACCCCCATCTCCCTCTGATCGCCGGCTCGGCCCCCCGCCCAGGCCTGATGCTTCTCGCCGAGGCGTCAGGCCTGGGCAGGGGACCCCCACCTTCCCCGATCACCGGCTTCTGGGCAGCTTCTGGGGTCCCACACAGGGGCCTGGA
Source organism: Myotis lucifugus (assembly GCF_000147115.1). NCBI lineage: Eukaryota > Metazoa > Chordata > Mammalia > Chiroptera > Vespertilionidae > Myotis > Myotis lucifugus. The sequence continues at coordinate 3,723,913 of NW_005871098.1, read as the reverse complement.
TGGCGGCTCTCACACTGGAAGCTGTGCTGTACTGCCCTGCCTGCAGTATACAAATTAGCCGCCATCTTTGTTGGCGGTTAATTTGCATATAGCGCTGATTAGCCAATGGAAGGGGTAGGGAAGGTATGGTCAATTACCATGTTTGTCTATTATTAGATAGGACTAGAAGACCAGTGCACAAATTCGTGGATTGGTGGGATCCCTTGGCCTGGCTGACGATCTGGGTCCATCAGGGCTGGCCTGTGGGAAGGGTGGGGGAGGACTGCAGGAGCACACTGACCACCAGAGGACAGCTTCTGCATTGAGCATCTTTCCCCTGGTGGTCAGTGCGTGTCATAGCGATGGTTGCTTAGGCTTTTATATATATACTAGAGGCCCGGTGCACAAAAATTTGTGCACTCGGGGGGGGAGGGGTCCCCCAGCCCAGCCTGTGCCCTCTCGAAGTCTGGGACCCCTTGGGAGATAACGACCTGCTGGCTTAGGCCTGCTCCCTGGTGGCAGAGGGCACGCCCAATCCCTAGGTGCAGCCCCTGGTCGGGCTCAGAGCAAGGCCGATTGGGGAGTTGGGGCGCTGCCCCTGTCATGCACAGAGCAGGGCGGATCAGGAGGTTGTGATGCCACCCTCAGTCACGCTCAGGGTAGGGGTCGACTGGGGGGTTGGGGCACCGCCCCTGTCACACTCAAGCAGGGTCGATGGGGAGGTTGGGGCCCCACCCCCTGGTCACGCACAGAGCAGGGTCGATCGGGGGTTGGGGCGCTGCCCCCTGTTACTCACAGAGCAGGGTCAATCAGGGGGTTGAGGAGCTCCCCCCTGTCATGCACAGAGCAGGGCTGATCAGGGGGTTGAGGAGCTCCCCCTGTCACTCACAGAGTAGGGCTGATAGGGGAGTTGCGGCACCGCCCCCTGTCACACACAGAGCAGGGCAGATCAGGGGGTTGGGGCGCTGCACCCTGTCACACTCAGGGCAGGGCCAATGGAGAGGTTATGGCTCTACCCTGTCACACACAAAGCAGGGCCCGTGGCGGGGAGGGGGGTTGGGGCGCCGCACCCTGTCACACACAGAGCCACAGGGCGATCAGGGGACTGGGGAGCTCCCCCCTATCAGGCACAGAGCAGGGCTGATCAGGGGTTTGGGGCGCCTTCCCCTGTCAGGAACAGAGCAGGGCAGATAGGGAGGTTGTGGCCCCGCCCCCTGTCACACACAGAGCCACAGGGCAATCAGGTGGTTTGGGCGCTGCCCCCTGTCATGCTGATCCCGGTGCTGGAAGCCTCGCTGCTCCGCTGATCCCAGTGCCGGGAGGCATATTACCCTTTTACTATATAGAATAGAGGCCTGGTGCACGCGTGGGGGCCGGCTGGTTTGCCCTGAAGGGTGTCCTGGATCAGGGTGGGGGTCCCCACTGGGGTGCCTGGCCAGTCTGGGTGAGGGGCTGAGGGCCATTTTCAGGCTGGCCAGTGACTGTAGCTCCCAACCACTCCTTTTTTTTCTTTTCTATTCTGGGCCAGCTTTAGCTCTGAGGCCTCGCTGCTGAAAGCAAGTTTCTGGCCTTTACCTTCTGTATTTGATACAATGTTGCGGTCCAGGTAGCTGAAGCCCGGCTGACTGAAAGCTGGTTTCTGGGGTTTTGTTTAGCTTCTATATTTGCAACATAGTTGCTTAGAGTTGCAGCTGAGAGGCCGGCAAGTTAGGCGGGGAACGCTGGAGTTCTCCGTCACTGGAGCAAGCAAGCCTCCCTGTTCGCTTCAGTACATGGCTGCCGGCCACCATCTTGGCTGACAGATAATTTGCATAAGGATATGCTGATTAGCCAATGGGAAGGGTAGTGGTCGTACGCTAATTACCATGTTTCTCTTTTATTAGTGTAGATAGATAGCCAAGATTTGGAAGCAGCCTAAGTGCTCATCATATAAAAAACTGTGGTACGTTTATATAGTGGAATACTCCGCTGTAAAAAAGAAGTGAATCTTACCCTTTGTGACAACATGGATGGACTTAGACAATATTATGCTAAATGAAATAAGCCACTCAGAGAGAGACAAGTACCATATGATTTCACTTATATGTGAAATCTAATGTGTATGGTTTAATTCATTATTTTAAACAAAGATTATTTTACAAACTTCTGTAATCCTCTATAATAAATTAGAGTCCTTGAATACGGCTGAACTCTATTTTACGCTAATGACCTAAAAAACAGCTCTGATTTCTATTGCTATATAACAACCCACTCAAAAACCTAGTACTGTGAGTTGACTAAACTCATTTGTGTGGTTCTTCCTTGGGGTCTAACTGTGTATACAGTCAGATATCACCTGGGAATGGAGTCATCTGAAGGCTCAGAGGAGCTACATGTATGGTCCCTCAGCTGAGAAGCCCAGAATGTTGTGAAGTAGGCTGTCATCTCTACATTGTCATGGGGCTTTTTCATGTGGCTACCATGGACTTACAGCATAGCAGGCTCAGGATTGTCATGGTGGCTGGCTTCCCCAAGAGTGCCCCTTCTAAAACAGCAAGAAGCAAGCCACTAACTACTACAAGTCTTATCATTTGGCCTTAAAAGTAACACAAAGTTATTTCCACTGCATTCTATTGATTATACAATATATGCCTGAATAAAATACATCGGGTGACTACATAAAGGTATTGACACCAGGAGATATGGATCACTGAGGCCATCTTTGAAGAGGTCCTGCCATCTTTCACAACCTCGTAAGCCAAGAAAAACAAGCAGAGACCATTTATAAGAAATGCATTGTTGCTTTTGCATCAATAGTTCTTTTTATCACATTTAAGTTTTAAACCATGGATTCAACAACATCCTCTATCACATACCAAAAAGAGTACTTTCACAATAGGTACTAAGTGGGGTATACAATAAAGACACTCTCTGTGGTCATCTTTACTTTATGCTTGTTGTTCTTCTGGCTTAGCAAACTCAATTCTGGAAGTATTTATGGTATCTTAATTTAAAAGTCATATAAAACAAAGCATTTAAGATATATTTACTGTATATCCAGTATGTGCTAAGCGCTATAAACAAAATACTATCTTATCTTCAGACAGTGGTCGGCAAACTCATTAGTCAACAGAGCCAAATATCAGCAGTACAACGATTGAAATTTATTTTGAGAGCCAAATTTTTAAAACTTAAACTATATAGGTAGGTACATTGTTATTAACTTAATTAGGGTACTCCTAAGGCTTAGGAAGAGCCACACTTAAGGGGCCAAAGAGCCGCATGTGGCTCGCGAGCCGCAGTTTGCCGACCACGGGTTAGAATAACGACAGGCAGCCCTGACCGGTTTGGCTCAGTGGATAGAACGTTGGCCTGCGGACTGAAGGGTCCCAGGTTCAATTCCAGTCAAGGGCATGTACCTTGGTTGCGGGCACATCCCCAGTAGGAGGTGTGCAGTAGGCAGCTGATCGATGATGTTTCTCTCTCATCGATGTTTCTGGCTCTTTATCCCTCTCCCTTCATCTCTGTAAAAAAATCAATAAAATATATTTTAAAAAAAAGAATAACGACAGGCAGAAAATATAGTTTCAACATTTCAGTTTCCCCTTGACAAATTATCATATAGTTTATCTTTTTTTCAGACCTCACATTGTATCTGAAATCTTGTTTATGCTGAAAAGAAAGTGTCTTTTGGGTTCAAAAAAGAATTTAGCAAATGAAACAGAACAAGTGATAAATGTTCACTGATTCCTTATTTCCTTCTCCCCCCTATGATTTCAGGTGGGATTTATTAAGAGAAGATGTATTTCTTTCTCTGGGTCACGACAAACAGTTTTTTATCTGTATCCTCCAAGGAAGCTTGTGGTGAAATAGATAAAATGTCAGAAATAATTAAGAAAAATGCAACAACCTAAAATTACACCTTTTGGTGATGCCTAGTTTTCATCTCCTTGGTCCCTTGACAGATATAAACACCAACTTTATCACATCCTTTAGATGATGATGTATTAAATCAATGTGAGTGAACTCACGGAACAGCAGATGGAGAGGAGGAAAATGAAATGTTATTAGAAAGCAGATGTCTTGGATATAGGTGATCAATAGACACTGCAATAGATACAGGGTCTAGAATCCTTCAAAATTATTCTATCAAAGGCCACTTTCATCATTTTCACTAGTTTTAATTATACTTACATTTTATCAATTTTTTAACCACAAAAAATGCCTTTTTAGACATATGTTTCAGTTTCTCCCCTTACCTTTCAGCATTAAGTGTTTAGATCACTATTGTAGTAAAATCAACACACACAATGTAAACTGCCTTTGTCACAAATAGGATACCTCACAATCATGGGACTCTCCTTTGTAAAGATTCAGCATATATTTTCCTACTTCAGTTGAAATACCCTTACTCTAGATATACAAACTAATTTTCATTAACTGCATCTAAGAATTTTTTTTTACTGATTGGCATAATAAATAAATATGAATCATCTATTATTTTATTAATTATTTGAAGCACATATTTCTAAACTCTTTGAACAGGTAGATGAAATATCTCTAACTGCAATAGTTTGCATATGCAAAACTTTTAATTACTTAGTAGTGGTAGTTATAATAAAATAGGTAAAAGCTTTTAAATATACCAGAGTCAAGCAAGCTGAGGAAGTTGCCCATGGTAAGCATAAATTTAACTCTTCTTTTCCAAGCCATACATTTTAGACAGGGCAAGGTTATCCTTAGACTAACTCTGTCCTTCAATGGTTAACTATATTTAATTCTAAGGAATGATATGTCATTTGCCTACAGATATAAACCACATTCTCCAGTTTTACTTATATAAATAATAAAGGTCTCTATCTAATTGGCCTTAGCTCTCCCTTCCTGATAAAGTTGGATAAGGGAACAGTTACTAGCTTTTAGGCTTCTAAGAATACCCAATGTGAAGGCCTTATCTCAATAACTAAAAATTCCAATTAATGGAGTCTAAAATAACTATATTTTAGACATTTAGAGATGTCTGAAATATGTATTTAGTTTAAAATATTAAAAATATTTTATATCTCCTGCTTGCCAAATAAAAACTTGAATTAAAATTTTGAAAGTGAAGATATTAAACCCATAATGCAGTTTTAATTACCTAAAGTGCATTTTCTAATTACAATTATATTCTTAGTCATGTAGCCTAGATATATATCTTTAGACACAATGATACAGTTTTTAGTTTCTTACTTATGAGAATTTTTGTGACTTATTCAGGATATTATAGAATATATACAAAAATATATTTCTAAATTAATAATGCAAGTTTGACAGTTTACATAAAATAAAACATAGTTATTTTAGATCCTATGAATTGGAATTTTAGTTTTTGATATAAGACCTTCACATTGTTGGCACTACTTATTAACCTTTTAGAAAAGAGCATGCCAAATTTTGTCACAAAGTTTCAGCTACAAAGCAACTAACACATTTTACAAATTAAAAAATAATTGGGCTCTAAAATAAACAAACAAATAAATAAAAATAACATGTGTACTTTAAAGAATAATTTTGTAATTAACATTTTAGAGAAAGGAAGGGAGAGAGAGAGAGAGACATCAATGTGGTTGCCTTCCTTACTGGGGATAGAACTCAAAGAAACCTAGGTATGTGTCCTAACTAGGAATCAAACCCACCACCTTTCAGTGTATGGGACGACACTCCAACCAACTGAGCCACACTGGCCAAGGATTAAATAATAATTTAATTTTTAAAAATTGATTTTTCATATACATGAATATGTACATATATGTAAATGTTGATCTTTCTATTTTATATATATAAAATTTAATAGACTGCTATTTAATTTTTTGCTTTTCTTGACAGCTTACAATTGCATATATTTAAGGTGTATAATGTAATAATTTAATACACACATGCATGTAAAATAATCTCCAAATTTAAGCTAAATAGTATATTCATCCCTTCAAATATTTACCAGTTTTGGGGTGTGTTTTTTTAGTGCTGAGAACACTTAAGTCTACTTTCTTAGCAAATTTCCAGTATAAAATAAAGTATTGCTAACTATAGTAACATTGCTGTACATTAGATCTCCAGACCTTATTCATCTTGTGTAATTGAAACTGAATCCCTTAACCAACATCTCACAATTTACCCCTCCCATATCCCTTGGTAACCACCATTTTTCTCTCGTCTTATGAATTTCACTATTTTAGATTCTACATATGAGTAAGATCATGCAGTATTTGCCTTTCTACAGCTGGCTTATTTCACTTAGCCTAAAATCCTCCACATTCATCCATATTGTCACTAATAGCTATATTTCCTTCTTTTTTAAGGCTGAATGATATTCTATTTTACATATGTATATATGCACTATATTTTCTTTTTAAGGCTGAATATTATTCATATTTCTTTTATCTTTATTTGTTATTGGATATTTAGATTGTTTCCAAACCTTAGCTATTGTGAATAACGCTGCAATAAATATGGGAGTACAGATATATCATTTGATATACTGATTTCATTTGCTTTGGATCTAGGCCCAGAAGTGGAATTGCTGGATCATATTTTTTATTTTTTTTTTGAGGAAACTCCACACTGTTTCAAATAATGTCAGTAACAATTTACATTCCCATCAAAATGTACAAGGATTCCCTTTTCTCCATATCCTGCCAACATTTATTATCTCATTTTCATGATGACAGCTATTTTTGACAAGTGTGAGGTAATATCTTATTGTGGTTTTAATTTGCATTTCCATGATGGTTAGTGATGTTGAGTATCTTTTCATGTACCTGTTGGCCATTTGAATGTCTTCTTCAGAAAAATAACTATTTGATTTCTCTGCCTATTTTTAATGAGATTTATTGCTGTTATTTTGTTATGAGTTTTTAATGTGATTTGGATATTTACCTCTATATGATATATGATTTGCAAAAATTCTCTCCCATTCTGCAGGTTGCCTTTCATTTTTAAAAATTGCTTCTTTTTCCATGTAGAAGATTTTAAGTTTGGTGTAGTCCCATTTGTTGATTTTTGCTTTTATTGCTATATCCAATGAGTCTTTACCAAGGCCAATGTAAAAGAAATTTTTACCTAAGTTTTAAGGTTTTAGGATTTATATTTAATTCTTTAATCCATTTTGAGTTAATTTTTGTACATGATGTGAGATAAGCATCAGATTTCATTCTTCTGCATGTAGACATCCAGTTTTCCCACATCATTTATTGAAGAGACTAAACTTTACCCCTTTATAGACTCTGGGAACCCTTGTCAAAGATTAGGTGACCATAAATGTGTGGATTTATTTCTGGCTCTCTATTCTGTTTCATTGGTTTGTATGTTTTTATTACAGTACCACACTGTTTTGATTCCTGTAGCTCTGTAATATATTTTAAAATCAGGAGATGTGATACTTCCAGTTTTATTGTTCTTGTAAAGATTGCTTTAAATCTTTGGGGTCTTTTGTGGTTTCATATGAATTTTAGGATTGCTTTTACTATTTCTGTAAATAATGATATTGGACTTTTGATAGATTGTTTTGAATCTGTAGATCATTTTGGGTAGTTTAGACATTTTAATAATATTAATTATTCTAATTCATGAACACAGTATGTCATTTTGTTCATTGCTTTTTTACCTTGAGGTTGATTTCCCCCTCTCTTCCTCTTTTGCCATCTTCCCTTGTTATCAGATGAAATATTTTCTGTAGTGATTTGTTTTAGTTTTTTCTTCTGTGCCTCTGTTATAGGTTTTTATATTTGGGTTATCTCAGGGCTTGTATAAAATATCTTTAAATTAATAAAAACTTAATTTCAATTGCCTACAAAGCATGACCCTTATACTTCCCCCTACACATACTGCATTCTTGTAGTCAGAGTATACTTATTTTTGTATTGTGCATCCATGAAGTAATTTTCGTTTATTTTTCTTTGGGGTTGAAAGTAATTTACACACTACCTTTCCAGTGTTCCATTAATCTGTAAATGGCTTTATATTAATCCTTCCTTATGAGGTTTACATTTTCATATGCGTTTGTGTTGTTGTTTGGTACACTTTCATTTCCATTTAAAGAATTCCCCCAGCATTTCTCATAGGGCACTTCTAGTGGTGACCAACTGCCGCACTTTCTATTTATCTGATAATGTATTTATTTCTTCATTTTTGAAAGATAGTTTTGGAATAACTTGTTTGTCAGTGTTGTGTGTGTGTCTGTGTGTGTTTGTTTTTTTTTCTTTCGGTATTATGAATATATCATTGCACTTTCTCAGGTCTGCAAATTTTCTACTGCTGATAGCCTAATGGAATTTCCCTTTTATTATGAGTTGTTTTCCTCTTGATGCTTTCAAAATTCTCTCTTTGTCTTTTAACAATTTAATTATAATGTGTCTTAGTGTAGATCTCTTTAGATTCAATCTATTTGGAAATTTTTGCACTTCATTAATCTGGATGCTTATTTTACTCCCCAGATTTAAAGTGTTTAGCATCATTTCTTCAAATAAGTTTCTTATCCCTTCTCTTTTTCTGCTCCTGGGAATCTC
>NW_005871098.1:3607415-3715309 GCF_000147115.1 Myotis lucifugus | reverse complement strand
ATATATATATATATATATATATACACACCCCCACACACACACACACATATATATATACATACACACACATATATATACATATATATACATATATACATACATATATATATACATATATACATATATATATATATATACATACATACTGGTTCACTTGTTAGTTTCCCCATAAAACCTATAGGCTTACTTCACTCTTCTATTCTTTTTATTTTTTATTTTTCTTTTCTGGATAACTTTAATTTTTTTTAATTGATTTCAAAGAGAGGAAGGGAAAGGGATAGAAACATCAATGTTGAGAATCATTGGTCCGCTGCACCCTGCATGCCCCCTACTGGGGACCAAGCCCAAGACCCAGGCATGTGCCCTGACCAGGAATGCAACAGTGAGTTCTTAGTTCATGGATCAACACTCACCATTGAGCCACACTGGCCGGGCTCCACTGGATAACTTTAAATGACTTATCTTTGCAGTCACAAATTCTTTTTTTCTGTTTCATTAAGTCTGTTATCGAAGCTCCCCATTATATTTTTTATTTTATTTATTGTATTCTTTAGGTACAGATTTTCTATCTGATCCTTTTTTATGATCAATCTCTTTATTGAACTCCTTTTTCTGTTTATGCATTGCTTTCCTGATTTTTGTTGAGTTGTCGATCTGTGTTCTCTTGTAGATTGCCAAGCTTCCTTAAAACAATATTTTGAATTCTTTGTCAGGCAATATTATAAATCTTAAGTTCTTTAGTTTGTTATTAGAAAGTTATTGTGTACCTTGGGTGATGCCATGTTTTCTTTATTTTATTGTGTGTGTGTGTGTGTGTGCGCGTGTGTGTGCATGTGTGTGGTGTTTTGTGGGATTTTTTGTTTTTTTGTGGGTTTTTGTTGTTTTTTTCAGAGCCTTGCATTGATGTCTGTACATTTGCGGGAGAAGTCAACTCTTCCAAACTACATGAACTGACCTTAGTGGTGAAAGATTTTATTTATGGGTGGATGTGAGGGCACTGATGGATTGTTCATGTTGGCTCCAGCTCTGTGGGGGCTCAGCCATGGTTCTGGATTTGGGGAGGCCACAGTGGCATAGTTTCTGTGGAGCTCCATCAACTGAGGACAGCATCAGCATCAGGATCAGGGGTTTTCAGTGGCCAAGGATGTGGGTGTTTGTGGCAAAGGCTGCTGGGTCTTCCTGTTCTTTTTCCCTGTGGAAGAAGTCACAACTGAGGGAAATTGTCTTGGCATTGGGTCAGACTTACAGATTACATTTTTTAAGGTTCTAGCTAAATATATATATATATATATGACTTTTTTTTTTTTTACTTTTCTTTTTTCCATTCCTCTGATATGGGAAGTGGGGTAGGTTGGTGAGTCCAGATATCCTAAAATGCAGGTTCCAAATGAGCCATCGTCTGAACATATACTTATAGAAAATGATTGGCCCTAACCAGTTTGGCTCAGTGGATAGAGCATCGGTCTGTGGACTGAAAGGTCTCAGGTTCAATTCCAGTCAAGGGCATGTACCGTGGTTGCAGGCACATCCCCAGTAGGGGGTGTGCAGGAGGCAGCTGATTGATGTTTCTCTCTCATTGATGTTTCTGACTCTCTGTCCCTCTCCCTTCCTCTCTGTAAAAAATCAATAAAATATATTTTTAAAAAAGAAAATGATTGTCTTAGAAATCAAAACAAAATTAGTACCTCAACTCTTTTATCACGTAACCCTTTAGTTTAGTAGTTTTCAGATATACTTTGATACTAAAAGTCAGATCTCTTATTACCAGGGGAAATTTATCAGCTGAATGGGTTTTTATCTTATTTATGAATTGTAATTTTACCTGGGGTACTTAAACCATACCATAAGACCTTCATTGATCCCAGCTGAAAAAGTTTCAATACACTTAAATAAAAATTTAATTTGTAGAACAAAGTGTTTTCAAGAGGAAATTTAAATTTTTCATCTTTTTTATATTATTCTAACATACTTAGTAATTCTAATATTTAAATTCTTGCAAATTTGAAGAAATGATATAAATTCTTTGTAAAAATTTCTAAAATGTAGAAAAAAGAAAACAAAAAAATACCTAAAATATTAACCATTTTTATTCTGTTACACGTTATTTTACTCTTTTTCTCATGCATATTTTGGAATGTTGCCATTTTTTCTTCTTTTGCCACTTATTTCTTCTCTCAGAAATCTGTTGCTTAGTCATTTATCTTATCACCATAATAGTTTGTAGTACACATAACATATTTGAACTATTGAACTGTGTTTAATTTGTAGTATTGTACTATTTTTACTTAAACTATAATAAAATTATTGTGTATAATTATTTTGTGTGTGTGTTTCTGATTGTTTCTTTAGAATACATTCTTATAAGTGGAATGTTGCATTAACCAGCAAGCCATTTTTCAGTTTTCCTTACATATTGACAAATTATTATCTAGATTCCAGATTAATTCTAGAGTTTGGAAGGTTTTTACCAATTTATGATTCCTCCATCAAAGTAAGAAAGCTCCACTATCATCATAATCTATCCAACCTTGGATTTGCCAGTACATTAGTCTCTCAGTGGAAGCATGTTGAAATTCATGTCTTTGCTAGTGAGGTTGAACATATTTTTGTATGTTATTAAATAATTAAATTGATTTTAAGTGAATTATATTTAGCTCTTATCTACTTCTTTGTTGATGTGTTTTATTTTTATTTATTTTTTACTTTTTAACATTAAAATTTTTTTTTTAATTTCTTGGAAGTCAAATTAATTTTTCCTCTTGCTAGTGTCTTTCTTCATTTTCATATTTAGGCAATCCTTCCCAAACCCAAGGATAGGAAAACAATACTCTCTATATTTTATTCTGAGTGTTTCATAATTTTGCTACATTAAATTCATTTATGAGATTTGTTTTAATGCATGTTTAGAGGAGAAGGCCTCAACTAGGCCAATGCATTTACAGTCTTTCATTTCACTACCTACCAATTCGATGAGAGAGCGATACCACCATTCTTAACAGAAAACTGAGAGACAGAGAGATGTTATTACAGATTATCAAAAGTCTGGTAAGTGGTGTGCTTAACTATCATAATCCACATTAGCATGGAAAATCTCAGATGCTTTCCACAAGAACTTCCTAGAGTGCTGCCTAATCAGACTTAATTTTGGGATTTCTCTATTGTTTAGTTCCAGTCTTTAAAGCATGCTACCAAATACTTCCTTTGTCTTTGATAAATGTCATGAATTGGCTGCTCTAGTATGTACCACTTTAAAATGACCAAATACAGTAGATCAATATCCCCAAAAACTAGGTTATTAAAACTTAAGTAACACATAACAATATAAATCATCTGAAGACATGCCAAGTTTGATCAGATTTCTTTTCATCCTTCTCTAAGCAGCTGTTTAAAAGAGTTTGTGATCTATTCTTGTTATTGTTATTTGGGTAGAAAAAATATTCCAAAAATCAATTACTTAAAAACAATAACATTTATTTAGTCACAAGTTTGTCTATAGTTTATGCAAGCCTTGGTGGATCCAGCATATCTTCCCTCTGTTTGGCATCAGCAAAGATGGCTTAATTATCGGGAACTAGAATCATCTGAAGATGTTCACTTACATGTCTGGCAGCGGTTGCTGCCTGCCAGTTGGGATCTAGCTAAAGCTATCAGGCAGCACACCTACACATGATGTTTTGATGTGGCCTGGTATTCCTTTCAACATTTTGTTTGTATTCAAAGTGTGAGTGTCCGAAGAGGCAGATAGAAGCCATATTACTTTATAACCTAGAATTGAAAGTCATGTTGCATTATTTTCACCAATTTTATTAAATCAAAACTATCACCACATTCCATCTATGTTCAAAGAGATGGGGAAAAAGACTGTACTTCTCAATAAGGGATGTCAAGGCTCTGGAAAATATTGTGGGGCAAGAAATATTACTGTGGCTGATTTTATAAAATGCCACCTGCCACAATCATCTTTTTATATATATATACATATTTTTATTGATTTTTTACAGAGAGGAAGGGAGAGGGATAGAGAGTTAGAAACATCGATGAGAGCGATGAGAAACATCAATCAGCTGCCTCCTATACACCCCCTACTGGGGGAATGTGCCCGCAACCAAGGTACATGCCCTTAACCAGAATCGAACCTGGGACCTTTCAGTCCACAGGCCAACATTGTATCCACTGGGCCAAACCGGCTAGGGCCACAATCATCTTTTTTGGTTATAAAAATCCACATTCATCCTACATGCAAAAAATGTCCACCTCCTCTCTAAGGCCCCCAAGTTCTCATCCCATTATGGGTTCAGGTTCAGGTTCAGACTCTAATTTACGTTCAGTTGTATATGGGGCTTCAGAGTAGTTCTTATCAATTAAAAATCCTGTGAACTACATAGAAAACGTATCAGCTCCCAACACACCCATCATACAATGGCAGGATATGCATGGGCTAACCACTATAAACACTCTCATTCAAAGGAGTGAAAGGAGAGGCTCAGAGTGATCAGTGGTCCACAGAACTCTGTCATCCTGGAAGGCACATGTTGACAGTGCCTGATTTGGTGACAACTTAATAAAGGGAATTCAAAGGGGATTTTTATTTATTATCTTATTAAATTCTTAATATATAAAATATGTATAGTGAGTATGCATTTATGGATTAATTTTGAATATTTTGTGGAGTATAATGTAAGCTATTTATAACCTTTGAGGTTGTGAAGTCCTAGATACCTCATTCTCAGAACAATGAAAAATCTGCACTAGGGTTACCAGCATTAAAAATTTACTTTAATTATTTTAAATTTTAAAAAATTCTAAAATATAAATTCTTCTGCATTTTAAGTACAGTCTTGCTCAATGGCGATCATTTATTCTATGCGACTTAATATAAGTAAGGATATTGTTATATAAAAGCAATAAGCTCAGAATCTATTGAAACATGAAGTTCAACTTTTCCATTTATATCTATGAAATAATGTTTCTTATCCTTATTGAATGGCTAACTAAACTCAAAGAGACTAACAATCCAAATACAGATTTCAAAAGAAAACTTATGTGTATAGCATATATTATACTATATGACAATTTCAACTCTGTATTTTGAAAATTAATACATGAAGATAATAAAAAAGCAAAATATGATGACCAAGATTATTTTACTCTATTCCCTCCTGGAATATATTCTAGGCAAAAATAAATAATAAAAATGAAGGGCTGCTATAGTTTTTGAAATTTGCTATCACGTTTCACTAATATTCATAGACTGGGTGCTGTCAGTCCATGTTATAATATGCCATTTCTAATTTTAATTTATAAGCTGGATAGCTAATTTCAGGGCATCATGAATTAAGCAAAAATACATTTCAATAAAATTAATGAAATAAACCATCTCTGATCAGTGGCTCTAGAGGCTTTTTGATAAGTAAAAGTCCATTTGAACTTTGCCTAATTGGTGTTATTGGTGTGTTTTTTGTTTTTGTTTTTGTGTGGGTTTGTTTATTTTTTATTTTTAACAAGGTCTTACTTGCTGAATTTGCATTTTTTACCATGTTCCAACCCGGTGTCATCACAAAGTTGCTAGGGCTAGAATTCATGGTGTATGGTTATGTGATTATATATTTTTGTAAAATATTGCAGTAGAGTTTTTAAAGCACAATTTTGTAGTGAGAGTAGTGACAGTATGAAATAAATGCATATGTATTTTCTGACACTGTGTTCCCCAATAGTTGAGTTCTGGAAGGGAACTGAAGCCTGCATTTGCCTCTGAGGTTTCCAATTTCTCTTCTGAAACTGACCATCCCAATTGCACACTAGAGAGTAATGGCCAGCGCCTCTCATTGCAAAGCATATTACTTAACCCTTTAGTTCCCACTGAATATCTTCTAGACTGGCTTTGTAGGAGAGCAAAGCAGCAAAACAGCCAACCTGCATGATCCTGGAAAACAATAAAAACAACAATGGATAAGAAGTAATTTATATACTGAATGCCCCTCTGTCCTATTCAGCACATTTTCTAGAGTATCTCCTTTTCTAAAGCACTTTGACAGGTCACCTTTAATGAAATCAAAGCTTTTAAGGGGAAAGACTGATGATATTGCAGCCCTGATATTCTCTCTCTACCAAATGGGCATAGGGTTCGGTGCTTAACCTAGCACAGTGTTAGCTGCAAGATGCATGAGTTCCAAAATGATTCTAAGTGTTCATTTAACATGAGGCTTCCTTTGAGAAAAGGCTGCCAGTGGTGCATAATAGTGCCAAATGTGCAGTAGTTTTATAATATGAGTTGTAATCCACCAGGAACTAAATCCTGCTATTACCCTCTTTAGGGAGACTTCTAAAATTCTGCTCTTCGTATTGTGAATAATAACCTGGAGTAATTAGAGGTTACTGGAAATCTCTGCACATGTGTCAAAGCTTTCTTAATGTAAGTCACAATAATGTGTTTATCAATTATGCTATTCCTAGAGATACAAATGGGGCACCTACTGTACCATTTCTTCTTTTGAATAAGTTATTTTTTTGTTTTATGTACTGTGGCTTTAGTTATAATATAAATGAATCTTTAAAATTATAAAATCATTGCCTTCTTCAATAACTGGAATGATTTTTGGGTACTGACAGAGGTTCTATTTCCATGGTGCTACAGTAAGACCTGGCTTCATGAAAATGTAGATATGCAAAAGCACACCTTTCACATGGAGATTTCAATTTATCACTCGCATATTTGTGCTTGTGAGTGTGTGTGTGTGTGTGTGTGTGTGAGAGAGAGAGAGAGAGAGAGAAAGAGAAAGAGAGAGAGAGCTGAAGTGTTGACATTCACTCATCTGAGGAGTGAACCCAGCAACTATTTCCAAGAGCAGCACCACATTCTGTTCAGGCAGGAAGTGCAGAGTTCCTTGTCAAACTGAGCCAACCAGGGCCCTTTAAATCTAATCACCAAAATTGAAATTTGGCCAGGACACTGAAGCTTGTGCCTCGAATCTTTCAGAAAGTACAAGGACCCTGGTTTAATGTCTTATCTGAAAGTTGATGTCTACAGTCAAAAGTGCCTTGCTTTCATACACTGTTAGGCAATCCAGAGTTGAGGCTGCCATTAAAAAAAAAAGTAATTGAATAAATAGTGGATTGGTACAATGAATCCACTGGGGCAGGTATTGTGTTATTTTTAAAAAGAGAAAAGCAAGAATTGTGTCTTTTTCTTATCAGTTCACAGTGACCTTTCTTACTTCAATGTCCAACAAACATTTGAATTTAAATGTTTATGATTTATCAGAAAAATTAATCCTATCTCTTATCAAAGTAAAATATAATCATTTTATTCTGTATCTTTTCAGATAAATTTATCAAGGAAATAGTACATTATAATTTCTGATATTAGCAGAGTTCCATACACCATCAGATAATTAAAATATTAATGAATGCATAAGCAGGTATTGTGGTAAAACATTTTCAAGATGATAATTCAGAATGATCAGTATTTATAGAAATAAGCTTCATGGCTGGTGTCTAATTACAGATTGAATAGGGTCTTCAGAATATCTAGTGGAAAAGAATTATTTGACAATATTCAGTTATAATCTAAATAAATCTCAATATTCAATATATTTTAATTGAAATTTCTGAACATAGTACAATTTTAGTATATGTTTCAAATAGATCCTAATAAAATAGATAATAAATGCATATTTTAAAAAGGAAAAGCCTTAGGCATTTTTAGTAGCCTTAATTATAGCAATAAGATTTGGTTTTTGTTAAGTAAGGAAATATTAAAGGAAAGGTAATTTTGATGTAGTTAAAAGGAATGATAACGTTACTCAATTTATGAGTATAACAGTTTTCAGTTTAACTTATATGTACCAACTATCCACAGTTATCCAAGTCTCTCTACTTGTGAATAGAATTTATTTTCTCATTTACCTTTATACTAATAGAACCAATCCCAAATTTACTCTTAAATGTACTGTTCAAATGTATTTCTCTTTAGTTCAGGGAGTCAGAACACTGTTCTCGGGAGGTCAGGGTTATCCTCATTAGCATTGCTCTGTTCTGAGGCTGCAATGACACCTTTTGTCCTAAGAAGCCTGGGGTGCCTGGATGGAAAAGCAGATGGATCCAGCAAAACTTAGTCTACCCATAAGTGCCCTTACTAATCATAGGTCACCATTATATATTCTTTCCATATATGAAGAACAGCATATTACTACTTTTCAGCCTCTATATTCTTTTAAAATTTACTCATGAGTAAAAAATGTCTGTGTTAAGGATAAGCTGCTAACTATAGTTTAAAAAGTAATGTTCCTTTAATAACAGAAAGTATATTTAAAGCATTACAATTATAAGATAATTTATAAAATGGGTCTAATTAAAAATTTTAACAGACAATTTAGTGGCAGAAATTAATGTAATCTAATTAATTTTGCTCAGAATACAATGTTAAATTGAGTAGAAATTTTTACATAAGATATGTATATTATCCTAATATATAAAAACCCAGGGTCCATAACGATCAAAGGCTCGACTGACCGGAAGTTAGTCCTGCAGTCAGTGCTGTGGGTGTGGCAACCCAGCACTGACTGCCGAGGGGGCTGTAGATCAGGTCTGGAGAGAGGCCCGAAGAGAGAGGCAGGGTCTGATCTACAGCCTCAGTGGCAGCTGTTGATCAGCTGTTGCCTCTCTCTTTCTCTCCAAGCTTCACCAGAAGCCACACCTCTGCTTCCCTCTGGGCCTCCCCGGGGGCTGCTGATCAGCCCCGCCTCTCTGATCAGGCCCAGAGATAGGTCCGGAGATGCTGACTGGCATAGAAATCAACCAATCAGAACCAAATCTGGGTGAACTGTGAGGAGCCAATGGCTGCCTAGGAGGCAGAGCTTCTGACGCTGACTGGCATAGAAACCGACCAATCAGAACCTAATCTGGGTGAACTGCAAAGGCAGAACCTAAGGTGGGGGATGAGGAGGGGTTTTAAGGGCAACAGCTGTTTGATGTAAGATGTAAGAAAGCGGTTCAATTTTTTAATGACTGGTGTGGCAGTATAGTGCATATGGCTGGCTATCAGTCCAAATATGGGGATTATGTAATTTTGTCTGCCCAGAGCACCTCCTCCTGCTGTAAAAGGCTTCCCCCCCCTTTTAAGCAATCCTATCCTATATAATCTATCTATACTAAAAAAAAGGTAATATGCTAATTAGATTGGGTCGACCGGCCATCTTCCGGACGTCCAACTTCATTCCAGACAAAGTCATGGTTGTGAGGGCAAGATCAGGCTGGCAGGGGAGATCAGTTGCAGGTGAGATCAGGCCAGCAGGGGAGGGCAGTTAAGGGTGATCAGGCAGGCAGGCAGGCAGGTGAGTGGTTAGGAGCCAGTGGTCCCAGATTGCTAGAGGGATGTCCGACTGCCAGTTTAGGCCCAATCCCTATGGACAGTCGGACATCCCCCAAGGGGTCCCTAATTGGAGAGGGTGCAGACTGGGTTGAGGGAACTGCCCCCATGAACAAATTTTGTGCACCAGGCCACTAGTCTATAATAATAAAAGGGTAATATGCTAATTAGACTGCATGTCATTCTGGATGTCCTTCCTGATGAAGCTGGGGCTGAAGGGAAGCCAGCCCGGGTCCCAGGTGCCTGCTGGCAGCTGGAGGAAGGAAGCCTGGGTCCCGGGTGCCAGAGGAAAGCTGGTGCCAGTAGCCAGGGGAAGGAAGCCTTACTCTTGCATGAATTTTCATGAATCAGGCCTCTAGTAACATCTACACTAATAAAAGAGAAACATGGTAATTGGCGTATGACTGCTACCCTTCCCATTGGCTAATCAGCATATCCTTATGCAAATTAACTGTCAGCCAAGATGGCGGCTGGCAGCCAGGCAGCTGGAAGCGAACATGAGGCTTGCTTGCTCCAGGGACTGCAGACTCCAACGTTCCCTACCTGCCTTGCCGGCCTCTGAGCTGGCATTTTGAAACATTCTAACAAATATAGGCCGGGATCTCAGAGCTGGAGTTATACATTGTTTCGATTATAGAACCGAAACAAACCAGATACCTGCTCTCAGAGCTAGAGCCAGAGCTAAAGCTGGCCCAGAATAAAATAAAAAAAGGAGCGGTTGGGAGCTTCAATCAACAATCGCCAGCCTGAAAGCAGCCCTCAGCCCCTCACCCAGACTGGCCAGGCACCACAGTGGGGACCCCCACCCTGAAGGGTGTGTGATCAGCTGCAAACAGCCATCATCCCCTCATCCAGGCTGGCCAGACACCCCAGTGGGGACCCCCACCCTGATCCAGGACACCCTTCAGGGCAAACCAGCCAGCCCCCAGGCCTCTCTCCTATATAGTAAAAGGGTAATATGCCTCCCAGCACCGGGATCAGCGGAGCCGCGAGGCCTCCTGGCACCGGATCAGCGTGACAGGGGGCAGCGCCCAAACCCCCTGATCGCCCTGCAGCTCTGTGTGTGACAGGGTGCGGCGTCCCAACCCCCTGATCGACCCTGCTCTGTGTGTGACAGGGTGCGGCGCCCCAACCCCCCCCCTCAACCACAGGTCCTGCTCTGTGTGTGACAGGGTAGAGCCATAACCTCCCCATCGGCCCTGCCCTGAGTGTGACAGTGGCTGCGCCTCAACCCCCTGATCGGCCCTGCTCTGTGGGTGATAGAGGGCGGTGCCCTAACTCCCCTATCAGCCCTACTCTGTGTGTGACAGGGGGGAGCTCCCCAACCCCCTGATGGGCCCTGCTCTGTGCTTGACAGGGGGCAGCGCCCAACCCCCTGATTGGCCCTGCTCTGTGCGTGACAGGGTACGGAGCCCCAACCCCCCTGATGGTCCCTGCTCTGTGCATGACAGGGGGCAGCGCCCCAACCCCCTGATTGGCCCTGCTCTGTGCGTCACAGGGGGTGGCGCCGCAACCTCCCCATCTACCTTGCCTTGAGTGTGATAGGGGGCGGTGCCCCAACCCCCCAGTCAGCCATACCCTGAGCGTGACTGAGGGTGGCATCACAACCTCCCAATCTGCCCTGCTCTGT
The DNA here is from genome assembly GCF_000147115.1 of Myotis lucifugus. NCBI lineage: Eukaryota > Metazoa > Chordata > Mammalia > Chiroptera > Vespertilionidae > Myotis > Myotis lucifugus. Next base: position 3,704,312 of record NW_005871098.1, on the reverse strand, counting down.
GCATGACAGGGTCGGTGCCCCAACTCCCCAATCAGCCCTGCTCTGAGCCCGACCAGGGGCTGCACCTAGGGATTGGGCCTGCCCTCTGCCACCCAGGAGCAGGCCTAAGCCAGCAGGTTGTTATCTCCCGAGGGGTCCCAAACTGTGAGAGGACACAGGCCGGGCTGAGGGCCCCCCTCCCTCCCCCCCCCGAGTGCACAAATTTTTGTGCACTGGGCCTCTAGTCTATATATATAAAAAGCCAGCGACTGAAACACCACAATGATTGGAATGACTGGTAGCTATGATGCCCACTACAGCCAGTGAACTGGCCCAATCAGGGGGTGGGGCCGGCCAGCCAACCTCCCCTGCCCCCGATGAGACGACCCTATCCCAATCGGCCTTCAGCCTCTCCCCCCAGCTGGCCCCACCCCTGATAGCCCCCCCATCCCTATAGGGGGCAGGGCTGGCCAGCCAACCTCCTGAAGCCCCTCCCCCTGGCCAGCCCAGCCCCAAATTGATCCCCCCACTCCAATCAGGGTCAGGGCCAGCCAGCCAGCCAACAACCCATGGCCCCCTCCCCCATTCCACTGGCCCCCGATTGGCCCGCCCACCCCCCACAGCCCCTCTCCATGGCTGGTCCCATCCCTGATCAGCCCCCACCACCCCTATTGGCCTGTGTCCCCTCCCCCAAGCTAGCTCCACCCCAGTCAGTGCCCCCACACCAATCGGCCCCTCCCCTGGCCCCATTCAGGGATGGGGTTGGCTGGACCACTGTCCACAGCCCCTCCCCACAGCCAGCCCCACTCCCAATAGGCCCCACCATCCCAATCGGGGGCGGGGACCGCCGGCCAATTGCCTGCATCCCCTCCCCCCAGCCAGCCCAGCCCAGATTGGGCCCCGATCAGGGCGGGCCACTGGCCAACCTCCCGACATCTCCTCCTCCCAACAGGCCCAGCCCCGATCAGCAGATCGGGCCGATTGAGACCGGGCCGGCTGGACCCCACCCATGAATGAATTCGTGCACTGGGCCTCTTAGTATAATTATATTACTGTTTTAATTATATAATATTATATATTATGTCATAGCATAATATTAATTAAATAATCATAGTATATATTATCGTGTTAAATTATTAATCATACTTATATTAAATATATTATAATATTATAATTCCAAAGTAATACTACATATTATAGCCCTGAAGGAAACAGTCTTTATGAAGAGAAAATCCAACATACAAAAGGCAACAGAACCAAAGAACAGTGTGAGAGGAGAAAAAGGAGAAAGAAAAAGACAGGGAGATCAGGACTGACTGCAAATGACAAAATTTGATAACTTGGGTTCAAGTATGTCTGAAGTATGTATGATTTACTCCTAGAATTTTAATTACATGAAATTATAAATCCCCCTCTTTTTAAGTTGATTTGAGTTAAAGGCCCCAAAGATTCCTTACTAATACATCTGCCATTGCTTCAATTAATAGGTAGTTAACGAGACTAAGACAATAAACTGTACAATACTTCAAAATTGAAAGCATGTGTGTTTATATTTGTACAATGTTTTGAAATTTTAATGTGTATGTACATCTTATAGGGGAAAAAGAAGGTCATGTCATTTAACAAAGAGAAAATATATAGTCAATATATTTAGGGTTATAATAATGATAATTAAAACCATTTTAATGATTAATAAAACTATCTATATATAAAAAAGCCTAAGTGATCATCCGACTGTCCAACTGTCCGACCAGTAGCTATGACACACAATGACCACTGGGGGCAGATGTTCCGACAAATAACTATGACGTGCACTGACTACCAGGGGCCAGATACTCAATGCAGGAGCTGCCAAGAGAAGGGAGCCCGATTCTGGGGTGCATCACCCAAGAGCCACCCTCTAGCAACCTGGGACCCCTCGGGGGATGTCGGATAGACAGTTTTGGCCTGATCCCTGCAGGCCAGGCTGAGGGACCCCACTGGTGCACAAATTCATGCACCGGGCCTCCAGTACTATCTAATAAAAGACAAAAAAGGTAATTGACCGTACCTTCGCTACGCCTCCCATTGGCTAATCAGCGTGATATGCAAATTAACCACCAACAAAGATGGCGGTTAATTTGCATATACCGGCTGGGAGCGAAGACTGAAGACAACATGGAAGTGAAGCGCTACAGAAGGGAGCTAAGTAGAGGCGGCTGGGAGGCGGGAGGGGAAACCCAGCAGGAGTGGCTGGGGGCGGGAGTGGAAACCCAGCAGGAGCAGCTGGGGGCAGGAGGGGAAACCCAGCCATAGCGGCTGGGGGTGGGAGGGGAAACCCAGCCACAACTTGCTGGGAGGTGGGAGCGAAGCCCGCCTCAGCGGGTTTCGCTCCCTTCTCTGCTTTGTTCCAGCAGTAGGAGGCCCTATTCTTGCAAGAATCCTCCTGCAACGGGCCTCTAGTATAATATACAAGACAACCTATGGAATAGGAGAAAATAATTTGTAAACTGTATACCTGATAATGGGTAGATATCTAAAATATGATATATTAAAAATCATATTACTCAATAGTAAATAATAATCATCTAATTAAACTATGGCCAAAGGACTTGTATAGACATTTTCCCAAAGAAGATATACGACTGGCCAATAACTACATGAATAGATTCTCAACATCACTAATCATCAGGGAAATGCAAATCAAAATCACAATGAGATATCACCTCACACCTGTTAGAATGACTTTTATCAAAAACACAAGAGCTAACAAGTGTGGGTGAAGATGTAGAAAAAAAGAAACCCTGTACACTATTGGTAAAAATGTAAATTGGTGCAGCCACTGTGAAAAACACTATAAAGGTCACTCAATTATAAATAGAACAATCATGTGATCCAGCAATTGCACTTCTGAGTATATATCCAGAGGAAATGAAATCACTATCTCAAAGGGATAATGTGAGATAATGGATGTGTTAATTAACCTGCTTGCAGTAATTATTATACTATATATACATATATCTAATCATCATATAGTATTGTACACTTTAAATATATTTTATTGATTTTTTTACAGAGAAGAAGGGAGAGGGATAGAGAGTTTGAAACATCAATGAGAGAGAAACATCAATCAGCTGCCTCCTGCACACCCCCTACTGGGGATGTGCCCACAACCAAGTGTATTGTACACTTTAAAGATATACAGTTTTCTTTCTCAATTGTACCTCAATAAAACTGGGGGAGAACTATAAAAGAGCCATTTGATATAGTATTGTTGTTTATTAGATACAAAGAGTTTAAAAAGCATCCATTTATTTAGTAAATGTACTAAACACTTACTGTGTGACAGACAGTGTAGAGATTGAAAGTACAAATGTAAGTTTGAGTCCTTTGACAGCACAGGAACAGAATGGGGGAGAACAAAAAGAGAGGGTCAAGGAACAAATAAAATGCAGCCAAGAGCTGGCACTGACAGGCATTTGAGTTATGACAGAGAAAGAGAGAGAAAGAGAGGGTAAGGGATATTAATATAGTCTGTCAATTTGATACATATATTTTGAAATACATTGGTTTCCTTTCTAGATAAATATTCCAGTAATGTGTTTTTTTCCTTCCCACTTAAAAGGTAATTTAAAATCCAAATAAACTTTACTTGGAGCCTTAAATAGTTTTCAAATACTGTAACATTCCAAAGTGAAGTTCTCATGAAAACACTCTTTTTATTTCCTCCTTCTCCATGGTCAGATATGGTAAAGATCAGGAAAGGCCTCGATGGGTAAAGCATAGAGAAAGAGTTTAGAGAGGTTGGTAGATGTGAAAGGTTTCCTGGGTCATTCCTGGCTTCTACCTTGCTTGGGAGAACTGTCACAATTCTGAAAGGCCCCTGAAAATTGAAGCAGAATTCCTCTGCTGTGTCAGATGTGGCTGGAAAAAAACTCTCCAGACCATAGAAGGGTTCCTCAGTATAAGACTATCTGAATTACAGATCAGATACAGAGGATCTCTTTGCTGCCATTTGTCCTTTGAAAAACACCAGCCATCATTTTGGAACAGGCTCCCAGGTTCCTCCTCCCTGCTTGATGAGCCCATCCAGTTGTCTTTCTCTTTGCATCCCTCCTGCTGCTTAGGTACTAGCAAATCCTGGCAGTATATGAATGCCTTGCTTCTGAAACTACTGAACTGGGGCCCCAGCACTCTAACTTTCAAAGCTATGGCTGAGTTTACAGAATTGTCTTTGTATGCTAAAGACACTTCCAGAAAAACTGTTCTCAGGAGGATTCCTGTGAAATTCTGTACTTAGTTCTACTTAAAGGGAAGGTAACTCAAGCAAAAATAACAGACCTTTAGAATGAGGAAAATAAATTCTAGAAATCACAGAAGAAGAAATCCCTTCTACCTGTAATCTATGCTATTTTATTATTTTTTGAAAAATAAACATAATTGAGTTGATCAAAAATTGAGTTGCAAAAAAGCTATATGTGAGCTAATTCTAACATAATTAGAGGAGGTTATCTATCGTTAAGAAAAGTCATACAAAATTATAAAGATAAAACTAAAAATTAATGTATATCTACACTAATAAAACACAAAGATGCTAATTGTCCATACCTTTGCTACACCCTAAGCCACGCCCACCAGCCAATCAGAGCGACTATATGCAAATTAACCCAACCAAGATGGCGGCCAGCAGCCACAGAGCTGGAGCAAGCAGAAGGCTTGGTTGCCCGGGCGATGGAGGAAGCCAAGCTTCTTGCTGGCCCTGAGCCGGCTGTGGCCTCGGAGGAAGGCAACAAAGTTTCAATTATAGAAGATAAATACATCCCAGATACCTGCTTCCAGCCAGCCTCCACTGGGAGCTTGGATGGTTGGGGGCCGTGGCCAGCCTGCAAACAGCCATCAGCCCCTCACCCAGGATGGCCACACCCTCATGGGGTGAGGGTTCCTGCTGCGGGGCTTAGCAAGCCTGGAAACAGCCCTCAGCCCCTCACCCAGACTGGCCAGGCACCCCAGGGGGGACCCCCACCCTGAAGGGGCTGTGGCCAGCCTGCAAACAGCCATCAGCTCCTCACCCAGGCTGTCCAGGCACTCCCATATAATAAAAGGGTAATATGCAAATTTACCCTAACAGCAGAATGACTGGGAATGACTGGTCACTATGACACACACTGACCACCCCGGGGCAGATGCTCTATGCAGGAGTTGCCCCTTGGTGGTCAGTGCGCTCCCACAGAGGGAGCTCTGCTCAGCCACAAGCAAGGCTGATAGCTGCCAGTACAGCGGTGGTGGTGGGAGCCTCTCTCACCTCCTCAGCAGCGCTAAGGATGTCCGACTGCAGCTTAGGCCTGCTCCCCGCTGGCAAGTGGACTTCCCCCGAGGGCTCCCGGGCTGCCAGAGGGATGTCTGACTGCTAGCTTAAGCCCAATCCCCTAGGGTGTGGGCCTAATCCAGCAGGTGTTCATCCCCCAAGGGCTCCCAGACTGCGAGAGAGCACAGGCCGGGCTGAGGGACCCCCCCCCCTCCCAGTGCACAAATTTATAATGAGAAAAAATCATAATCAATGAAAATTTTTAAAAAGCTAACCAAGAAGAAAATATATACAACAAACCGACCTATGCAAGTTTCAGTAATGTCTCAGTAAGCCACTTCTGATTCCAAATGATTTTGCAAGATTGTTCCAAGTAACTCTCCATCCTGTTACATTCTCCTTTTATTCTAGCAGTTCCTCTCAAGCACATTTTCTCTATTTATGTTTAAATGTTCTGAAGTCCCTGCTAGCTTAATTTCTAACAATTTACATATGATACCTATGACCTATATCCACCCAATCTGTTACCCTAATACTCTCAATCAAACACTTGCCTAACACTGTTTTTGACCTCCTTGATTCTAAAGCACTCAGAAACCTGGCCTTTACCATCACCAAAACATCTCTTGCTAAGAACTACCTAAGGTCAACCATGGACTTAATATCCAAACCAATCCTTGTCTTGACCTAACTTCTTACCATCATTCCAATATGTCAAGGTTCTCTCGTTATCCGAAGCACCTTTCTATTGTATTTGTAGTGCCACACTTTGCTTGTCTTTCTCTCTTCTCTTTGACTACTTATTTTCATTCTCCTTTTCCATGTTATCTTCCTCTACTTGGTTATTATATGTGGGAATTCTTCAAAACTCAGTTTTATCTTTTAATTTATCTTTATTGTTGAAAGTATTACATATATCCCCTTTTTCACCCATTGATCCTTTCTATCCCACACCCACCCCCTGCCCCAGGCCTTTACCACACTATTGTCTGTGTTCATAGTTTATGCATATCTATACATATAAAGAGCCAGGGGCCATCACAACTGAATGGACGACCAAACGGATGACTGAACAGGCTGAGTGGGGTGACAAGGCCAGCAAGGGTGTTAGTGAGGGAGGGACGACCAAATGACTGAGCAGCAGGCTGCGTGGGGTGACCAGGCCGGCAGGGGGTTAGTGAGGGATGACCAAACGATTGAGCACCAGGCTGTGTAGGGCAACCAGGAAGCAGAGGGGGTAGTGAGGGATGACCAAATGACTGAACAGCAGGCTGTGTGAGGCGACCAGGCCAGCAGGGGGGGCAGTGAGGGGTGACCAGGCTGGCAGGCGTGCAGTTAGGGGAAATCAGGCCAGTAGAGGGGGGCTGTGGGGGGTGATCAGGCCGGTGGAGGGGGCAGTTGGGGGCAACCAGGTTGGCAGGGGGAGAAGTTGGGGGTAACCAGGCTGGCAGGCAGAGGCAGTTAGGGGTGATCAGCCTGGCAGGGGGGCCAGTAGGGGCGATCTAGCAGGCAGGCAGGTGATCAGTTAGGAGCCAGCGATTCCAGATTGTGAGAGGGATGTCCAACTTCTGGTTTAGGACAAATCCTCAGGATCTGGCCTAAACCGGCAGTTGGATATCCCCTGAGGGGTCCTGGATTGGAGAGAGTGCAGGCTGGGCTGAGGGGACCCCCACCCCCCGTGCATGAATTTCATGCACCGGGCCTCTAGTATGCATATAAATTCTTTGGTTATCTCTGAGATTCAACAGTCTGTTCCATGTTCCTATATCTCCAGGTCTATTTTGTTCATCAGTTTATTTTGTTCTTTATATTCCACATATGAGTGAGATCATGTGATGCTTGTCTTTCTCTGGTTTATTTCACTTAGCATAATACTCTTCAGGTCTTAAAATCTCATTTTCTTCTAAATCTATTGTCTAAGAAATATTGAAGCCCATGGTTTCAATTTACATCTGCAGAGAAAAAGACACAGATTTATATAATCAGGCCAGGCATGCCTTTTGGACATCTCCACTTGGTATTTCAAAAACCTCAAACTGAACTGTGGTCTTCCTCATCAGACCTAATCAGTAGCACCATCATCCATTCAGTTTCCTACATGAGCATTCCTAGTCAAGCATAACACCTTCTTCTCTCTCACACTCAAGTCTAATCCATCAGCAAATCCTCCAATTTACCTCTTACAACCTCTATGGTTCATCCATGGCTCTTCTTATGAACTCTATCATTCTAAACCAAGTTACCATCATCTTATAGCTAAGCACTATATAGCCTGCTAAGGATATTCCCTATATCCTACTCTTTCACCATTATAATCCAATTCAGGGACAGGAATTATCAAAGGACGCTTTAAAATTACAAACAGGGACCTTTCTCCCTCTTCTTAAATATTTTCTTTGATAATCTGTTAAAGTTAAGCCTACAGACCCTATTCTTTCTGATGGCTTATAATATCCTGCACAATGTGGATTCCTCTCTGCTCTGCATGTTTCAAATATGTTCCCCTCAGTCTCCAGGTTCCAGCCTTACTGGACACCTTTCACTTACTGAAGCTTGCTGTATTACTCATCCACACACCGACCCCACTGAGTCTCCAATCTTTATGCTCTTGAATTCCCTTTGTTTGGAATGCTGCTTATTTCCTATATATAGTGGAATCTCAGCAAAAACAAAACAAAACAAAACAAAACAAAACAGTTATTTGGGAAGCCTCTCTTGATTTCTGCCCTCATACCACCATCATACCACCATCATCACTACCACAGTGTAGAACAGTTTTGTTTTGCACTGTAAAAGAATAATTTTATTTGCATAATTAGTAGTTATCTTAGTACATATCTACATATTAATATGGTAATTAATATATTTAACTCATTTGAGAGCTTTATGAGAGCAGGTACCAGGAATCAGATCTAAATGTACCTGCCATTGCACCACTACCACCTAACAAATTCCCTAGCAAATATTAACCTATTCAATAAATATTTGTTAAATGTTGAGTGAAATAGGCTCTCAACCTTTACCTTCACAAGGAATTATGGCTCTGAATTCTAAAACACTAGGCAAATACCCCAATTGCTGAGAGAACTGCTCCAGGTCATAGCTTCGGTCCTCCTCCATACCAGCTTGGATTCTGAAGCTCTTGGTAACTCCACTTGGCTGATCCTAGTTTCCTTTGACTTAGAAATCTCTCTTAATACCATTTATCTTTCTATTAACCCAAAATCCTCCCAAGATACCACTTCTGTAATTATCTCCCCGTCCTCTAGCATCTGCCTACAATTTGAGGTTGCAGAAACTCTGCCCATTGCCCAGCCTGGGAACTAGTACTCCAGGGATTGGGACATCTCCAGGCTTCCCACCAGGCCCAAGTGACATATCAGACAGATCAAACTGGAAATGAGTATCTATTTGGTCCTACTGGCTTGAATTACTAAAATCAGCCCTTTTTAGACTCTATATCATGCTCTAAATGCATTTATCTATCCTCTGTGTCCCATAATCACCAACCTGCCCTATGTCCCAACCCTATACTACCCACTAAGCTAGTATATTAATATACATTTAAAATAAATTTTAATTGAAAGAGACCCTCTGAAATAAGTATATTTTTAGAGTGAGATCTTCCAACATCCTCCATTTCATATGTTTTGTTGTTGTTGTTGCTTTTACCTGCATTGAGATTTATTGATTTTCTTGGGCTACCTAAGGTGGCTCAAATAATAAACTAATACATTCTGAGTTAATGTCAATTCTAAAAGATTCTCACGGGGAAAAAAAAGGTATTCTCCCAAAATCAAGTTCATTGGAATTCATAATGGTCTCTGTATGGTATAGAAAATAAATCGAACACAGCATCTGCCCTAGAGATCTTTCCTCTGCTATTAGAGAACCCTATTTAACTATGGGAAAATAGGCAGTGGCTCCTTGTGCATCCAGAACTTCATAAGACCATTTAATGACAAATATGCACATAAGTTTAAACATCCTAGATATTCTACTTCAGGCCTCAAAAAATCTTGTGAAAAGTTTTTTATAACTCCATGGACTTCAATGCTACTAAATCAACAAAATAACTTAAACAAGGCTCTCTAAGAAAACAAACACTTCCGGGGAGGGTTGGGGGGCAGGAGGGAGGGGTAAGAGATCAACCGAAGGACTTGTATGCATGCATATAAGCATAACCAATGGACATAAGACACTGGGGGGTAGGGGAGGCCAGGGGATCGGGGGAAAAAAAAGGACACATATGTAATACCCTTTGTAATACTTTAAGCAATAAAAAATAAATTAAATAAATAAATAAATAAATAAATAAATAAATAAATAGTTATTCTAAATAGCTATCCATGGAATAACATTTGTCTTAGGGTAGTCTACAAATATTTACTTTGACTATTAATGAGTCCCTTTACTATGTATAATCAATAATAAAATAATAAGAGCATTCATTTATTTGAGTGCCTATTATGTGCAAGATATGTACTCAAAAGTTTGAAATGTATTAACTCATTTATCTCTTTAATAATTATTTGCATTAGGAGCAATAGTGGGTCCACTTTACAGTTGAGAATACTGATGTTCAGTGTCCTCCTAGCTAGTAAGTGGAGATTTGAAACAAAGTATTTGACCAGTAGTCCTTGAATTGGAACACATTTAGCAATGTCTAGAACAGCCGTGGGCAAACTACGGCCCACGGGCTGGATCCGGCCCGTTTGAAATGAACAAAACTAAAAAAAAAAAGACCGTACCCTTTTATGTAATGATGTTTACTTTGAATTTATATTAGTTCACACAAACACTCCATCCATGCTTTTGTTCTGGCCCTCCGGTCCAGTTTAAGAGCACATTGTGGCCCTCGAGTCAAAAAGTTTGCCCACCCCTGGTCTAGAACCATTTTTTGTTGTTACTACTCAGGGGGTACTAAGTATAGAGGCCAGGGCTGCTGCCAAACACCCTACAATGCACAGGATACCTCAACAAAAAGAAAATTTTAACCCAAAATGTTATTATTGCTAAGATTGAGAACATCTGTATTAAACTACCAAGATGACTCAGGGACATTTGCCAAAAAATTATAACTTCAATTAAGGGAACATATATGGTGGGGTAAAAGTAGGTTTACATTTGTGAGTACATGAAACAGAGTTTATTATCATGTTATTATATATTAATTACTGGAGGCCCGGTGCACAAAAATTTGTGCACTCGGGGGGTGGGGAGAAAGTCCCTCAGCCCGGCCTGTGCCCTCTCGCAGTCTGGGACCCCTCAGGGGATGACCACCTGCTGGCTTAGGCCTGCTCCCCAGGGGATTGGGCCTAAGCTGGCAATCAGACATCCGTCTGGCAGCCCGGCAGCCCTCGGGGGAAGTCCACTTGCCAGCGGGGAGCAGACCTAAGCTGCAGTCGGACATCCTTAGCGCTGCTGAGGAGGTGAGAGAGGCTCCCACCACCACCGCTGTACTGGCAGCCATCAGCCTGGCTTGTGGCTGAGCAGAGCTCCCCCATGTGGGAGCACACTGACCACCAGAGGGCAGCTCCTGCATCGAGCGTCTGCCCCCTGGTGGTCAGTGTGTGTCATAGTGACCAGTCATTCCCAGTCTTTCTGCTGTTAGGGTCAGTTTGCATATTACCCTTTTACTATATAGGATAGAGGCCTGGTGCACGGGTGGAGGCCGGCTGGTTTGCCCTGAAGGGTGTCCCGGATCAGGGTGGGGGTCCCGCTTGGGTGCCTGGCCAGCCTGGATGAGGGGCTGTTGGCTGTTTTCAGGCTGGCCACACCCCCTTCAGGGTCGGGGTCCCCACTGGGGTGCCTGGCCAGTCTGGGTGAGGGGCTGAGGGCCGTTTTCAGGCTGACCAGCGACTGAAGCTCCCCCCTCTCCTTTTTTTCTTTTTCTTTTTTTATTCTGGGATTTATTTACCTTCTATAATTGAAACTTTGTTGCCGTCACTGGCGCTCCCAGCTCTGAGGCCGCAGCTGGCTGAAAGCAGGTATCGGGGGTTTGTTTGGCTTCTATAATTGAAACTTTGTTGCCGTCCTGCTCGCTCCAGCTCTGAGGCCGCGGCTGGCTGAAAGCAGGTATCTGGAGTTTGTTTAGCTTCTATAATTGAAACTTTGTTGCTTTTGGAGCTGTTGCTTTTGGAGCTCAGAGCCGGGCCGCGGCAAGTGGGGAACCTTGGCTTCCTCCACCACTGGAGCAAGCAAGCCTCCTGCTCGCTTCAGCTGCGTGGCTGCCTGCCGCCATCTTTTTTGGCAGTTATTTTGCATATCTTGCTGATTAGCCAATGGGAAGCATAGCAGAGGTACAGTTAATTACCCTTTTTGTCTTTTATTAGATAGGATATTATGTTCCATATGAACAAGTATAAACGTACCTTTGCCCTATTCTGGGTGTCATCCACTAAAGAAAAATGGAATTATTTAAACAATTACTACTGACAAACCAAATATCTAGTACATGTGGCCTGTCACAAACAAGCTGAAGTTGACAGGTCACCACAGCTAGCCCAACTCTATGATGTGGCCCACGTTGCTGAGTAGAGATAAAATCAGGGCCAAATGGGTCTTGAGGTGTGTTTGATCATATCTGTCATAACTCCAGGAGACCTGATACAGAGAATTAAAGGGTTGAGTAGAAGGAGGTCTCTGGTGTTTCAGTGACAGGAATTCAAGGTGAAGTGCTAAAAGCTATTTCTGGATGAAAGCAGAGACCCAAAGTTTAGAGATTAAGGTTCCTCCTAAACTGAAGAAAGAAGACAGATTTTAGAATAGGAGGATGATCTAAAGTAACTTCCACAAGTGAACCATGTTCAGGTTACTCAAAGAGGCCATAAAGTGCAAGTAGGTGAATTCACAAATCCAAAATCCATGAATAATTAGAATAGAGTGTAATAAGGATCTTGTGGAGAGATTTTTAAGATTATGAAAATATTCTGAACCTCATATAACTTTCCCCATCCCTGATTTACTATCCAGTTACTCTTTTCTTTATCAGTTTACACAGTGGTGATTGTAAAATGAAGATTACAATTTTTATTATTCCTCCTATATTTATCAATCATCACTCTACTATAAGAAACACATTTTTCCTCTTCCTATTGATTTAGTGATCTATTATTACCTGAAACTCACAAAATATGATTTGATATAATTAACATTATTGCCCCATTTGGGGCCTATGAGGGTAATTTAAGACTGTGAAATCACAAACAAAAAGGAGACAAATATTAAAACCATAGCATTCAGTTATCCTTGAAAGAGATGCCTCTTGGCAGTAGAGCCTGGTTGGTGTAGCTCAGTGGTTGAGCATTGACCTGTGAACCAGGAGGTCATGGTTCAATTCCAGGTTGGGTTGCAGGCTCGATCCCCAGTATAAGGCGTGCAAGAGGCAGCTGATCAATGATTCTCTCTCATTATAGATGTTTCTATTTCTATCCCCTTCTCCCTTCCTCTTTGAAATCATATATATATATATATATATATATATATATATATATATATATATATATATATATGGGATCCTCAAATGGGATTCATGCATCCACAAGGATTGTTTGGGACATTACAAATACATTTTAGCAAGTAGGCAAGTTCAGAAATACAGAATTTGACAGCAATGAGAATCAACTGTACCAAAATCTTCACTGTCTTTGAGACACTTTTATGCTCAGAGAAGTACTAATCAAAGGTCTTATCAAATCAGTTGATTTTTTCCTATATTTGCCATAATTCTCATGATTTGCTTGAAGATATTAGACTATAGCATATTGTTATTGCTCATAATTTTGTATTTATTTAAGTTGTTTATTTGGCTGTAATTTAAATTTAATATCTTAAGGCCAATGGTTCTCAAATGAGGATATATATCAGACTTACTCATATAGTTGCATAGACATACAGATGTCTAGGTCTTTGTCCTTACTTATGAATCTCTTTACTTCATGTTTTAGGAGTATTATTTGAATATCATGTATATAATGTCTCAGTATCATAATTATAAAAATTATAATCATGTTTTTAATAAATCAGGTATAACATTCACTGATGTTTTTAAAATTGGCTTAATCAGTTATCCCTAGATATAATTTGTCTAAAATTATATTTGGAATAGCTGTATTATGATATTGTGCATGTCACAAAACAACCAACACTTTTGGTCACTTACAGATTCATATTATAAACTCATTAATCCTTTTACATTAAAATTTTTTCAGTAAGAAATTAACAATAGCCATAAGTTTCTGTCATCTATAGTCTTTGTTTTACTCCAATGCTATGTGACAGCTCTTTGATAAGATAGAGTTTTTGTTTTCAACAAAAAAAGAGTGTCAGAACACCATGGAAAAGACCTATAGCAGGTACTTCACACTATTGACAATTCAAAGAAAAGACTTTTGGATAAAGTCCGATGATGACATCACTTCAACAACTTTCAGACTGGACTGAGTCAAGAATAAAACAGATTCTAACCTAACCCAAAACCTATTAAAACATGATAATTTGATAGACTCTGCTTTTGTAAACCAAAATTAAACATTTAAAAATATTATCTGATTTCCATTGGCCACTCAGAAATTCTTAAGTCTTCTGACTTTTTATGTTAATTTAGTTATTTAAAGACATTAAAAATCTATCCTCATTTCTAACAAGATGTGATTGAAAATATCAATTATGCAAACATGTCTTCACAGAGTGTTTATAGTTGGGAATAATGTTTATTTAACCAGGTAGATGACAAGCCACTTTTAAGAAAATTTTTTAAAAGATGATGTCTACAAAGTCCTCACAGAGAAACTGCCCTGGCACCTGGCTTATAAGGATGGATAGAACCCCATCCTTATAAGTGGTAAGAAAGTTCACTTATTGACATGCCAAAGAACCTGAGTGATATTTGGGGGACTTGGAGAGGAGAACATTTCATCCAAATGTACAGACACTGCAGGTGAAATTTTTTGTAAAGATGCTCGGGTCTTGGTTTCCTACTTTCAAGATAGCAAATAATAGAAGTCTTTAAAATTAAAATCCACTCTGAGATTCCTCATGACAACTTCTAGAAAGAAGTAAACTTTTTGATTGTTTAATACCGTATTACTCTGGATTTTGCAAAATGATTTGAGAAAGAATACATAGTAAATTAAGATGTATACTGCATAAATGCAAATAATCAGGCCAAATGTAATGAACCACCCTTATTTTATGATCAAGAATAATCTTTCTATGAGTTTATTAAGATGACAAATAAGGAAGAAATAATTGAAAAGAAGAGACCAATGGATATCTTTTCAATGGAACACCATAGCTTCTGGAGATTAACTGATCCCATGGGAGTGTGCAATTTATTTTGTCTTTGACTAGGGTTCTTATAGCACTACATCAATAGATATTAACTTCTAAAAAAAAACTAATAGTATTAAAAATAATTTCTGTTTGTAAAAATACAAATTGTGTCTGATAGAATGCATTTGACCAATGCATATTGATCTGTGAATATTGACAAATTTCCTCAGTTTTGCATCCATTGGTAAATTTATTTCAGAATGTGTTATCTCACTATAACCCTGTGGCACTTTGAGTTTTCTTTGCATCAGTTTTGTTTCCTCGTTAATTAAAATCTTTGACACATGTTCATTTTATATGGTATGACAATCATGATTTTATCTATCATGAAAATACCATAATTTCTATGGCATAAACTCTGGCATTCTTAAAAATCCATTAATAAGACTTCAGAAGTTAAAGATAGAAAATATTTATCAAGAGGCTCATGCTTAATGACCAGTGAGTACATAGTAGACAAAATGAAGGTACACTTCAAAATGAAAATGTTTATGATAGCATAGACATTTCTACTTGGTGATAAGTCTGAACTATATAGTTCTGATTTAGGAGAACAAAAAGTAAAATATAACAGAGTCTCAGAGATTATCAATGATTTCAGGGACAACAATGATTTCATGGGAGCAATAAAGAGCCTGATACTGAGCTTGTGTCCATATAGTAGGAGGTCCTTTGAGACAGAAGAATAATTGAACCCAATGTCTCAACTCTCAAGGTTGCTTGCTCTGTTTTAAGGACACAGAGCTACCATAGTTTTACATGGCACTCTTTTTGTCATTAATTATCAAAGGCCAACTATATTATGAACAGAAATTGCATATATGAATTTTTATTTAATTGTAAGTGACAAAAAAGATATTTGAGCCTCCAACATTTTATTCACCAGTATCAATTTATGCTAAATATATTTGCCATTCATGAATGCATTGGTATAAATAGACAAGGTATATGTGCCATTATTTTAATAACCACATTTTTCTGTCCACTTTCTTTAAAATGAAAGTCTATATTAAACATAATCACTATCTTGTACTTCCATGGGGCAGAGGGTGGGAGCTGGGAGGAAGGAAGTCTTGTTTCTACCAAGAGGAGATGACAAACTGTTGCAGAGAATGAAAGAGAAAGAATAAAGTTAAAAGGATCCATCAGTGAGAAGTTTTTCTTTCATTGCTGTAGGAGAAAACTAGCTGAAATGGAGGAAAAAAAAACAAATACTTAAATATTTCAAAAAGGGAAAATGTGTATCTATGGGATCAGAATTTTTATTTGGTCAAAAAATCTCAATTAACAAATGTTAAATTATATAGATTTAATTATTAAGTTTGAGAAAACACCAAAGTCATAAAATACAGAGTAAGATATATAAGGAGAGGCAAAAATAAGTTCATGATTGTTCATGTGGAAAATAATACAATAATTAATAAATAATAATACAGGAATAAATTCTGTGTTTCATGTACTCACAACTAGAAACCTACTTTTGTCCCTCCCTGTATATTACTTATATTTCTCCAGGTCATTTGCTAAGTTTCTCAGGAGTAAAAGAATCATTGCTAATAAGACATGCATTTTTTTTTCACCTTATCCAGGACTGGAAAAGTAAATTGCCTGAAAGTACTTCCCACACTGTTAGATGTGATAAATGAGTCATAGGAATTTTAAATTAGAATCCCTTGTCTTAAATTTAGCACAATTTACATATAAATATAGATAAGAAACTAGTCAGCTAGAATAAGAGGACACACAATTTTGATGGCTGGGAACCCATTGTAGAAAGATAGTAGAAAGTTTTAAACATGGCTTAAGGAATTGTTTTCAAGAAATAAATAAATGGAGCAGTGTGGAGGCAGAAAACGTTGATTCCCTAATACCAAGAAAATAACTCCCTATATAACTCCAACTGGAAAAAAAATAGAGAGTAATGATAGACCTGCAGTACAAATATTTATATGAAGTAGTATTTATCACATATAATTTTAGTAAGATTTCTGCTAATATTAATCAACCACATAATAAACTATAAGATTAGCATTTAAAAGTTTGACTTAGTCCATGACCATAGGAAGAGCAGCTGCCCTGCGACCATGCAAGTAGTGACCGCCTCACAAGCAGCCATGGGCCATGACTGCCCAAGTGGCAGACGCCGCTCATGACTGCCTAAGAAACAACCTCTGCCCATGACTGTGCAACATGCCACCAAGCCCACTGCTAAAACCACAGACCCTGGACGACTCAAAACCTACATCCTTTGGTGAGAGCAAAAATGGTGAGACAGAAGAACAACCCCCAAAGGAAAAAAAAGGAGGAATTGCTAGAAAAGGAACTAAATTAAATGGAGGCATACAATATGTCAGCAAAAGAATTCAGAGTAAGGGTCATACAGTTCATAAACTGGATGGATGAGAAAATCAACAACCTATGTAAGAACCAGGAGGAAATAAAGAGTGACATAGCTACAATAAAAACAATATGGAAGATTTTAACAGTAGACTAGGAGAAACGAAGGACTGAATGAGCAAATTAGAAGACAGGGAAGCAAAACACACCCAATCTGAAATGGGTTTCGAGAAAAAACTCAAAACAGAGGAGAGCCTGAGGGAGCTTTGGACAACATGAAACAAAGCAACATGCATATAATAGGGGTGCCAGAATGACAAGAATAGGAGCAAGGGTTAGAAAAACTATTTGAAGGAATAATGTCAGAAAACTTCCCTGACTTGGGGAAGAAAAAAGTCACCCAAGCACAAAGAGTCCCAAACAAGATAAACCCAAAAAGACCCAGACCAAGACATGTCATAATTACCATGGCAAACGTTAAAGACAAAGACAGAAACTTAAAGGCTGCACGAAAGAGATAAAAAGTACCTACAAAGGACCTCCCATTCAGTGGTTCTCAACCTTCTGGCCCTTTAAATACAGTTCCTCATGTTGTGACCCAACCATAAAACTATGTTCGTGGCTACTGTAATGTTGCTACTGTTATGAATTGTAATGTAAATATCTGATATGCAGGATGGTTTTAGGCGACCCCTGTGAAAAGGTCGTTCGACCCCAAAGGGGTTGTGACCCACAGGTTGAGAACCTCTGCATTAGAATATCAAATGATTTCTCAACTGAAACACATCAGGCCAGAAAGGAATGGAAAGAAATATACAAAGTGATGTAAAGCAAGGGAGTGAAACCAAGAATACTCTATCCAGCAAGGCTATCATTCAAAATTGAAGGGGAAATCAGAAGCTTCACAGACAAGAAAAAAAAAAAAAAGGATAAGGGAGTTTATCATTACCAAGCCAGTAATACAAGAAATGCTAAAAGGACTGTTGTACAAAGAAGAAAAAAAAGGGAAGAAGGAACACAGGCACAAAAAATAAAAATAAAAAATTGCTACAACAAGTACCTATCAATAATAACATTAAATATGAATGGACTAAATAAACCAATAAAAAGACATTGAGTGGCTAAATGGATAAGAAAACATAACCCATATACATGCTGTCTATAAGAGACCCACCACAGAACAAGAGACTCATATAGACTGAAAGTGAAGGGATGGAAAAATATCTTTCAGGCAAATGGAAATGAAAAAAAAAAGCTGGGGTAGCAATACATATATCTGACAAAATAGACCTCAGAGTAAAGGCCAGAACAAGAGATAAGGAAGGCCACTTCATAAACTAAAGAGATTGATATAAAAAGAGGATATAACTCTGGTAAACATATATGCACCCAATTCAGGAGCACCCAAATACATAACAAACTTCTGGAAGATATCAAGGGAGAATCGACAACAATATGATCATAGTAGGGGACTTTAATGCCCCATTGACATCACTGGATAAATCCTCAAGACAAAAAATCAGCAAAGAAAAAGCAATCCTAAATGACTCACTAGATCAGATGGACTTAATTGACATCTTTAGAAAATTTCACCCCAAAGCAACAGAATATAGATGTGTCTCAAGTACACATGGCATATATTCAAATATAGACCACATATTGGGTCACAGGCAGTCTCTACTAATTCAAGAAGATTGAAATCATATCAAGTATCTTCTCAGACCACAATGGCATAATATTACAACTCAAATACAATAAAAACTATCAAAAAAATTCAAACACTGGGAGGATGAATAGCATGCTATTAAACAATGAATGGGTTACCAAAGAGATCAAAGAAGAAATTAAAAACATCCTGGGAAAAAATTACAATGAAAACACAACAATCCAAAACCTATGGGACACAGTGAAAACAGTCCTAAGAGGAAAGTTTATAGCTCTACAGGGCTACCTCAAACAACAACAACAACAAAAAAAAACAAGAAAAACTGGTAATAAATTATCTAATTCTACAACTTAAAGAATTAGAAAGAGAGCAACAAGAAAAGCCCAGAGTGAACAGAAGGAAGAATATAATGAAGATCAGAGCAGAAATAAATGAAATAGAGACAAAACCGAGACAAAACCAAAGCAAAACAAACAATAAAAAGATCAATGAACCAAGAGTTGGTTCTTTGAAAGGATAAGCAAGATTGATGAACCTCTAGCCAGACTCACCAAGGAGCAAAGAGAGAGAACACAAATAAACAAAATCAGAAATGAAAAAGGAGAAATAACAACAGACCCCACAGAAATACAAAAGATTGTAAAAAAAAAAATACTAGCAACAACTCTGCTCCAACAAACTAAACAACATAAAGGAAATAGACATTTTGCTAGAAAAATACAACCCTCCAAAACTCAATCATGAAGAATCAAAAAATTTCAGCAGGCCAATAACTAAGGAGGAAATGGAAGGAGTCAACAAAAAGCTTCCAGCACACAAAAGGCTTCACAGTAGAGTTTTACCAAACATTCTAAGAATTATAACCTATCCTTCAGACTGTTCCAAAAAATTCAAGAGGAAAAAACACTTCCAAGCACTTTCTATGAAGCCAGCATTACACTAATCCCACAGCCAGATAAAGACACCACAAAGAAAGAGAATTACAGGCCAATATCCCTCATGAACATAGATGCCAAAATCCTCAACAAAATTCTAGCAAATCAGATCCAGCATTACATTAGAAAGATCATACACCATGACAAAGTGGGATTTATTCCAGGGATGCAAGGCTGATCCAATATCTGCAAATCAATAAACGTGATAAGTAACAAACAAATTAAGACATAAAAATCAAATAATCATATTAATTGATGCAGAAAAGGCATTTGACAAAATCCACCACTTTTTCCTGATAAAAATTCTCAGCAAAGTGGGAATACATGGATCATACCTCAACATAATAAAAGCCTCATATGACAAATGTACAGCCAACATCATACTCAATGGGCAAAAAATAAAGTCATTTCCCCTAAGAACAGAAATAAGACAGGGATGCACACTTTCACCACTCCTGTTTAACAGAGTACTGGAAGTGCTAGCCATACCAATCTGAAAAGAAGAAGAAATAAAAGACATCCAAATTGGAAAAGAATAAGTAAAATTGTCATTATTTGCAGATGACATGAAAACCCTACAAAGAAAACCCTAAAGATTTCATAAAAAAATTACTAGACTTAAAAAGTGAATTCAGCAATGTAGCAGGATACAAAATTAACACCCAGTAATCTATGGCTTTTTAATACACCCACAATGACCTCAAAGAAAGAGAAAATAAAAAAAATCCCATTTACCATTGCACCAAAAAAATGAAGATAACTAGGAATTAATTTATCCAAGGGGGTAAAGAACCTGTACTCAGAAAATTACAGAACACCGAAAAAAGAGATAGAGGAAGACATAAACAAAGGAAAGAATATGTCATTTTCATGGATTGGTAGAAACAACATCATTAAAAGTCCATACTACCCAAAGCAATCTATAAATTCAATGCAATCCCCATTAAAATACCAAGGGCATCCTTCAAAGACCTAAAAAAAACTCTTCAAAATTCATCTGGAATAAAAAAAGACCCTGAATAGCTGCAGCAATCTTGAGAAAGAAGAACAAAGTTGGAGGAATCACAATACCAGATATCAAGCTGTATTACAAAGCCACTGTTCTCAAAACTGCCTGGTACTGGCACAAGAACAGACATATATACCAATGGAACAGAACAGAGAACCCAAAAATCAAACCAAGCCATTGTGCTCAATTAAATTTGCCAAAGGAGGCAAGAGCATACAATGGAGTCAAGACAGTCTCTTCAATAAATGGTGTTGGGAAAATTGGACAGATACATGCAAAAGAAAATGAAACTAGGCCACCAACTTACACCATAAACAAAAATAAAATCAAAATGTAAGATGTGAAACCATAAAAATCCTAGAAGAATCCATAGGCAGCAAAATAGCAGACATTTGTCATAGCAATATCTTTACTGATACAGCTCCTGGGGCAATGGAAACTAAGGAGAAAATAAACAAATGGGACTACATCAAAACAAAAAGCTCCTTCACAGCAAAAGAAACCATAAACAAAACAACAAGGAAGCCCACTGCATGGGAGAACATTTTTGCCAATGCTAATCTCTGATAGGGTTTAATCTCCATAATTTACAGGGAACCCATACAACTTAACAAAAAGAAGATAAACAACTCAATCAAACAATGGGCAAAGGACCTAAATAAACACGTTTAGAAAGAGGACATACTGAATGCAAAGAGACATATGAAAACATGTTCAGTCACTGATCACCTGAGAGATGCAAATCCAAACAACAATGAGGTACCATCTCACACTTGTCAGAATGGCTATCATCAACAAATCAACAAATAACAAGTGCTGGTGAGAATTCAGAGAATAAGAAACCCTCTTGCACTGTTGTAGGGAATGCAGACTGGTGCAACCACTGTATGGTGTTTCCTCAAAATATTAAAAATGGAACTTCCATTTGACCCAGTAATCCCACTTCCAGGAATATATGTCAAAAAAACAGAAAGAATATATGCACCCCTATGTTCATAGCAGCACAATTTACAATAGCTAAGATTTGGAAATATCCTAAGTGCCCATCATCGGATGAGTGGATTAGAAAACTGGTACATCTATACAATGGAATACTATGCTGCTGTAAAAAAGAAGAAACTCTTACCATTTGCAACAGCATGGATGGAACTGGAGAGGATTGTGGTAAGCAGAATAAGCCAGTCAGAGAAAGATAAATATCACGTTATCTCACTCATATGTGGAATATAATGGACAACATAAACTGATGAACAAAAATAGAACCAGAGTCATAGAAGCATCAAACAGACTATCCATCTTATGAGGGAAGGTGGGGTGTGAGGGAGTAAGAGATCAACCAAAGTACTTGTATTCATGCATATGAGCATAACCAATGGACACAGATGGGAGGGCATTTGCTGTTGTTTGGGGCAGCTTGGGAGAGGTCAATGGGGAAAAGGTGACCTATGTTATACTTTAAACAATAAAGAACTTAAATTTTTAAAAAAGGCAAAAGAACTAAAAAAAAATAAAATAAAAACTTGACTTATTCTATATACCTCATATTTTAAATCTCCAAGTCACGGGCATCATAGTAGTATAGGCACTTTGCTATTCAGTAGTGATAAAGTACAGAATACAACAAAATCCTTTCCCCCAAAGATCTCAGAATTTATTGAGCTGCAAGGCTTTGGCATTTTATTGATTTATTTTTTTAACTAGTGTCCCAGTGCACTGATTTGTGCACATTGAAAGGAAATTAATTAGAAGAAATATTTTAATATCGCTATTCGCCCTTTCTCTATAATAGAAGTGTCAACCAAATTCATGATCAACAATGACAGATGAAGACACACACTTTCGATTGGTGCCAGGGAGAGCTTTATATGTATCACCCATGCATGAGTCAGCTTAGCCTTTTATAGATATAGAATAAACTTGCTTAATTAGACCTGCTTTCTGATTTAGCTAAAATTTTGCAGCCCAGTGAAGCACCCCAACTTCTCTTTCTGGTAATTGTCAGAAACACAGCAGTTATAGCAACACTGTAGATCACACAGGAAGAACAAAGGGTAAAATATTTAACTGTAGCAGTGTTTGACTATATTCTGCGCAGTGAGAAAACCTGAAGTCATTTTCACGGTTCACCATTTCTTATTTCTTTTCAGTCGGGTCAAGTTTCTAAGCTTTCTAAATCTCCGTTTTCTGGCTAATGAAAAGAAAATAGGATTCCACCGAGTATCCTACCTACCTACTCCAGGACTTCTGTGAGGATCAAGTGAGATGAGGCATGGGAAAATGCTTCACAGACATTTGGTTAAAGTGTGAAATGTTTCCACCTGGCCATAAAGCAAGTTGTGTTCCTGGGCTGAAGAAACTGCAAGGAGGCTAGTTGTCGCTAGGGAGAGGAAGCAGGGCATTGCTATGTGACGTCATTACCTGGTGCCCACAGCCACCATTTCTAGCTGGGCTGGGCTGGGCTGTGGGCCATATTTTTCACCATGGGGTCTTGGCAGCATTGGCTGTGATTTGGTGGGCTGTTGCTCTGGAGTGGTGGTGGGGCCTGTTTCCCACTTGGGGGAGCTGAGTGTTCTTTTGTGGGCACCAGGTCCATGGTGCCATTTCTCTGTGCACATCATGGCAGCTCCTGCCTTGAGCATCTGCCCCCTGGTGGTCAGTGTGTGTCATAGCTTCCAGTCAGACACTTAGCATATTAGCCTTTTATATATATACTAGAGGCCCGGTGCACAAAAATTTGTGCACTCGGGGGGAAGGGGGGTCCCTCAGCCCGGCCTGTGCCCTCTTGCAGTCTGGGACCCCTCAGGAGATAACGACCTGCTGGCTTAGGCCTGCTCCCGGTGGCAGAGGGCAGGCCCAATCCCTAGGTGCAGCCCCTGGTCGGGCTCAGAGCAGGGCTGATTGGGGGAGATTTGGGCGCCGCCCCCTGTCATGCACAGAGCAGGGTGGATTGGGAAGTTTCGATGCAACCCTCAGTCACACTCAGGGTAGGGCTGATTGGGGGTTTGGGGCACCACCCCCTATCACACTCAAGGCAGGGTCAATGGGGAGGTTGCAGCGCCACCCCCTGTGATGCACAGAGCAGGATCAATCAGGGGGTTGGGGAGCTCCCCCCTTTCACTCACAGAGTAGGGCCGATAGGGGAGTTAGGGCACCGCCCCATGTCAAACACACAGCAGGGCAGATAAGGGGGTTGGGGCGCCGCCACTGTCACACTCAGGGCAGGGCCGATGGGGAGGTTATGGCTCTACCCCGTCACACACAGAGCAGGGCCCGTGGGGGGGGGGGGGTTGGGATGCCACACCCTGTCACACACAGAGCCGCAGGGCGATCAGGGGGTTTGGGCGCTGCACCCTGTCATGCTGATCTGGTGCCAGGAGGCCTCCCTGTTCCACTGATCCCGGTTCTGGGAGGCATATTACCCTTTTACTATATAGGATAGAGGCCTGGGGGCTGGCTGGTTTGCCCTGAAGGGTGTCCTGAATCAGGGTGGGGGTCCCCACTGGGGTGCCTGGCCAGGCTGGATGAGGGGATGATGGCTGTTTGCAGCTGGTCACACACCCTTCAGGGTGGGGGTCCCCACTGGGGTGCCTGGCCAGTCTGGGTGAGGGGCTGAGGGCTGCTTTCAGGCTGACTGAAGCTCCCAACCGCACCTTTTTTTCTTTTTTTTTTTTCTTCTGGGCCAGCTTTAGCTCTGGCTCTAGCTCTGAGGCTTCCGCTGCTGGTTTGTTTGCAGTTCTATAATCGAAACAATGTATAACTTCAGCTCTGAGATCCCAGCCGGCTATATTTGTTAGAATGTTTCAAACTGCCAGCTCAGAGGCCGGCAAGTCAGGCGGGGAACGTTGGAGTCTGCAGTCACGGGAGCGAGCAAGCCTCATGTTCGCTTCCAACTGCCTGGCTGCCGGCCACCATCTTGGCTGACAGTTAATTTGCATAAGGATACGCTGATTAGCCAATGGGAAGGGTAGCGGTCGTACGCCAATTACCATTTTTCTCTTTTATTAGTGTAGACTAGAGGCCTGGTGCACAAATATTTATTCACTTGGGGGGGGGGGGGGGCCCTCAGCCTGGCCTGTGCCCTCTCACAGTCTGGGACCGCTCAGGGGATGACCATCTGCTGGCTGAGGCCTGCTTCCCAGGGGATTGGGCCTAAGCTGGCAATCAGACATCCCTCTGGCAACTCAGCAGCCCTTGGGGATGTCCACTTGCCAGCGGGGAGCAGACCTAAGCTGTAGTCAGACATCCTTAGCGCTACTGAGGAGGCAGGAGAGGCTCCCACCACCACCGCTGTACTGGCAGCCATCAGCCTGACTTGTGGATGAGCAGAGCTCCTCCATGTGGGAGCTCACTGACCACCAGAGGGCAGCTCCTGCATTGAGCGTCTGCCCCCTGGTGGTCAGTGTGCATCATAGTGACCAGTAATTCCCAGTCTTTCTGCTGTTAGGGTCAGTTTGCATATTACCCTTTTACTATATAGGATAGAGGCCTGGTGCATGGGTGGGGGCCAGCTGGTTTGCCCTGAAGGATGTCCCGGATCAGGGTGGGGGTCCCGCTTGGGTGCCTGGCCAGCCTGGGTGAGGGGCTAATGGCTGTTATCAGGCTGCCCGCACCCCCTTCAGGGTGGGTGTCCCCACTGGGGTGCCTGGCCAGCCTGGATGAGGGGCTGATGGCTGTTTTCAGGCTGCCCGCACCCCCTCAGGGTGGGGGACCCAATGGGGTGCCTGGCCAGTCTGCATTAGGGGCTGAGGGCCGTTTTCAGGCGGGCCAAGCCTGCAACTGAAGCTCCCAGTCTCTCCTTTTTTTCTTTTTTTCTTTTTTATTCTGGGATTTATTTACCTTCTGTAATTGAAACTTTGTTGTGACTCCAGCTCCGAGGCTGGCTGGCTTAAAGCAGGTATCTGGGGTTAATTTAGCTTCTATAATTGCAACATTGTTGCTTAGAGTGCAGCTCAGAGCTGGGCTGCGGCAGGCGGGGAACCTTGGCTTCCTCCTTCACTGGAGCAAGCAAGCCTCATGTTCACTTCAGCTGCCTGGCTGCCGGCCGCCATCTTGGGTGGCAGTTAATTTGCATATGGCCCTGATTAGCCAATGGGAAGCGTAGCGGAGGTATGGTTAATTACCATGTTTGTCTATTATTAGATAGGATATATACTAGAGGCCTGTTGCAGGAAGATTCCTGCAAGAATAGGGCTTCCTGAGGCTGGAGCGAAGCAGATAAGGGAGTGAAGCCCGCTGCCTTGCTCCCTCCCATCTCTGCTGCCTCAGCTCCCTTCAATCTCCTCTGCCTTGCTCCCTCCTGTCTCTACTGCCTCACTCCCTCCCGAGTCCACTGCCTCAGCTCCACTCCCGTCTCCACTACCTTTGTTTCATTCTCTTCTCCGCCACTTCGCTCCCTTCTGCAGCACTTGACTTCCTTCTACACTGTCTTCATTCTTTGCTCCACACCTGTGTATGCAAATTAACCGCCATCTTTGTTGGGTTAATTTGCATATCACTCTGATTGGCTGGTGGGCATAGTGGAGGGACGGTCAATTTGCATGTTTCTCTTTTATTAGTGTAGATAGAAGATAGATAGATAAATAGATTGAGAGATTTGCAACCATAAGTCTTGTTTTGCCAAGATCAGGACATTCGAAATAAGACTACTTTTTACTCCAATTATTATTGTTTTAAAACAAGGCAAAATTCAAAGAATATATTATATATCTTCAAACTGAATCAATATAACTTTATGAAAATGCACTATAGTGATTTTATTTTCTTATTTTGCCACAGACAAGTGGAAAATTCATCAAGAACTTTATCCACTTGAGAGTCACTAAGTTTGCATATAGGAACAGTGTGCAGTATCCTCTATTCTACTCTTTCAATAGGAAGAATATGTCACATCCCTGAGCAAACCAGGGGAGGGAATGATACAGATCACATAGACACATATAAGCCTGCATATCTCCTACAAGCAAGAAATGTTAGGATAATATCCAATTTTTAAAAAATATTTTTATTGATTTTAGAGAGAGAGGAAGGAAGAGGCATAGAGAGATAGAAATGTTGATGAGAAACATCTATTGGCTGCCTAATGCATGCCCCCCGTGAGGATCCAGCCTGCAACCCGGACAAGTGCTCTGTTTGGGTCCAGTGACCTTTTTGTTCATAGGTCCACACTCAATCACTGAGTCACACCAGCTGTGCAGAATAATACCTAATTTTAAAGTGCAACATGCTTGGAGGGGAAAAAAATGGTGACTGAATAGGGCCAGACTGGTAATTCAACTAAATTGGAGAACATCCACTCAGAATTAATGGATTACATACAGCTGAGAAGACAATTAACAATAAGGACGGGCAGAGTACACCTGGAGACTGGTAGGAAGGGGGACATGGGCTTGATAGGGGCAGCCGGCCAGCAGGCCAAGAAGGTAAGGAGGAAGCTGCATTGCACCAAAGCTGTGTCCCTTGGCGACAGGCATAACATCCAACTGCAAAAAGAAAAAGCCACAGGTCTGCTGGCTGCCAGTGAATCAGGACCCAAGACCACAGCCACAAAAGGCTGCACTGCGAAAGGCTGCCCAAGTAGCACAGTGCTGGGGGAAGAGAAACCCACAGTTTCATTGTTGTTTTGTGTTTTCCTTGCTCTATTCTCTAAACCCAGAACATACGACTTTTCAAATGCAAACACTCATCCAAGGCTTTGGCACAGGGAGAGAGGCACAGACTTGACGTGAATGAGGAGAAGCAGGCAGGGAGATGTGGCCAGGAGTCCTGCATTGGGGCATTCTTCATCTTCCAAACCTAAGCGGCCATTTGTTTCCGGAAAATCCAGCTCCTCCCAATGGCCTCAAGAAAGATAATACAGCCTGATACACCCTGCATTTTGAGAATTACAGAGAAAAGAAAGGCAGAGGCCAAGATTAAAACTGACAGCTGGCAGACAGGCAAAGAGGGCAGACTGGCCCTGCCTGCTTTCAGCCAAGGCTTGTGGAGACAGAAACAAGAAGAAAACATGTGGAAAGCTTGGAGCTTCAAACAGGGTGCTAAAAACCAAAAGACAGTGCCTGACAGTAGCCAGAACCTAAGTACCTAACAAGAAGCCCAGAATTAGTATACAGAACAGAAGAGTGGGGTCTTAAACGGGCTCCCATGGGGTATTAAAATTCAGCTGAAGTGAAGGATACTCACATTTTTATTTTTTAATTTTTATTATTTTAAATTTTTAATTAGTTTTATTATTTTAATTTTCTCATTTTATTTTTTATTCTTTACTTTCTTTGCACCTTTTTCTTCCTCGCTTCTTTCTTTCCTCCGATTTTTCTTCTTTCCACGTTTTAGTTTTTCTCTTTCCTTTATTTTTTACCCTTTTTAAAAATGTATCTTCTTTATCTACTTTATTGATGTGTTATTATTCTAGTCTCTGTTGTTCGTTTATATATCTAATTTCCTCTTATCTGTTTCTACTCCATTTCCCCTTCTCTTTTCTTTTTCTTTACTACTCAATTTTATTGCTCTCTTCTCTTGCTCTTTTCTTCTAATTTTTTAACTTGTTTCACTTCCTAAATTTAGGCCTATCTGCTCTCCCCTCTATTCTCCTTTTAAAAAATTTTTTTCTTCTCTTTTTCTTTCTTGTCTTCTCATTTCTTTTCTTCCTCCTCTATTCTAAACTGTGGTCCTTCCCTTATTCATCTAAATTCTTAACCTTATTTTCTCTATTTAAGCTCTGCATTTACAGATTCTGACCCCCCCCTGCCCCCCACCCACTTTTTTTCTGGGTGTTTTCTGTTTGTGCTTTTTGGTTTATTTGTTTGTGTTTTTTTTGTGTTTACACCCTATAGTCTTTCCTTTTTTCCTTTTTCTTATCACAATCACTCTTGCTCTCTTTTCTTTTTCCTAACTCTCTTTTCTCTGGTGATCACTTTTATTGAAGTTATAAGTGTCCTGTGTACATTCGTGTTCTGTTCTTTCTGTGTTGTGTCTTGTTGTGTTGTATTTTGTGCTGTTCAGTCAGTGCCTCCACAATGGTTGTCATGACATGGGAGGTAGCGAGCCACATAATCAGACACCCTAGATGAGACTCTAACCATGAACTAGACAGGGACTTTTAAGATCCAAATACATTGAGTAGAAAGCCTCCCTAGAACTTCCAAACTTACCAATTTAAAAAATCTGGTTGGAAGAGCAGTTTGATCTTATACATAGAAACAATGATAAAGAAATAGAAAAAATGGGAAAACAAAGAACAACCCTTGAATGAAAGAAAAGGAAGAATCACCAGAAAAGAAACTAAATGAAATGGAGGCAAGAAATTTGTCAGAGAAAGAATCAGAGTAATGGTTATAAGAATGATCAAATGTCTGTATCAGAAATTCACCAACATGTGTAAGAATCAAGAGGGAATGAAGAATTACATAGATGCAATAAAGAACACAATGGAAGGTTTCAACAGTAGACTAGGCAAAGCTGAGGACTGAATCCATGAGATAGAAAACAAGTAAGAAAAAAACACCCAAGCAGAGCAGCAACTAAAAAAAAATAAAATAAAAGCTGGAGGAGAGTCTAAGGGAGCTTTGAGACAAAATAAATGGAAACAACATCCACATAATAGGGGTACCAGAAGGAGAGGAAGCTGAGCAAGGAATAGAAAAATCTTTTTGAAGAAATAATGACAAAAAAATACCTGACTTGGAGATGAAAAAGTCACAAAAGTCCAAGAATCACACAGAGTCCCAAGCAAGATGAACCCAAAAAGATCGACACCAAGAAAAATTATAATCTAATTGGCAAACATTGATTACAAAGTAAGAATATTAAAGGCTACCAGTGAAAGATAAAAAGTTATCTAGAAGGGATCTCCCATTAGACTATCAACTGATTTCCCAACAGAAACATGTCAGGGCAGAAGAGAATGGAATGAAGTATACAAGATGATTCAAAGCAAGGGACTGAATCCAAGAATACCATACCCAGAAAAGCTATCATTCAAAATTGAAGTTGAAATCAGGAGCTTCACAGACAAGGCTCAGGGACTGTATTTCCATCAAGCCAGCAATGAAAGAAATGCTAACGGTACTGTTGTTAAAAAAAAAAAAAAGAAAGAAAGAAAGAAATATAAAGAGATAAAGGAATACAATCATAAAGAATGAAAATGGCAACAAACAAGTACCTATAAATAATAACCTTAAACATAAATGGATTGAATGCTCCAATAAAAGACATAGGGTAACTGAATGGATAAGGAAACATGACCCATATAAATGCTGTGTACAAGAGATCCTTCCTAGAGCAAAGGACTCACACAGACTGAAAGTGTAGGGATGGAAAAATATGTTTCAAGCAAATGGAAATGAAAAAATATCTTGGGTAGCAATACTTATATCTGATAAAATAGACCTCAAAGAGAAGGCCACAGCAAGAGATAAAGAAATCCACTTCATAATACTACAGGGATTGGTACAACAAGAAGCTAAACTCTGGTAAACATATATGTACCCAATACAGGAGCATCTAAATATATATATAACTGGAAGATATCAAGGGAGAGATTGACAGCAATACAATCATAGTAGGGGGCTTTAATACCTCACTGACATCAGTGGATAAATATAGACAAAAAAATCAACAAGGAAACAGCAATCCTAAATGACACTCTAGAACAGATGTAACTAACTGACATCTTCAGAACATTCCACCCCAAAACTACAGAATACACATTCTTCTCAAGTGCACATGGCACCTTTTCAAAGATAGACCACATGTTAGGACACAAGCTATGTATCTACAAATTCAAGAAGATTGAAATCAGATCAAGCCTCTTCTCAGACCACAATGGCATGAAATTAGGAATAAGCTACAATAAAAATGCTCAAAAAAATCAAATACATGTAAGTTAAATAACACACTATTAAACAATGAATGGGTTACCAAAGAGATCAAAGAAGAAATTTTTTAAAATCCTGGAAACAAATGAAAATGAACACATAACAATCCAAAACTCATGGGACATAGTAAAAGCAGTCCTGAGAGGGAAGTTCATAGTACTACAAGCCTACAAAAAAACAAACAAACAAACAAAAAAACCAAAAAACCCTAGAAAAACTGGTAATATGTTTTCTAACACCACAACATAAAGAATTAGAAAGAGAACAACATGAAAAACCCAGAACAAGTAGAAGGAAGGAAATAATAAAGATCAGAACAGAAATAAATTACATAGAGACCAAAAAAATTATAAAAGATCAATAAGAACAAGCGATGGTTATTTGAAAGAATAAAAATATTGATGGACCTCTAGCCAGGATCACGAGGAAACAAAAGATAAGACCCAAATAAACAAAATCAGAAACAAAAGAGGTGAAATAACAACTGACCCCACAGAACTACAAAGGATTATAATAAAATACTATGAACAATTTTATTCCAATAAATGAGACAACTAGATAAAATGGACATATTCCTGGAAAAATACAACTGTTCAAAACTCAATCAGGAAGAATCAGAACACCTGAATAGGCATATAACTACTAATGAAATTAAAGTAGTAATAAAAAAATCCCAGCAAACAAAAGACCTGGTCCAGATGGATTCACAGGGGAGTTTTATGAAATATTCAAAGAAGAACTAACACCTCTACTCCTCAAAGTATTTCAAAATATTCAAGAAGGAACACTTTCAAACTCTTTCTATGAGGCCACCATCACCATAATTCCATCTGATCATTTCTTTCTCCTTCTCATGGTTTGAACTCTAACTTGAATTTGAGCATTCATACATCCTAATGCATCCCATCCACTTGGAAAGATGCTGACTCCCTTTTTGTCTCTAAGGCAGGGGCATATGGCACACAGTAATCAGCACTATTCTATCTCCTGGTCCATGTCCATAGATGGCTCTGCAACTCAAATTGGGTAGTGAGGCATAAGGAGAAAAAACTTGTGGACTTCTGAGAAATAAATTTTCTACTTCTATAGAGTAGTTCTCATATGCCACCTACTCTTTTTTCTTCCTCAAGTAAGTGAGAAAATCTATAGCCCCAACATTCTTGGCAGGGCATAGAAATCTCCAAAGGAAGCAGAATGAGAAGGAAACTTCCAAGTTGAAGGCAGAACAGAAAAGCAAAAGAATACATTGAGCCAAATACTTCAACTCTAAACTTCAAGTTCATAAGCCAATAAATCTTCTTTACTTATACTTCTTAAACTTCATCATGAATAAGAGTAAACTGATGGGCTTTTTAAAACACAGATTACTGGGCCCAACCTCCCAAGATTCTGATTCAGTTATTCTCAGTTAAATCCCAAGGACTTAAATTTTGAAAAAGATCTCAAGTGACGTTAATGCAGCATGCTCACTGACCAAAATTTGAGAAGCAGTTCCCAGCACTGTTGCAGCTACTTTGAGTTCCATTTTCTCTTATTGCAACCAAAGGCATTCTAATTGATACACCATGAAAGAGTGGTTATATTGGTGAAAACTGCACCAGGAGTTAGACCAGTGGAGTCAGACCAGACCTTGGTTCAGCAACCTTGGGACTCGAGTTCTGGCTAAGAAAGAATTCAGAACTCTATGACTTAAACTACAAGAGAGAGTTTATTTAGAAAGTCACAGAGATAGAAGAAATGGATTCAAGAAATAAGTTACAGAGGCAAAAGAAGGTCCCTTGGAACTTAGGATAAAGAAAGTCAAGGAAAACACATAGGGGAGGCAGGTGGGGAAAGGCATGGGCATGCTTCATAGAGGGAGCCATCTTGAGGGTTTTTATCTGCAGGTCTCAAAGGAGAATCCCAATAGAATATTCATCAGCTTTACAGGTGTATCCTTTCAGGGTCCTGGTCTTTACTGATTGGTCAGTGCCAGGGCAGGTGGTCATTAGTCAATGCAGCTGATCCTAATGCCAGCCATGGAGTACCTTGCCTGGTTTTGCTGATTTTCTGGGCCTGGAGCTGAAACACAACTGAGGCCTAGATGTTATCCCTAGAGATTAATGCTTAAAGGAGTTCATTGGGAATTTCTTGAAGCTATTCTTTGGCTAAGAGGGTCTACTTCCCAACTAGGAACATGCCAGGGGGGAAAAATATCACCAGAGGGTTCTAGCCACATAACCAACGATATGAAAGGTCAGGGGTTATAATTCCCATTACCAGTGATATAAAAGATCCACAGAGGGTCTGAACAGCATGACCAGTGATATGCTAGAGGACAAAAAGTTTACCTTGAGGGCAGGGTTTTTTGGGGTTTTTTTTGCCCAGTTTTGCCCATTGCTAGGCAGAGGAGTGTTCTACCTTGGTGAAGTTCTGTACCTGGCACATATTTCTTGCTCTGCTCATGTCTGTCTAACTGCCATTCACAATTTTGTTTGTTTCTTTGTTTTCAGGTCATGTTTCTTGTTCATCTTTAAAATTTATTTGTTTTCTTATTTATTTATAAAATTTCATACTTTTTAAAAAATTTCATACTTTTAATGGTTGATTCATTCTTTAAGTTAATTACAAGTTTTGTTAACAAACATAAGTTCTACAAGTATTTTTGTTTTGCCTGTGTGTAAAACATATTCATTCATGCATGTATTACACTTTTTGGACATTTATTAGTGTTCAAATTGTTAAAATGATAATGAGGATGGTTTATATTATAATTTCTTTGGTTTTCAAAATATAAACTCTGTCACATTCAGGATTCTGGTAGAAAACAACACATTCTTAATTTTTCACTGGTGAAAGTTTAATGGGCTATTATAGAAGAGTTAACTGGCTTGAAGACATGGTTGAGATGGTGTGGGAACCATGTCAGGGTCCCTGGATAGTCAAGGCCAATGGGAGCACAGAGGCCTTGTTGTCAATACACCAGAATGGCCAAGGTTGCTTTGAGCATGAGCCTAATTGGGGTGCCCAAGGCCAAAATACCATGAGCAGGTGCAAGGACACACGGTACACTGAACCCTTCTGTAGCCAAAATGATTGATGTAACTATTGGCATGAAGCCTTCTTTGTCTCTGGAGTAATATACAGGCTACTGAGAAGTCTGAAAGAGAGAAAGAAGCTGGGCAGAGGAGTGTGCGAGAGAGGCGTAGAAACAGAGAAGGTAGCTTCTATGTGTGCAGGAGAGGCTAGAGAGCTCAGATGGAGCTGAGAGCTGATACGGCTATGATGTAAGGCTAATAGCTCATAGAGAGCTCAGATATAGCTACCATGTTAACTAGCCAGTGTGCTGGGCAGGAGAGACAGGAGAAGCTTCTGAGACAGAGAGCTTAGGTACCGCTATGATGTGAGGTGGTGAGTTTAGAGGGCAGCATGTGACTGCTCAGATAATAACTATGGGTAGAGAGACTGATGCTGCTTTATACCAGCCAGTGTCCAGCTGCCTGTCTGTATGGACTTTGCTGTGAAGAATTGTCTTGTCTGATGGCTATGTGACCACTGGCTTCAGCAATAAAGACTCATTCTTAGATACCCACAACCTCTCATGGCTTCTCTGTCTAAGATACGGGGTCTTGGGAGGTCCAGCCCCAGACAGAAGGGCTTGGACCTGACACCTGTAACTAGTGAGCAGAGAATAAAGGAAGAACTTGAATTAAGTTCCCAACAGTTAGTAGAGAGGACAGGGTTCAAGGGGGAACCAGCCCTGGTGCACTCGAGAAGAATTGAGAATACATAGACTCAGAACAATCCAGAGTAGCAGTGCTGAGCAGTGCTCCTGCTTTCTCTGACAGATGCAGAAGCATTAAAGTAAGAGATCAAAATAAGCATTTTTCATACATGCAGAGACTCATAAAGTTTATCACCATGAACAATGAAAAAAATTGAGAATGTACATTAGCAAATCAAGTAATGGTCCCCCAAAAAGAAAATGTTGGAAAAAGATAGACTAGAGAAAAATAATTTCATAAAATGATAATTTGAATCTAAACAATTGGTAATATAATTTAAAAGTAAATCTCATGATATTACTCACAATACTTGAAATTATTACAGCATTTAGTGGTGATAAGTGAGGAGGATGAGGAAAGGTAGTCAAGGTTCCCATCTTACACTAGGAAATAATTGGTATGGCCAAATCTGAGCAACAGCAGAAAAATGAGTTCAAATATGTATGTTAGGATTTTAAGAATATACACTAGACAGAAAGAAATAGGATTTACAACTTCAACCAACAAGTGAAGAATAAACAAGTAATCTTGATGGATCAAGTTAAAGGAAGATAAGAAAAACACATCAACAGAGCAGAAGAGTACAGGTCATATAAAACAAAATAACATGGCCTGGAAAAAGTCAGGCATTAGAATTCACAAAAAAATAAATGGATTAAAATTTTCAAGTCAAAACTTTAAAAAAGGGTAATTACAGCTTTTTTAAGAATCTGAAAAATAATGTAATAGGCTAAAAATTAATTGATGGTAATTAAGCACTAAGCAAATACTAACTCAAGGAAAGCAGTTATACCAATATTGAGATTAGACAAAAGAGAATTCAAGATGGAGTTCCTTAAAGGATAAGAAGATATATTGGATGCCAATAAAGCATAGGGCCATAAATTATACAAGTGTCATAAAACTTTGCTGCACAGATTTGAAACTTTTGAAGTAAAAACTAATGCAAACAACAGGGGAAATGGATAATTTCAGTTATAGTAGGAGAAAAGAAGTAATTAGTTGACTAAAAATTGAGAAAGATATAATAAATCAAGGATAGCAAACATTTTCTGTCAAGGGCCACAGAGGAAATGTTTTAGACTTGAGGGCCAGATTGTCTCTGACATACAACTCAACTTTGCTGTTATGTTGGGGAAAAAGCTAAAAGTAATCCAGAAATGAATGGATGTAGCTATGTTTTAATAAAACTTTATATACAACTGAAGAAAAAAATAATTTTGCCTCTACTCTTCTGAGCTATTGCCTGATATCCCCTGTAATAAAAGATAGATCAGGAGTTCAAAATGGCGGCTGAATAGGCAGACATGTC
Source organism: Myotis lucifugus (assembly GCF_000147115.1). Taxonomy (NCBI): domain Eukaryota; kingdom Metazoa; phylum Chordata; class Mammalia; order Chiroptera; family Vespertilionidae; genus Myotis; species Myotis lucifugus. Next base: position 3,668,818 of record NW_005871098.1, on the reverse strand, counting down.
CTGCACCTTCTCATGGAGCAGATAGAAGGAACAACTAAATTGAATAACATCTACCCAGAATTGGCAAATTAAACACAGCTGGTGAGACAATCCATGGCCAGAAAAAACAGAGGATGCCTGGAGAAAGGTAGGATTGGGGATCTGGGCTGGAGAGAGAGATATGTGACCACCAGTACTGGATGGTGAGAAGGAACCTGTGCTGCACAAAATCCGCATCCCTTGGGGATACATGTAACACTCAACTGTGGAAGGGGGTCCATAGGGCTGCTGGCAGCCAGGGAATCTAGATCTAAGTCCACAGCCATGAGAGGCTGCACCCAGAAAGGTGGCTTGAGGAACTGCCAGAGCCATGCCATAACGGGGGCGGGGGGGGGGGGGCGCGGGTGTTGGGGAGAGGCTGTGGAGGGGAGCAGGACAGGGAAAGTTGACTAGGAATCTAGAACTGGGACATTCCGGACCTTCCAACCATAAGCAGCCATTTTTCTCCTGAAAAGCCAGCCCCTCCCAGCCGCACCCTCAGGACAACTAGTGCAGCCACACCCAGCTCCAGCTTTGCAGAGGAAAGGAGGAATCTGAATAGCCCCAGGGAGCCCTGGGGGACTGAGCTGAGGGACTGTTTGGTCCCAGAAACACCCCCACCTAAAGTCCATGTAAGAAATAGATGCTGTGTAAATAAGCCTGAAAGCAGGCAAATAAACAAAGCAGGCAGATTGGTCCCACCTGCCTGAAGCCAAGGCTGCAGAGGCAGACATCCAAGAGCGGCGGATTGCTGGGAACTGCAACATGGTGCTGGCTAATAGGAAACTGGTAAGTGGCAGACAGAACAGTAGAGATGGGTCTTAAACCAGCCCCCATGGGATATTAAAACTCAGCTGAAGCGAATAACACTTCATTTTTTAATTTTTATCTTTCACTTAAGGGAGAAAATTTTTTTTCTTTGTTTTAACCTTTTAATTTTTGTATTATTTTTCTTCATTATATTTTTATTTTTATATCATTACTAGAGGCCCGGTGCACGAAATTCGTGCACTGGGTGGGGGTACCTCAGCCTGGCCTGCACCCTCTCGCAGTCTGGGAGCCCTCAGGGGATGTCCGACTGCCACAGAGGTGGGAGAGGCTCCCGCTACCACTGCTGCGCTCGCCAGCTGTAAGCCTGGCTTCTGGCTGAGCAGTGCTCTCCCTGTAAAATCACACTGACCACTAGGGGGCAGCTCCTGCGTTGAACATTTCCTCCTGGTGGTCAGTGCACATCATAGCGACCAGTCATTTCGCCATTCGGTTGATTTGCATAATAGCCTTTTATTATATAGGATTTTATTTTATCTTAGTTTTTTTTCCATTTTCTTCCTCACTTCTCCCTTTTTCATCCTGTTTCTCATCTCCTGTCACTGCTTTAGTTTTTGTCTCTCCTTTCTTTTTACCCCATGTTAAAAGTTGATCTTCTTTATCTGCTTTAGTGATGCATTATTATTATTATAGTCTTCATTGGCTTACTCTTGTATCTAATTTCCTCTCCCTTGCTCTAAGTCCATGCACTCCTCTCTTTTCTCTTTCTTCACTAGCCATTTTTTTTATTTTGTTTTTCTCTCTTCTCTTGCTCTCTTCTTTTTCTAATTGCTTAGTTTCACTCACTAAACTCAAGATTATCTGCTCTCTCTTCTCCTTTTCCAAAAAAAGATGAATATATGGATAGATAAATTTTTTTTAAAATTTAATCTTTTTATTTTTTAAAAATTTATAGAATATTTTGTTTTTTATTTTTCTTCTAATCCACTCATCCTCTTTCTACCTTCACTATCCTGAACCATGACCATTCCCATATTCATTCAATCCCTTTAGTTTACTTCCTGGATATAAGCTCTGCCTCTATAGATTCTGACCCTCCCTCCTATTTTCTGGGTGTTTATTGTTTGCATTTTTTGGTTTATTTGTTTTATGGAATTTCTCTCCATTTATGTATATTTTTTCCCTTCTATTTTCTTTTTTTTTAATTTCTTTATTGGTTAAGGTATTACAACTGTGTCCTCATCCGCCCAATAACCCCCAAACTGCGCCCCCCCGCCCCCACTCATGCTCTCATCTCCCTGTTGTCCGTGTCCATTGGTTTGGCTTATATGCATACATACAAGTCCTTTGGTTGATCACTTCCCCTTACACCCACCCTCTCTTACTTTCCCTCTGGGGATTGATAGTCTGATTACTTTTTCTCTGACTTTGGATCTGTCCCTGTTCATCAGTCTATGTTGTTCTCTATATTCCACAAATGAGTGAGATCATGTGGTATTTATCTTTCTCTGACTGGCTTATTTCACTAAGCATAATGCTCTCCAGTTACATCCATGCTGTTGCAAATGGCAAGAATTCCTTCTTTTTTAACGCAGCGTAGTATTCCATTGTGTAGATGTACCGAAGTTTTTTAATCCACTCATCTGCTGATGGGCACTTAGGCTATTTCCAAATATTAGCAATGGTGAATTGTGCTGCTATGAACATAGGGGTGCATATATTCTTTCTGATTGGTGCTTGTGGCTTCTTGGGATATATTCCCAGAAGTGGGATCACTGGGTCAAATGGGAGTTCCATTTTTAGTTTTTTGAAGAAACTCCATACTGTTCTCCACAGTGGCTGCACCAGTCTGCATTCCCACCAGCAGTGCAGAAGGGTTCCTTTTAATCCACATCCTCTCCAACACTTGTTGTTTGTTGATTTGTTGATGATAGCCATTCTGACAAGTGTGAGATGATACCGCTTTGTCGTTTTGATTTGCATCTCTTGGATGATTAGTGACTTTGAGCATGTTTTCATATGTCTTTCGACCTTCGGTATGTCCTGTTTTGATAAATGTATCTATTTAGGTCCTTTGCCCATTTTTTGATTGGATTGTTTATCTTCCTTTTGTTAAGTTGCATGAGTTCCCTGTAAATGTTGGAGATTAAACCCTTATCGGTGATAACATTGGCAAATATGTTCTCCCATGCAGTAGGCTTTCTTGTTGTTTTGTTGATGGTTTCCTTTGCTGTGCAAAAGCTTTTTATTTTGATGTAGTCCCATTTGTTTATTTTCTCTTTAGTTTCCATTGCCCTAGGAGCATTATCAGAGAAGATATTCCTTTGACATATATTTGCTATTTCGCTGCCTATGGATTCCTCTAGTATTTTTATGGTTTCCCATCTTACGTTTAAGTCCTTTATCAATTTTGAGTTCATTTTTGTGTATGGTGTGAGTTAGTAGTCTAGTTTCATCATTTTGCATGTATCTGTCCAATTTTCCCAACACCATTTATTGAAGAGACTGTCTTGAATCCATTGTATGCTCTTGCCTCCTTTGTCGAATATTAATTGGGCATAGTGGTTTAGGTCGATTTCTGGGTTCTCTATTCTATTCCATTGATCTATATGTCTGTTCCTGTGCCAGTACCAAGCAGTTTTAAGAAAAGTGGCTTTGTAATACAGTTTGATATCTGGTATTGAGATCCCACCTACTTCGTTCTTCTTTCTCAGGATTGCTGCAGCTATTCGAGGTCTTTTTTTATTACAGATGAATTTTTGGAACGTTCGTTCTAGATCTGTGAAATATGCCCTTGGTAGGTTAATGGGGATTGCATTGAATCTATAGATTGCTTTGATGATGTTGATTCTAGCAATCCATGAACACGGTATATTCTTCCATCTGTTTATGTCTTCCTCTATCTCTTTTTTCAGTGTCCTGTAGTTTTTAGCATATAAGTCTTTTACCTCCTTAGTTAAGTTTATTCCTAGGTATCTTAGTTTTTTTGGTGGGATAGTAAATGGGATTGCTTTTTTAGTATCCCTTTCTGTAAGTTCACTATTGGTGTAAAGAAATGCCTTAGATTTCTTGGCATTAATTTTGTATCCTGCTACATTGCCGAATTCATTTATTAAGTCTAATAATTTTTTGATGGAGTCTTTAGGTTTTTCTATGTACAGTATCATGTCATCTGCAAATAAGGACAGTTTTACTTCTTCTTTTCCAATTTGGATGCCTTTTATTTCTTCTTCTTGTCTGATCACAATGGCTAGTACATCCAGTACTATGTTGAACAGGAGTGGTGAGAATGGCATCCCTGTCTTGTTCCTGTTCTTAGGGGAAATGGTTTCAGTTTTTGCCCATTGATTATGATGTTGGCTGTGGGCCTGTCATATATGGCTTTTATTATGTTGAGGTATGATCCTTCTATTCCCACCTTGCTGAGAGTTTTGATCAAAAATGGGTTTTGTATTTTGTCAAATGCTTTTTCTGCATCAATTGATATGACTATGTGGTTTTTTATCTCTCAATTTGTTTATGTGATGTATCACATTTATTGATTTGCGGATATTGTACCATCCTTGCATCCCCAGGATAAATCCTACTTGGTCATGGTGTATGATCTTTCTGATGTATTGCTGGATCCGATTTGCTAGAATTTTGTTGAGGATTTTGGCATCTATGTTCATGAGGGATATTGGCCTATAATTCTCTTTCATTGTGTTGTCTTTGTCTGGTTTTGGTATTAGGGTGATGCTGGCTTCATAGAATAAGCTGGGAAGTGTTCCTTTCTCTTAAATTTTTTGTAATAGTCTGAGGAGGATAGGTTTTAGTTCTTCCTTGAATGTTTGGTAAAACTCCCCTGTGAAGCCGTCTGGCCCTGGGCATTTGTTTGCTGGGAGCTTTTTGATGACTGCTTCAATTTCTTCCATAGTTATTGGCCTTTTGAGATTTATAAAATCTTCCAGATTGAGTTTTGGAAGGTTGTGTTTTTCTAGGAATATGTCCATTTCCTCCAGGTTGTCTAGTTTGTTAGAGTAGAGTTGTTCATAGTATTTTTTAAGAAGTCTTTGAATTTCTGTGGGGTCTGTTGTTATTTCGCCTCTTTCATTTCTGATTTTGTTTATTTGAGTCCTCTCTCTTTGCTTCTTGGTGAGCCTGGCTAGAGGCACATCAATCTTGTTTATCCTTTCAAAGAACCAGCTCTTGGTTTCATTGATCTTTTGTATTTTTTTTTTTGGTCTCTATGTCATTTATTTCTGCTCTGATCTTTATTATCTCCTTTCTTCTGCTCACTCTGGGCTTTTCTTGTTGCTCTCTTTCTAATTCTTTGAGTTGTAGAGTTAGATGACTTACTATCATTTTTTCTTGTTTTTTGAGGTAGGTCTGTAGTGCTATAAACTTCCCTCTCAGGACTGCTTTCATTGTGTCCCATAGGTTTTGGGTTGTTGTACTGTAATTGTCATTAGTTTCCAGGGTGTTTTTAATTTCTTCTTTGATATCTTTGGTAACCCAATCATTATTTAGTAACATGCTATTCAGCTTCCAAGTGTTTGAGTTTTTTGGATTGTTTTTATTGTAGTTTATTTTTAATATTATGCTATTGTGGTCTGAGAAGATGCTTGGTATGATTTCAATCTTCTTGAATTGGAGAGGCTTTGCTTGTGACCCAATATATGGTCTATTTTGAAAATGTCCCATGTGCACTTGAGAAGAATGTATATTCCGTGGCTTTGGGGTGAAATGTTCTGAAGATGTCAATTAAGTCCATCTGATTTAGTGAGTCATTTAGGATTGCTGTTTCTTTGCTGATTTTTTTCTAGAGGGTTTATCCAGTGATGTCAGTCGTGTGTTTAAGTCTCCTACTATGATTGTGTTTTTCTTTATCTCTCCCTTGTTATCTTCCAGGAGGTTTTTTATGTATTTGAGTTCTCCTGCATTGGGTGCATGTATGTTTATCCGGATTATATCCTCTTGTTCTATCAATCCCTTTAGTATTATGAAATGGCCTTCCTTATCTCTTGTTATGGCCTTCACTTTGAGGTCTATTTTGTCAGATATATGTATTGCTACCCCAGCTTTTTTTTTTCACTTCCATTTCCCTGAAATATATTTTTCCATCCCTTCAGTTTCAGTATGTGTGAGTCCTTTGTTCTGAGGTGGGTCTCTTGTAGATAGCATATATATGGGTCATGTCTTTTTATCCATTCAGCCACTCAATGTCTTTTGATTGGAGCATTTAGTCCGTTTACATTTAAAGTTATTATTGAAAGGTACTTGCTTGTAGTCATTTCTATTTTTGTGCCTGTGTTCCTTCTTACCTTTATATTTCTTCTTTTTACAGCATTCCCTTTAGCATTTCTTGCATTGATGGCTTGGTAGTGATAAATTCCCTTAGCCTTTTTTTGTCTGCAAAGCTCCTGATTTCCCCTTCAATTTTGATTGATAGTCTTGCTGAATAGAGTATTCTTGGATTCAGTCCTTTGCTTTGCAATACTTTGTATACCTCCTTCCATTCCCTTCTAGCTTGATGTGTTTCTGTTGAGAAATCATTTGATAATCTGATGGAGGATCCTTTGTAGGTAACTCTCTGTCTCTCTCTTGCAGCCTTTAAGATTCTCTCTTTGTTGTGTACATTTGCCATCGTTATTATGACATGTCTTGGTGTGGGTCTTTTGGGGTTCATCTTGCTTTGGATTCTCTGTACTTGTGTAACTTTTTTCTTCCCCATATCTGGGAAGTTTTCTGTCATTTTATCTTCAAATAGATTTTCTAATCCTTGCTGCTCTTCTGGTCCTTCTGGTAGCCCTATTATGAATATGTTACTTCATTTCATGTTGTCCCAAAGCTCCCTTAGGCTCTCCTCCTGCTTTTTAATTTTTTTTCTCCAGTTGCTGTTCACATTGAGCTTGTTTCTCTACCTTATCTTCTAACTCACTAATTTGGTCCTCTGCTTGTTCTAGTCTACTGTTGAAACCTTCCATGGTGTTTTTGATTGTAGCTATATCACTTTTCATTTCTTCCGGATTCTTGCATCGGTTGTTGATTTTCTCATCCATCCTGTGAATGAATTGTACAACCATTACTCTGAATTCTTTTTCTGTCATGTGGCATGCTTCAATTTCATTAATTTCCTTTCTTTTTTTATTAAATCTTTATTGTTCAGATTATTACAGTTGTTCCTCTTTTTTCCCCCCATAGCTCCCCTCCACCCGGTTCCCACCCCACCCTCTGCCCTCACCGCCCCCCCCCAATGTCCTCATCCATAAGTGCATGATTTTTGTCCAGTATCTTCATGCATCCTCCACACCCCTTTCCCCCCCAAGAATAGTCAGTCCACTCCCTTTTTATACCCCTGATTCTATTATAATCACCAGTTTATTCTGTTCATCAGATTATTTATTCATTTGATTTTTAGATTCACTTGTTGATAGATGTGTATTTGTTGTTCATAATTTGTATCTTTACCTTTTCGTCTTCTTCCTCTTCTTAAAGGATACCTTTCAGCATTTCATATAATACTGGTTTGGTGGTCATGAACTCCTTTAGCTTTTCCTTATCTGTGAAGCTCTTTATCTGACCTTCAATTCTGAATGATAGCTTTGCTGGATAAAGTAATCTTGGTTGTAGGTTCTTGCTATTCATCACTTTGAATATTTCTTGCCACGCCCTTCTGGCCTGCAAAGTTTCTGTTGAGAAATCCGCTGACAGTCGTATGGGTACTCCCTTGTAGGTAACTGACTGTCTTTCTCTTGCTGCTTTTAGGATTCTCTCTTTGTCTTTTGCTTTTGGCATTTTAATTATGATGTGTCTTGGTGTGGTCCTCTTTGGATTCCTTTTGTTTGGGGTTCTCTGTGCTTCCTGAACTTGGAAGTCTATTTCTTTGACCAGGTAGGGGAAGTTTTCTGTCATTATTTCTTCAAATAGGTTTTCAATATCTTGCTCTCTCTCTTCTTCTGGCACCCCCAAAATTTGGATGTTGGTACGCTTGAAGCTGTCCCAGAGGCTCCTTACACTATCTTCGTATTTTTGGATTCTTTTTTCCTTTTGCTTTTCTGGTTGGGTGTTTTTTGCTTCTTCGTATTTCAAATCTTTGACTTGATTCTTGCGATCCTCTAGTCTGCTGTTGGAACTCTGCATAATATCCTTTATTTCAGTCAGTATATGCTTAATTTCTAGTTGGTCCTTTCTCATAACCTCAAGGGTCTCACTAGATTTCTTGAGGGTCTCACTACATTTATCGGCAGTCTCACCAGTCTTTTTGAGGGTCTTACTATATTTATCGGCGGTTTCTTGAAAGTTCTTGAAAAACCTTAAAAGTGTGGTTTTGAACTCTATATCCAGTCATTTGCTTTCCTCCATTTCTGTCATTTGTGACCTGTTTCTTTGTCTCCGCATTTTTTATGCTTCCCTGTGTTGGTAGAGTGGCTTTGTGAGCTAGGTGTCCTATAGGGCCCAGTGGCTCAGCCTCCCCAATTACCTGGGGTGGACACTCTTGGTGCACCCCTTTGTGGGCTTTGTGCACAGTCTTGTAGTTAAGCCTTGATTGTTGTAGGTATCACTGGGAGGAATTGACCTCCAGACCAATTGGCTGTGAGAATCAGCTGTGTTTACAGTGGGAGAACTTCTGTGCTGAAGACACCCTTATGAGGCAAGACTTGTTTCAGTGGAGCTTTGGTGCTCACTGAGTCTGCCCCCTGAGTATGTCCTTTATGTATCTGAGGAGTTGTAATCTGGATGATCCCACTCTGACCACTGAGTACACTGGCTCTTGGATCTAAGGAGGTGCTAATTTAGCCTCTGCCTGAGGCTACCCAGCAGGAGCTACGAGAAGATCTGCAGATTCCCCTTCCTTGTTTGGGGTTTGGAGGTGCTCAGATGAGGCCCAGCTCTGAAGCAATGCAAGCTTCTGTGGGGCCTTGGGCCTTCTCTTGGAATTTCTGGGTCTGTCTGGCCCAGCTTCAGTTTGTTAGGTAATTTTCAGATTGCAAAGGGCCAGGTCATTCATATGCAAAAGCCTTTGTGCACAGCTTGGGTGGGTTGTGGTCTCAGGAAATCAAAGAATGAAGCAAACAGCTATGGCTGATCCTCAGCCCTCCCCTAAGAGGCCCTGGGTCTCAGTGTCCCAGTAATCGCTGCAAGCACCTCTGAGAGAAAGCCGCCCTCGAGTTCCGAGTTCTGTCCGCTGCCAGACAGTCCAGTTTCTCCACGTATGAGTCTAGGTCCCCAGAGACTCACCTGGAACTGGAGTTCAGAGCAGTCGGGAGCTTGTGACTCCCTCCCGATTCAGAAAGACAGCGCGTCCTCAGTTGCCAGCCCTTGCCGCGTGTGCCTCCGTTCCTCTGCACTTCCGCACCTCCTCTGATTCTCAGTGTGCTTTTCTCTTTCCTTCTAGTTGTAGAATTTCCACTCAGCCAGCCTTCCTGTGGTTCTGGATGATGTCCGTTTTGTCTTTTAGTTGTATTTTTGAATTTGTTGTGGGAGGGAGCAATTTCTGGTGTTTACCTATGCCGCCATCTTAGTTTCTTCTAATTTCTTTTCTTGGCAACTCCTCAATTTCTTTCCTCTGGTGGTTGTGTCGTCTCCCCATTCTGACTATCTCCAGATGGTTCAAACGTCGATTTGAGTGGGCCTGGGTGGTGTGCAGTGGGAGCTTCACACCACCCTAGTGTCTCTAAAGAGCTCTGACACTAAGATGTGTGGTTGTGATGGGTTGGTGGGAACCAGGCTCGCTCAGAGTCAGCATTACCAGTGCTCAATGTGGCCGCGTGTGTGCACTTAGAATCAGGGACCCCGCCTGCACCATGCTGAAACAGAGACCCCCCCCTGGAGTGTGTTGAAAATCAGAGCCCCCTAGCGTGCGCCAGGAGTCAGAGTTCCCCAAGAATCCAATATCAGAGTCTCTGTTTCTTCTCGCAGCCTCGCATTGAGAATCAGGGACCCTGTGTGCACATGCACCAAGAATTGGAGTCACTGGCTCTTAGTGTGAATGCAAAGGGAATCAGGGATCCCAGGCGCAGGTGATAAGAAACACAGTCAAGTAACTGGTGCTTGGTGCTGCCTCCTGCCCGGAGAATCCGGGTCCCGGGGCCCGTGTTGCAGGGAACAGGTTCCCAGTGTTCACGCATTAGCTCCCAGGCTAAGGTTCCTGTAGCCCGTGCTACGTGAGACAAGTTCCTGGTGTTCACGCGTTAGCTCCCAGGCTAAGGTTCCTATAGCCCATGCTGCATGGGACAAGTTCCCAGTGTTTGCATGCTTCCAGGCTAAGGTTCCTGTAGCAGCACTGAGTCCCGGGCAAGGGGTGAGTCTATCAGTTACTATGGCACTGCCCGCTAGCTTGCGGGGAGGGGGATGGGCTCTGTTACGCACAGAGATCTGTCGCTGGGATGTCTGGATTCTTGGTGTCCGTGGGTCTGTAGCTGTAGTCGCAGGTCTCTGTCAGGGTCCTGGTTTTCGTCTGAGACCAGACTGGGTGGTGCTGAGGCCAGGATCCTAGTCTCAAGCAGCTCTGTTTCTCAAGATGGCGTGGTCTCTGTGCCCACGCTGGCCGCCCAGGTGTGTCCGCGCTGGGAGCGGGGCTCCGCCGTCTAAGACTGCCCCATTTAGCAGCCCCTTAGAAGACCTGCAGAATCTAACTGTCCTTAGCTCATACACACACACCACACACGTCCACACACTCCTCTATCACTCCCTCACGCTCTCACACTCTCTACCTCCCTACCTTCCTGCCGGTCACCATCTTCCTATTTTCTTCTTTTTAATTTTTTCTCTTACCTTTTTTTTCTTTTCTCAATATCATTTTTGCTCTCTCTTTTCTCTCCTATTATCTTTTCTCTGGTGGCCATTTTTATTGGGTTATCAGTGTCATGAGCATATTTATGTTTTGTTCCTTTTGTGTCATGTTCTATTGAGTTGTATTTTGTACTGTTTGATCAATGTGAAAGAGAGTAAGCCACATAACCAGACACCCTGAGAGGAGACTCCATCCCTGAGCAGGACAATAACACTCAAGACCCAACTAAACCAAGAGAACCCAAATATTCCAAGTATGGGGCATCCCTAGAATAACCACCCCAGAAGACCTCAGAGACTGCACCACTGGGTCCCACAAAAAAAATCTACTATATAAGACAAACTCAAAAAATCTGGGTGTCATTGAAGTTTCATTTAATACATAGAAACAACCAAAAGGAACAGAAAATTGGGAGACAAAGAAACAACCCCCAAATGAAAGAAAAGGAGGAATCACCAGAAAAGGAAGTAAATAAAATTGAGGCAAGCAGACCACCATAAGGATGTAGCTATTTGGCTGCCTCTAGAGAGGGGAGAGGTGGCCTCCGAGCACCCCAGATGCCAGAAAGCTGGGATGTGGGGGTTCGTGCGCAGACCCCACAGCGATGGTAAAACGGAAGTCCTGCTCCAGCAGAGCCAGAAGTCCCCGCGGAAGCAGGGTCCTTTCCGGAATGGTGGCTCTGAGGCTGCTGCCTTGGCGGCGGCAGGAGCATCCGCACCTGCATATTAAAATGGCTGTACCTCAAGATGCCATCCCTTCCTTGTCAGAATGCCAATGCGGGATCTGCATGGAAATCTTCATAGAGCCGGTAACACTGCCTTGTATCCACACGCTCTGTAATGCATGCTTCTAGTCGACTGTGAAGAAGGCGAACATATGGTGTCCCTTCTGTCGTTGGGTCTCTTCGTGGACCTGGTATCATACTCAAAGAAATTCTCTCATCAATAAGGAACTGTGGGAGATAATTCAGAAACACTATCCAAAGGAATGAAAGCTTAGAGCCTCTGGGCAAGAATTAGAAGACACCGTTGATGACTATCAGCCAGTTTACCTGTTAAGTAAACCTGGAGAATTGAGAAGAGAATATAAAGAGGAGATAAGCAAGGTGGAGGCAGAGTGATGGGCCAGTGAGGAAGAAGAAAACAAAGCCAGTGAAGAGTACATACAGAAATTATTGGCAGAGGAGGAGGAAGAAGAAAAGAGACAGGCAGCAAAAGGAGGAGAGAGATGGAAGAACAGCTAAAAAGTGATGAAGAACTGGCAAGAAAGCTAAGCAATAATATTAACAACTTCTGTGAGAAAAAAGTTTGGCTTCTCCCATGAATTCCAGAAAATCTGATCCAGTCACAAGGAAGTTGCAAAAGAAAAGTAAAAATAAATAAACAAATACTGGAGATATTCAGAAGTATTTATCACCTAAATCTCAATTTGGGTCAGCATCACAGTCTGAAGTTGTACAAGAAGGCAAACAAAAGTCCATGTCCAAGGAAACTGATAGCAGCAATGTAAAGAGCCCTATGTGGCAAGACACAGAAGTGGAGGAAGATATGCCAAAACTTTCTCCGCAAATATGCCTTAAAATTCAAGAACAAGGTGCAAAGTCTTCAATAGAGTCACCTATGCCTCAGTTATGTGCCAGTGATACAGAATGGTGCCTTGAAGGAGAAGTCAAAATGAGACCAAACAATCATGATAAAGAATTATGTGCCATAAATCCTGAGAGACCTGAAGCCAGAGTACCCTACCCTAGAGAAGCTGCAGTTAAGCCTTGTGACGAAACAGAGAGTGGGTGTGCTCTATCATATATGACCCAGATAATTGGAAATAACACAGTTGAGACAGAAAATGAAGAGTCTTGCCTACTGATCAGTGAAGAAGGTATTTGCAAAAGAAAAAATCAGGAGTCTTCTTTTGAAGCAGTCAGGGATCCATGCTTTTCTGCAAAAAGAAGGAAAATGTCCTCTGAATCTTCCTCAGACCAAGATGAAACAGAAACCAGCTTTACTCAAAAACTGTTAGATTTGGAATATCTACTTTTTGAGAGACATAAGCAAGAACAGGACAGGTTATTAGCACTACAGATTCAAAAAGAGGTGGACAAAGAACAAATGAAGCCAAACTGACAGAAAGGATCCCCAGATGAATATCATTTACATTCTACGCCCTCACCTCCAGACAAATTGCTAAATGGACAGAGGAAGAAATCCAAAAATAGAAATGCAAAAGGACAAGCTGATACAGAACATCCAAAACCTCAAAGAGGCCCAAAAACTGAAAATTGCTAACCTTCTTTTAAGATCCAGTTGAGACATTCAGTTAATGTTAATGGAAGAAAGATGCCAAATTCTGCTAGATATCATTGTAATGTATCTAAAAGTGTTCGTTCCCTACAGCCTAGTAAGTCACAGAAAAGTATTTTTCAGATGTTTCAGAGATACACAAAGTAATGGGTGGGTAAAGGAAGAAGTATTTTAGAAACTGGTAAAGCTGGATTGTGATGCTCTCTTTTTTATCATAGAATGTTTATAAAACTTTTTCTGCTTGTGGGCACACTCATTGCCTCTAATTGAATGACTATGTGATTACAAGGGAGGAATATACAAATGTACTTCTGCCAAAGTCAGTGATAACCAAGAGTCTCAATTCTTTATGAATAACTGTGATATGCTAAATTTGACAATTCTTACAGGTAATAGATATAAACATGCCTGGGCCAGCTCCCAAGAAACCTTCAGGTGCCATTCTCTTTCCTCAAAAATGCATGTTTTATGTATGGCCTTTGCTCACCTTTTTGTTCTGACTGGTGATCAAAGCAAGATTATACTATACCAAATAGTTAAGGAATTGGGTTTAAAATCTAAGTTTATTGCTGTTTTTCCATGGATTTGTAGATCACTTGAAATTTTCAATAATACTAAAGTAATCTAATCTTTATAATTATTTTAAGCATTATAGTATTTTCTTTTATTTAAAATGGATTAAAATTGTGTGAAAACAGAAAAGTCAGAGTTTTCTGGAAAATTAGGATTATCAAACGTGCCTTCAATCAGGAATCGAATCCAAGACCCTGTGGGGCCCAGGCCGACTCTAACCACTGAGACACCAGTCAGGGCAGAAACTCATCTCTTGATGCAAAAAGAGTTAGTTGGGGTGAGGCTGAATAAAGTGAACTGATAGTTTGGATACATTGAATGCATTTGGATGCATTCAATCAGAAACTGGGTCCAGGATGGAGTAGCAGAGCATTCTTCCTTATCCTTTCTTTGCTAAATGACACAGAAAACATTTGGGTTTTACAGCCTGTCACACGATAGTAACTGGTGTTAAAATAATTAGTTACTACATTACCTGAAATTTTGGAAATTCACATTTCTATTAATCTACTCTAAGGGGGGAAAATGGGAATTTACTGTAGGAGAGTTAAATCATAATATACTATGTTGTAGAACCTGAGACATAAATAACCATGTGTTTATTTCCTTATTTGCATTGGTAGTGATTTTTATTTGTGTTTATGGACAGAAATAGTGTGGTACTTGGGTTGGCCCCTCTCAAAGTTAAATCAGAGGCAGTGATTCCATTTTGTGAAAGTTAACTTAGAGAATGTTAATCTATGTTTCATTAATATGAACAACTTTGAGCAAATGAACAAGTTTTAATAGCATTTCGGATGAAGTTTAGTTATTCATCCTTTTAAGATAAAAATATAATAAAATGTCCTAGAGCAAATATCTAGCTTTAATTTAATATTTTTATACATTTTTGAAAATGTTTTCCTCCAGATGTTGTAACTGAAATTCTGTTAATCTTGATGCCCTCTACTTCAATATTTATTGGGTTGATAATTAGGGGTAGAATTATGATGCTGATTTAAAATTTACTTTGCCCTTTCTAAAAAACAAACAAACAAACAAAACGTGATTGCCTTCTGAGTAATGATTATACTGAAATGAAGTGTAGTCAGAAACTAACAAAATTTGTCAAAAATAGACTAATTTATTTCTTATCAAACTGATATTTTTCTGTCTTTTTTTTAAAAGATAGATTGTTATTGATTTCAGAGAGGAAGGGAGAATGAGAGAAATAGAAACATCAATGATGAGAGAGAATCATTGATTGGTTGCTTCCTGCACACCTCCTACTGGGGATTGAGCCTGAAACCCAAGCATGTTCCCTGACCGGAAATCAAACCATGACCTCCTGGTTTGTAGGTTAACACTCAGATACTGAGCTACACCAGTGGCTTTTTGTCTTTTTGTTGTTGTTGTTGTTGACAGTATTATAGATGTCTTCCATTTCCCCTGCTTTTCCCCCCTCCACCTGGCCCTGATATTTTTCTAAGAGTGTTTTCACTTTACATTTTAGGGAAGACTTTGGATATTCACAAATGAAAAGTTATATAATTAAGTCTTCCATGACCAAAAAAAGTGGGGGGGGGAAGGATACTGTGATATACATAGGATTTATATATCAAACCACTAATTTGTCTGTGAAGAAGTCTTCCTGATTAAAGTTGGCTTTAAGATTAAAAAAAAATTGAGGCAAGCAATATGTCAGAAAAAGAATTCAGAGCAATGATTATAAGGATGCTGAAAAGGATCAAAGATAAATTCAAAAACCTGTGTAAGAATCAGGAGGAAATTAAGAAGAACCAAGAAGAAATGAAGAATGACATAGCCACAATAAAGGACAAAATGGAAAGTATCAATAGTAGACTCGAAGAAGCTGAGGACCGTATCAGTGAGCTAGAAGACAAGGTAGAAAAAAAAGGCCAAGCAGAGCAGCAACTGGAAAAAAAAAAAACGTAAAAAGCAGGAGGAGAGCCTAAGGGAGCTTTGGGATAACAAGAAATGAAACAACACCCACATAATAGGGGTGCCAGAGGAGAAGAAATGAAACAAGGAATAGAAAACCTCTTTGAAGAAATAATAACAGAAAACTTTCCTGATGTTGGAAAGAAAAAAATCACACAAGTCAGAGAAGCACACAGAGTCCTGAACTAGAAAAACCCAAAAGACCAAAACCAAGACACATCATAATTAAATTGGCAAACACCAATGACAAAGTAAGAATCTTAAAGGCTGCCAGAGAGAGACAGAAAGTTACCTACAAGGGATTTCCCATTAGAATATCAACTGATTTCTCAACAGAAACACATCAAACCAGAAGGAAATGAAATGAAATATACAAAGTGATGCAAAGCAATGGAATAAATCCAAGAATACTATACCCAGCAAGGCTATCATTCAAAATTGAAGGGGAAATCAGGAGCTTCACAGATGAAAAGGGCTTAGGGGGTTTATTACCACCAAGCCAGCAATGCAAGACATGCTAAAGGGACTGCTGTAAAGAGAAGAAATAGAAAGGGAGGAAGGAACACAGGCATAAAGAATAAATATGGCTACAAACAAGTACATATCAATAATACATTAAATGTAAATGGATTAAATGCTCTAATTAAAAGACATAGGGTAGCTGAATGGATAAGAAAATATGACCCATATTATTCCTAGGTACAAAAGTCTCACCTCAGAACAAAGGACTCACACAAACTGATAGTGAAGGGATGGAAAAATATTTTTTTAGGCAAATGGAAACGAAAACAAAGCTGGGGTAGCAATACTTATATCTGACAAAATAAACCTCAAAGTGCAGGCCATAACAAGAGATAAGGAGGGCCACTACATAATACTAAAAATAACAATTCAACAAGAGGGTATAACTCTGGTAAACATGTATGCAACCAATACTGGAGAACCCAAATATACACAAAAGTTCTGGAAGATATTAGAGGTGAGATCGACAGCAATACAATCATAGTAGGGGACTTTAAAACCCCATTGACACCACTGGATAAATCCTCTAAACAAAAAGTCATCAAAGAACAGCAATCCTAAATGACTCACTAAATCAGATGGAATTGACATCTTCAGAACATTTCACCACAAAGACTGAGAATACACATTTTTCTCAAGTGTACACTGGACATGTTCAAACATACAGCACATATTGGGACACAGGCAAAGTCTATTCAAATTCAAGAAGATAGAAATCAAATCAAGCATCTTCTCAGATCACAATGGCATAAAATTAGAAATCAACTATAATAAAGACAATGAAAAAAATTAAACACTTCAAGCCTAAATAGCATGTTATTAAACAATGACTGCATTACCTAAGAGACCAAAGAAGAAATAATTAGCATCCTGGTAACAATGACAATGAAAACACAACAATCCAAAATGGATGGAACATAGTGAAAGCAGTCCCGAGAGGGAATTTTATAGCTCTACAAGCCTACCTCAAAAAATAAGAAAAAATGGAAATAAACTATCTAAACCCACAACTTAAAGAATTAGAAAGAGAGCAACAAGAAAAGCAGAGAGTGAGCAGAAGGAAGGAGATAATGAAGATCAGAGTGGAAATAAATGACATAGAGACTGAAAAAAAAATACAAAAGATCAATGAAACCAAGAGCTGGTTCTCTGAAAGGATAAACAAGATTGATGAACCTCGGAGAAACCAAGATGGCGGCATAGGTAAACACCGGAAATTGCTGCCTTGCACAACCACTTCAAAAATATAACTAAAAGATAAAACAGACATCATCCAGAACCACAGGAAGGCTGGCTGAGTGGAAATTCTACAACTAGAAGGAAAGAGAAAAGCACACTGAGACTCAGAGGAGGTGTGCAAGTAAAGTGCAGAGGTACGAAGGCGCACGCCGAAAGGGCTGGCAACTGAGGATGCGGTTGTCTTTTTCAATCAGGAGGAAGTCTCAAGCTCCCGACTACTCTGAACTCCAGTTCCGGGCGAGTCTCTGGGGACCCAGACTCATACGGGGAGAAACTGGACTGTCTGGCATTGGGTGGAACTCGAGGGTGGCTTTCTCTCAGAGGTGCTTACAGCGATTACCGAGGAACACTGAGACCGAGGGCCTCTTAGGGCAGGGCTGAGGATCAGCCATAGCTGTTTGCTCCATCCTGTTGATTCCCCGAGACCCCACCCCACCCAAGCTGTGCACAGAGGCTTTTGCATATGAATGACCTGGCCCTTTGCAATCTAAAATTACCTAACACACTGCAGCTGGGTCAGAGAGACCCAGAACATCCAAAAGAAGGCCCAAGGCCCCACAGCAGCTTGCATTGCTTCACAGCTGGGCCTCATCTGGGCACCTCAAAACCCCAAACAAAGAAGAGGAATCTGCAGATCTCTCCGTAGCTCCTGCTGGGTAGCCTCAGGCAGAGGCTAAATTAGCACCTCCTTAGAGATCCAAGAGCCAGTGTACCCAGTGGTCAAAGTGGAACCATCCAGATTACAACTCTTCAGATACATAAGGGACATACTCAGGGGGCAGACTCAGTGAGCACCAAAGCTCCACTGAAACAAGTCTTGCCTCATAAGGGTGTCTTCAGCACAGAAGTTCTCCCACCGTAAACACAGCTGATTCTCACAGCCAATTGGTCTGGAGGTCAATTCCTCCCAGTGATACCTACAACAATCAAGCCTTAACTACAACAAGACTGTGCACACAGCCCACAAAGGGGTGCACCAAGGGTGTCCACCTCAGGTAATTGGGGAGGCTGAGCCACTGGGTCCTATAGGACACCTAGCGCACAAAGCCACTCTATCAACACAGGGAAGCAGCCAAAATGAGGAGACAAAAAAACAGGTCACAAATGACAGAAATGGAGGAAAGCAAACTACTAGATATAGAGTTCAAAACCACAGTTATAAGGTTACTCAAGAATCTTCTAGAAAACGCCAATAAATTTAGTGAGACCCTCCATAAATCTAGTGAGACCCTCGAGGATATGAAAAAGGACCAACTAGAAATTAAGCATACACTGACTGAAATAAAGAATATTATACAGAGATCCAACAGCAGACTAGAGGATTCCAAGAATCAAGTCAAAGATTTGAAATACAAAGAAGCAAAAAACACCCAACCAGAAAAGCAAAAGGAAAAAAGGATACAATAATATGAAGATAGTGCAAAGGAGCCTTTGGGACAACTTCAAGTGTACCAACATCCGAAATATAGGGGTGCTGGGAAAAGAGAGAGAGCAAGATATTGAAAACCTATTTGAAGAAATAATGACAGAAAACTTCCCCTACCTGGTGAAAGAAATAGACTTACAAGTCCCGGAAGCACAGAGAACCCCAAACAAAAGGAATCCAAAGAGGACCACACCAAGACACATCATAATTAAAATGCCAAGAGCAAAAGACAAAGAGAGAATCCTAAAAGCAGCAAGAGAAAGACAGTCAGTTACCTACAAGGGAGTACCCATACGACTGTCAGCTGATTTCTCAATAGAAACTATGCAGGCCAGAATGGAGTGGCAAGAAATATTCAAAGTGATGAATAGCAAGAACCTACAACCAAGATTACTTTATCCAGCAAAGCTATCATTCAGAATTGAAGGTCAGATAAAGAGCTTCACAGATAAGAAAAAGCTAAAGGAGTTCATCACCACCAAACCAGTATTATATGAAATGCTGAAAGGTATCCTTTAAGAAGAGGAAGAAGACGAAAAGGTAAAGATAAAAATTATGACCAACAAATACATATCTATCAACAAGTGAATCTAAAAATCAAGTGAATAAATAATCTGATGAACAGAATAAACTGATGAATATAATAGAATCAGGGGCATAGAAAGTGAGTGGACTGACAATTTTCAGGGGGAAAGGGGTGTGGGGGGTACGGGAAAAGACTGGACAAAAATCGTACACCTATGGTTGAGGACAGTGGGGGGGGGTGTAAGGGCAGAGGGTGGGGTGGGAACCGGGTGGAGGGGAGTTATGGGGGGGAAAAGAGGAACAACTGTAATAATCTGAATAATAAAGATTTAATTTAAAAAAATTGATGAACCTCTAGCCAGGCTCACCAAGAAACAAGAGAGAGGAGCCAAATAAACAAAATCAGAAATGAAAGAGCTGAAGTAACAACAGACCCCACAGAAATACAAAGAATTGTAAAAAAAAAAAAATACATGAGCCACTCTACTCCAACAAACTGGACAATTTAGATGAAATTAGTGGTTCTCAACCTTCCTAATGCCGCAACCCTTTAATACAGTTCCTCATGTTGTGGTGACCCCCAACCATAAAATTATTTTTGTTGCTACTTCATAACTGTAATTTTGCTACTGTTATGAATCGTAATGTAAATATCTGATATGCAGGATGTATTTTCATTGTTACAAATTGAACATAATTAAAGCATAGTGATTAATCACAGAAACAATATGTAATTATATATGTGTTTTCCAATGGTCTTAGGTGACCCCTGTGAAAGGGTCATTCGACCCTCAAAGGGGTCGCAACCCACAGGTTGAGAACCGCTGAGATGAAATGGACATATTCTTAGAAAAATACAAACTTCCAAAATTCAATCAGGAAGAATAAAAAAACCGGAACCGGCTGATAACTACTAATGATATTGAAGCAGTAATCAAAATCTCCCAGTAACTAAAAGTCCTGGTCTGGATGGCTTTACAGGGGAGTTTTATCAAACATTCAAAGAACTAAAACCTATCCTCCTCAGACTATTTCAAAAAATTCAAGAGGAAGGCCCACTTCCAAGCTCTTTCTATGAAGCCAGCATTATCTTAATACCCAAACCAGATAAAGACACTATAAAGAAAGAATTGCAGGCCAATATTCCTGATGAACATAGATGCCAAAATCCTCAACAAAATTCTAGCAAATTGAATCCAGCATTACATTAGAAAGATCATACACCATGATCAAGTGGGATTTTTTTTTGGGGGGGAAATATGTGCTGCTTTATTTTTATGCTATAAAATTCCAAATGGTAAATTTAACATGACCAGATAATAAATAATTATTCACACTTTACTGAACACTCAGTAAGATTTGCATTTGGTCATTACCAACAAAATATACAACCTTAAGTTCTCTTTAGAAGCCAGTATTCATGGAGGACACTGGATGAATAACAATATAACCAGTGTTAGTTTAATAATATTAGGGGATTACAGAGGAAGGAAATTCTATTTTGTTTCAATACAAAGAGATTTCAGAAATCCATGGCTTTATAAGTAATGAAAGCATTGCTACCTGTTTCTCATAATAGGAGATATAAAATTAGCCAGAAGTGTTATATTTGACAATAAAGGACAAGAAAAAAGGGGGTCCTAGACTGGAACGAACTTCACATATACTAACTGGACAATAAGCAAATACCCAAGCTCATCTTCTCTTCCCAATATTGTAAACCTTCATCCCTAAATTATACCTCCCACATGCTCATGAATTTTTAATGTTATAATACAATTAGAGGCCCGGTGCACAAAAATTTGTGCACTCGGGTGAGTACCTCAGCCCGGCCTGTGACCTCTCGCAATCTGGGACCCCTTAGGGGCCCCTTCCCCTGGCTGCTGGCACTAGTTTTCCTCCGGCGCCAGGAACCCAGGCCTTCGCTCTTCACCGGGAGGGGCCCGCACGGTGGGCGAGGGGCTTAGCTTTTAAAAATACTTCTGAATGTTTGGTAAATAACCCTGTAGGAATCTACTTTTCTGAAACATGCTGGTTGTTAAGGGCTGATTTGGGTAATCAACCCAAATGTATGTTAAAATCCTAAACCCCAGAACCTCAGAATGTACCTGTATATAGAGATAAGATCTTTAAAGAGGGGATTACATTAAATTGAGACAGTTCCAGTGGGACCCTTAGCCCATCTCACTGAAGTCCTTATAAGAAGAGGAATGTTGGGGTCCAGCCCCAGCAGGTCTAGCGGTTCCCAAAGGTGTGGACAGAGTCCGCGAAGAAGGAATGACACAGAGGCAGCGTTTAGGTGATCATCATAGCCAGGTTCTCTTTTTATTGTCCTGTTACATCTATATTTATACTATTTGATCCTATAAGCATGCCTTTATAAGCTTTTTTTTTTTTTTTTTTTTGCCGAGGAGAGCATGGGGTCTGTTTATTGGGGGGTCAGTCAAAGGGGGAGCTGACTAGGGTGGGGTAGGGAAGCAGCTTGTCTGGCCCCCGAGAAACCCAACTTGAGTCCAGAGCCTCGACCACTTTGAAGCCAAAGTCTTCCTCCACCTTTATCTGCACGGGGGCCAGCTCCGGAGTCAGCGGGACTCCCGCCCGGCACCCTTCCCATGGCACTCGCCGCCTCTTCCACCCGCTGGGCCCCTCGCCAGGGGCCGGACTGCTGGCTTCTGCGGGCGCTGGTGTCCTCCTGGGCGGGGACAGCCCCTCTTTCTCCAGAGGCTCGTTCTCAGTGTTGCCTGGGGTGGGGGCGTCTGTGCCCTGGCTGCCCTCGTCCTCCAGTAAGATGGTGAACTGGCTGGCCCGGTAGTCGTCGCAGTAGGAGTCCAGCACCCTCATGAGGAACCTCTGCTCCTGCTGGAGTCTCCGTGTTATCCTCTGTACCTGATGGAGCCTGTTCAGGACCCGCTCGTTCACCTGCTCGATCTCCCTGCAGCGCAGACCCAGCGCCTGGTACTTCCTGCGATTGAGTTCCCGTTGGCGCCGCCGCCAGCCTCGGGCTGCCTCCTCCTCTTCGTCTTGCTCCTGGAGGCTGGAGCTGCCCAGACCCCCAGACACAAACTCCACTACTTCGGTCTCAAGCTCGCTCTCCAGGATGTGACCACCGAACAGCGGAGGCAGCGCCAGCTCCAAGCCGGGAGGTGCTGAGAACTCCTCAAAGCCCACGGCTGCCATGGACCCCTCTCTCTGCTCCATCTCCATTTCTCCCTGGCTCCTGGCGCAGAACTTCCAACCTTGCAAGCCTCTTCAAGTGCAAAATGACAGGCCCCATCTGATTTCATGGCCTGGGAGTTGTAGTTCTCTATTTCCCGCTTGCCTCCCTCGCCCCACCCCCACCCCGAGTCCCTGCTGAAAGGCCCTGCTCGCTGGTCTAATGCCTCGGCCAGGCATCTGAGTCACCTCCGTCTTTATTCCTGTCCCGACACTGAGCCATCTGACCACGGAGACTCTCTTGGGAGGCCCCTGGGTCTCCTTCTGGGTCTCCTTCTGGGGCCTGGCTGCATTGCCTCCCGGCAGCGGATCATGTGCCCCAGGCAGCGATGCAGCCCGGCCTCTGGCCCTGTCTCTGGGTGTTCTCTGATCACTGGTGATCAGTGATCTGAGAAGCCAGGCAGGGCAGGGAAGAGGCGAACATCCGGCTTCTCTGATTACTGGCCCAGGGCTGGCAAAGGCGGCCCAGTTCTCCAATCACAGAAGCCGGCAAAGGTGGCCCGGCTTCTCCAATCACAAAGGCGGCCCGGTTCTCCGGCTCTTGGCTGCCACCTGGGTTCCCTCAGTGGCAGGCGGCTTCTTCCATCCTTCGCCTTTCGCCTCCCATCATTGTGCCTACCTATGCAAATTAACCGCCTTCTTTGTTGGAGGTTAACCGCCATCTTTCTTGGCAGTTAATTTGCATATCGCCCTGATTAGCCAATGGGAAGCGAAGCGGAGGTACGGTTAATTACCTCTTTTGACTTTTATTAGATTAGATATTGAATCAAATAGATTATATAGACAGGAGCCCCAAATATCCTAGGGATGAACCCACCTTACCCCTACAACCTGTCCCAGAATAAAGGGCTATGGAAAAGCATGCTTGTCCTTATACTATGTGGCCATCCAATTTCTCACAACATACATAAAGCACAATTTATTCTAACACTGGGTGGCTACATGTGTTCTCTTTTGCTAGTTTATAAACTACCTGAAATGCTGCATATTCTGATTTCTTTAAAAGTTACTGATCACAGTATATAGAAAAGTGTCTTGCATAATACCTCACACATTTGGTGCTTAATACATACGTAATGAATTAATCTTAAACACTTTATTTTTGGATTCATGGCATATATTATTCATTTTTTTCTTTATTGATTAAGGTATTATATATGTGTTATTATCCCCCCCCCATTGCCCCTCACCCCCCACTCATGTCCTTACTACCCTGGTGTCTGTGTCCATTGGTTAGGCTTATATGCATGCATACAAGACCTTGGGTTGATCTCTTCCCCTTATCCCCACCCTCCCCTACCTTCCCTCTGAAGTATGATGGTCTGATCGATGCTTCTCTGTCTCTGGATCTGTTTTTGTTCATCAGTTTATGTTGGTCATTATATTCCACAAATGAGTGAGATCATGTGATATTTATCTTTCTCTGACTGGCTTATTTTGCTTAGCATGATGCTCTCCAGTTCTATCCATGCTGTTGAAAATGGTAAGAATTCCTTCTTTTGGACTGCAGCATAGTATTCCATTGTGTAGATGTACCACAGTTTTTTAATCCACTCATCTGCTTGGGCTGTTTCCAAATGTTAACTATTATAAATTGTGCTGCTATGAACATAGGGGTACATATATCCTTTCTAATTGGTGTTTCTAGTTTCTTGGGATATAGTCCTAGAAGTGGGATCACTGGGTCATATTGGAGTTCCATTTTTAGTTTTTTGAGGAAACTCCATACTATTCTCCACAGTGACTGCACCGTCTGCATTCCCACCAGCAGTACATTTTTTTAAAAAGATGAATGGTCCCTTTGACAAATAGATGAGAGGTATGGTAGTTTGTGATAAATTTGTCTGGGTATGATATCAAGTTCTAGTCTCTTCTCCTGTGATAAAAACAATATTCCCTGGTTGATGAAAGTCCTGGGGAGGAGATCTATGACAGCAGAATTTCTTGTGGAGGATTTACCCTTGATAAATAAAGGGAGTTGAGAGAAAGCTTCTCCCTGCATTTACTGGTTTTTAAATGCCTGTTGTTCAAAATAATAATTACATCAAAGTGCATATTTTTGAAGGGCATGTCTTCAACATTCACATTTTTGGGTAGCATGCTCTCCTACTCTTCACAACCACAAGTGACAGGCAAGATCTTGTCAGTGACTGCAGTTAGCCAACCTCTGGTAAGAGATCATGTGAATTGCACAGCAAGGAAATTAATCTGTAAATATGTAAGGCAACCATTGAACAAATGAGATACATAGGATATAATTAGAAAGCAATTACTTTCACCCCAAGTTACTACTCTGTGGGCCTTGTCTTTCCCCGTTGCTGGGATGAAATCTTATCATTTTTCTGATCACTCTTATAGACTGAGAAGCCCTTCAGTCACTTTGAATCATAATACACACTTAATTCAATAACTAAATATACAGTCCTACACTTGATGCTAGATTCAATGTTAGAGATTCTGCCTTACCTTCACTTGTCTCCAGTCTTGATGGATATCTGCGATGAAAAAGCAGGGAACATGGTTGACTTTAGTATTGTCCTAGCTTGAGATTTTATTCCTTCTTTCTAATACTCACTGGGCCCCTCCAATGTTGAATCAGAGACCTGAGGGTAATTAAGGGACAGGAAAAGGTTTTCTTGACTGGTATCAATATAACTCTGGCCATAGAAGATGTTAACTCTTATTCTTTCTTTTACAGATATTGTAAGGGTTCCTTTGGAGACACCCCATTGCCGCTTCCCTTGATTCAATTAAAAGCACATTCTCTTGGTAACTTCTGATTCAACCACAGAGTAGGCCTCTGGACTTTTACCACAGAGATCACTTCACCCAAACCCCATATTTTTCCTGTGATCCAGACCTGTTCATTTTATTTAAAGAGTGTGAATTTATAAATTGTGGTGCTAAATTTCAATCATAGCCACAATATCTTGTCTGCACCAATAAACGAAGGTTACTTAATTTACCTATAAACCTTTTGGTAATATGACTGTGAGTAGCAGATGAACATATGTGCACTAATAATATCTGGGATTAACACATTAGGATTAGTTAGTTTACATGTAGTCAATCATAGCAAGGGTGTGAACAGAAACCACACTCCTAAAGGAACCAATTACAGAAAAGGAGTTCCTTGCAGCAGATGAGAAAACTCAAAGGTACTTTCTCCACTCCAGGGCTAAGGGGCTTCTCTGCTCTTCCAACACTTGAATAATCTGCCCAAACAAACACGAATCTCATTTTGACTGACAAGAGTCATTTTACTTGATATCATTTTACATTGATGGTCTAGACTGCTAGAGAGAAATCACACCCCTAGACATTAAAGGGACTTTTACTACTACCCCAAAGTAACATGCTTGTACTATGTGCGTTAGTAGAAATATTTAATCTGAATCAATTGAATGACATTGCATTGTATATTTTTAAGTTTATAATCCCATAGGAAATGTATGTAGTTTGTATGTATGTAACATTCATTCCACTGGCTGTCATACATGTAATAAATTTTCACATGTATGACAGTCAGTGGAATGAATGTCATGGCTCAATGTCAGTCTTAAGCCCACTCCCCATCAATCTAGCTTTGACATTGAGACATGCACATCATTGACTATCGGTGGAAATGCTTTTATCATCCACTATAGCTCTTTACTCTAATAACAAAAGGAGTTTCACACAATTTACATCCTTTAAATTTTTCAAGAGTGTGTCTGATATTCTTGGGGACACATATCAAGTTGTCTAGGTGGTCTCACTAAAGTTTCTTCTATATTAGACTTCAGGTAAATTTGAAGCATTCCTTATCCTTCCACAGAGGTGTGGGTTGTATCCAACATCCATCAATAATTCTCTCCAGCAAAAGCCTCCACTCTATTCATGCACCAATGGGGTCCCTTGGCCTGGCCTGTGGGATCGGGCTGAAACCAGCTCTCTAACATCCCCTGAGGGGTCCCAGATTGTGAGCGGATGCAGGCCAGTCTGAGAGACCCCACTGGTGCAGGATCTGGCCGGGAGGGGCAGGAGGTTGGCCATCTGGGGAGGGACCACAGGAGGGCTCCAGGGCATGTCCATCCCATCTCTCTCAGTCCCGATTGGCTGGACCCCAGCAGAAAGCTAACCTAGAGTCAGAGTGTCTGTCCCCTGGTGGTCAGTGCATGTCATAGCAAGCAGTTGAGCGACCTTAGCATATTATGTGCTGATTGGTTGAACGGACACTTAGCATATTAGGCTTTTACTACATAGGATGTCTGGTTAAGTCTGAGTCTGCAGTTTACTGGAGATGGTTGATGGGCAAGGATTGCAAAGCTCATTTCAACCCTTCCTTCACAAGACTTAATGTAACTTCATAGAGCCTTGTGCAATAGAGTGCGAGAGTACATGCCATTGAGTGTTTGTGGCCAAACCTGAGGTAGAAAGAATTCCAATACAACATCCTGTCACATAGAAATTTTTCAGTACTCATGACAATTTTATTTGAAAAGGCCATGTAATCTTTTACATGAGGAATATCTCAAGGAGGAGCCCAAATCAGAAATCACTTGTGCTATATTTCAGGCAATAAACTATGAAAATAAAGGCAAATATTTACTTAAATATTAAGAAGTCCTATCTTTGACCCTCAGGTTATTTTGAGATATCAAAGCTAAAATTAAATTATAATTAGAAATTAGCAATGAGAACACCACCTAGCTTGTTATGTGAATGTGATTGAAATACCACACAGAGGACAGTACAAAGCTCTTAAATCATTTCTTAGGAAACAAATAGGACTAAAAATAAATGTAAAGATGCTCTGGGGAAGAGAGTAAAAGGCAGGTATAGTTACACCTGAACAGAGTTAGTTATCATAGTAACAGCTGAGAAAAAAACAGGATGTGAGATTGAACACAAAAGGAATCAAGACAGTGTATCTCAATAATCAAGATTATGAAGAAACACTGATCTTCTTAAACATCTGATAAAATAAAATGCCAAAAGACATTAAATTTTCTCAATATCTTCTCATATTTTCTACTTAAAGCTACTCTACTGTTAAAAATAAAACAAAATGGCTAGAACATACAAAGGTGAGCTTGCACTTATATAAAATGGAATTAAATTGGTTTAAGGAAAGGGCCAAACAGATTGCAGTTAAATGAAATGTTGGTATCTAAAGTTAAATAATTCCATCCTAATTTACTCTGTTGTAATAAAACATTTAAGCATACACGTTATGGATATAAGGTCACCCACTGTTCTGAGTCTCCCAAAAAGAAGCTCATAGCTAAGTTATAAATTAATTTAAAAGGTTTTATAAAATTGTAAATGTTTTGCTGAGCCTTTAGGAATGCTTCCATGGGAAATTACTAAGAATGCAATAAAAAACATTTTAACAGGCTTAAACTGGCAATTTAAACTTTTCTAACATGAAAGATGATTGTTTTTCAAAATCAGCTCAGCATCACCTTTTTTTTTTAGGTTGAATCCATTTAAATAAATAAAATAATTTCTCAAAATAATTGTTTTATATTCTGTTTTATTCTTAGTAGAAAATTTCAAATGAATTAAGAAAAAGTAAAGTTGATTTTTGAGTTTTTAAAAGACATTTAGGTCTATTTAAATTGTATCTTATTCACAAGTTTGAAATATCTAGTCAGATTATTCAGTTTTTCATTACTGCTTTTATGAATTTTTTCCAAATATAACATTATTACAACAATGCAATGCAGAGAAGTGAGTCTTATTCTGCCAAAGAATCGAAATATAAATATATTTTAGAAGTATACATAAATGTAATAAATAATTTAACTAATTAACAATAAATGGAGTAGTTTGGATTTATTCTCCATTTTCCTGGCCCCTGATTGGAAGTGCAAGGGAGGGACAAATAACTTCTACTAGGGAAAAAGAGATTGAGAAAGAGCCCCAGGCAAAGCGTAAGGCTTGAAGTGAATCTTAATGATGTGGTGGTGTTTACCAGGTGGGCACGAAGACTACATGCACATTTGCTCCTTCTCACTAACTCCATCCCCTCAAGTTCTTTCACTTTCTTTTTAGGGAAGATTAGGGTTATGGAAACTGAATAA
Source organism: Myotis lucifugus (assembly GCF_000147115.1). Taxonomy (NCBI): domain Eukaryota; kingdom Metazoa; phylum Chordata; class Mammalia; order Chiroptera; family Vespertilionidae; genus Myotis; species Myotis lucifugus. The sequence goes on along the minus strand of NW_005871098.1, from coordinate 3,640,450 downwards.
CTATGTATTATGTGGAGTCAATTACTTTGGACATGTCTTTTGACCTCCTAAATATAACCCTTATGTTGAGTGTAACATCACCTGAAGCAATCGTTTTTGGTAGAGTGTGTTAAATGTTGGTTCATGTAAATAAGTTCTGCTGGCATTGTATTTGTAGTAGGACAGTTGTTTACTCATTAGTTTAATTGTTACTATACCACATCCATTGAAACCAGTGTTCAATTAACAATGCTTTTAACCTTGTCAGCAAAGGGTAAATAACATCACACTAATAACAGTTTTAAAAGCAATTACAGAATGGAAAGGGGGATAGAAACTAGAAAAGCCATAATAATATACTAAGAAGTTTCACAAAGGGGAATATTTATTTGAAAATTTAATGAAATACAGACTATCTACCCCAAAGTAGGCTCTAATAAATTATTATGTTAAAGGTTATTCCTCTAAATTTACCTCATATTCTTTTTTATAAAGGATACTTAATTAAAAGTTTCATATAGCTAAAGAAATTTATTTTAATGATTACCATAAATTCTAACAATCGATGTATGAATACTTTTATGCTCATGTCTTTACCCACATTTACTCCTTCAACTTTCCTTCTTGGACATAACTTTGTTTAATCAAGCTGGGTTTTATTTTTATATTTTCTTGCTCAAATCTGTATATTTCTGTCTCTTTTTTAAAATCATCTGACATCAAAGCATTTTACTCATATTGAACACCCTCATCAACAGCTGTGTGTTTCTCTTCAGCAACATCACCAATTCCCCTGCTCCTTAGACAACCTTAGCAGGATATGTTTCTTTCCCATGTTCTCCTATTCTAGTTCCTGCAGCGTCTAATGTAAAACAGATTTTTAAAGTTTATCATAGAACAGAGGTCAACATGAAAGACTCCAGGATCCTGGCCTTTGGTTTTACTTCTGGTCTTTATTATTACAACAAATAGTTGAACTATTATTTTCCACATCATATAAAGACATTGTCATGACAGCTCTTTCTTTTAAATCACAGATCAAGATTTTCAAATATTTAAGAACAGGTACCATGGGGGAAATATAACAATAACACAAAATAATCAAAATGAACTCTAGCATTCTTAATGTTTCTAAAATCAGGGAAACCACAACTATATCATCTAGGTCCATGCTCTTCTTCTTCTCTCCTGTTTTGATCCAGAATGTGTCTTCAAACTGTCTAAGGTCAATTCCTCAATCCATGTGATGGATTCTATTCCCTGCTGCTTTATTTGGGAACATACACTGAGTATTTTCTCCTTTTCTCTCCTATATAGTCAAGTTAGATCCTTTCCAGCTTTTGAACGCACACCACCCTCATCCATTTCAAAAATCACCGGCCTTGTCCCATATCCACAGCACCTGCAGCTTCTGCCTAACTCTCCTTTCTCCTACACAGCCAAACTTCTCTATTTCCTCCCCTTCCTCTCCCTCCTAATTCACTCCAGTCTGCTGATATTGGTATTATACTAAAATAGCATTACTAAAGACACCACATCTAAAGTCCATTTTTAACTCTCCTCTTAGGAAACTGCCTTCTTAAAATACTCCCATGCTGGGCATCAAAATCCTACATGAGGGGACAAAAATATTAATTACATATCCTTCCTAAAGATCCTTTCTACAGATCTCTCCCTCTTACCCTCTCCTAAATCCTTCCTCTCCTCTCCCAGTTTCTCCTCCCCAATCTGAGAAATCCTAGGCTCTTCTACCATATTGTCCATTGAAATTTTGAGATGCAAAATTGGTAAAAAGAGAAGAAAAACAATAGAAAAACTGAAAAAAATAGAATATTACAGAGGAGAGGAGAGGTATTTATATAATAAAGTATTGGGTGGGCAGATAGGAATGAGAAGAAAAAGTCACATACATTCTTTGTGAACAAAATTGTTTTATTTTTTATTTTAAGCTTTTGACTATTTGGATATCTTCAATGCTGCAAGCAAGGAATACAGATATTTTGAAAATATTTTTGGAAACATCTTTTTTTCACCTCTTCTATTCACTGAGTGTTGCATTATTTTGTTTTTCCATGTAGAACTTTTCCCTATATTTGGAAGTAATAGTAAAAAACAGGTTTGCAGTTGTCACTTTTCCAAAGATTTTTTTTTTCATTTTGATAGAACTGTCTTGCCATCATTAAAAGGAATTTATATCTAACTATTGGACTTGGGGCCCTACCAAAAGGAGACTGGAGTTAGTTGAGGAATATTTGGAGAACATGAAAAAAAAGAATAATTTAAGTTTTTCTATACAATTGTAATTAAACCTGAATTTTTAGTCAATGATAAATCATTATGAAACTTAAAATCTTGATTAAACTGTTCATTAATATCTCCATCCTATTAACTTTTCCATCAATTTGTCATGTTATAAGCTGGGATTTGGACTTGTTTTGGACTTGTACCCCCCTCTCTTGGTGAGAGAGAGGAGTGTCTAAGTGAGTGGAGGCAAAGTTACGGTTTCAGCAGGCATAACTGGATTTCAGAATTGTTTCTGTAACTGGAGGGAAAATATGCTTGCAGGTATTCCAGGCCATAACTCTCTGAAAGATTCTCCCATATGGCTTGCTTAGTTTTTACTTTCATTTTGTATTAAACAAAAGTCATTTGAGGGCTATTTAATGCTCTGGTTTGTGTTTTCCAATACCAGATAAAAGTTAAACAGATGAACCATTTGGGGGGTAAGGATTGGGAAATCCACGGCTGCTAAAATGCTTTAAAGTTTCAAAATGGTTTTGTTTTTTTAAACCCATTTTCCATGTTCTAGCAGCTGTGGGTTTTCCCAGGGCTCCCCCTGTGGCTCAAAAGGGAGCTGCTTAATGCCTAACAGATGAGCCAATTGAGTTTTTAAATGCAAAATTAAACTTAAAGTGCACAAAGAGCACAGGGGAATCCACAGCCAAGAATAGACTGAAGTAGGAGAGTGAGCGGGAGCACTGGGCTGTGGGGAGACACTGCCTCTTCTACTGCAATCAGAAGCAACTGGGAAGAGGCACATTCTTCTTTTAATCAACCATGAAACAGGCTGTAATCAAAATCCATATTGCCAAAAGTTTTTCATAACTATTTTCTTTAGATTTATTTATACATGTCTATTTTTCTTTAAGAACAGAAAACAGAGAAGAAATAGGTGGCTAGGTTCTATGGAATGCAAGGACAACTATATTTTATTCCCTCACTGATGGTAAGAGAATCTGGTCCCTCCGCATTGCTTTACCCTCAGATCCCTGGGCACTTTACCTCTTGTGCCCTAGATACAGCAGATCACCCAGATTATCAGAACACTCTGCTTTGAATGTGAGGAGCAGGGACCAATGTTAACTTTGGTTGGGACACAATTTGACAAGTCACCAGGTAAACTGTTCTATCATTCATCAAAGTATTTGAGCATAAGAAAGACTGGATTTTGGTGCTTAAAAGTGAAATTCAAAAATAGGTTTTTACCAACTTTGATAGTCTTCTCTGGTTCAAGAAAAATCATTCTAACACCTTTTTAAAAAGATCTCCATTTAAATTGTCTAAAAGCTTTTACTTAAGAGACTTCCACCATGAACAAGACTAAAATTCCATCAGTGTAATTTCTGTTAGTGAAGGTGATAAAATTAACTATTGGATTCCAAATTATGGAAATCTTTTACTGAGTCAACCTCATAATTTTAACAGGTTTTTCATGACAATTATTGCATCAGCCTTCCAGAATGAGATACAGCTCCAGTGAGGCTTACCAGACAACAGAACCTTCTTGATTTCTAGCTAATGAATACTGGAAGCATGATTTTTTTAGTATTTGGGGAAGCTTTGCCCCTTGTTGTCCTGAGCATTTCAATTGCATCTAGGAATAATTAGGATAATCTACAAGTGCTTCTGAGACATGACACACCCATTGGAAAACTTCTGTTTTCTGATCTTGCATTCATACTCAACCTTTAAGCTAGGAAAACATTAAAAATTCTTTAATATGTCACTTTTGGAGAAATAATTTTAATAAATAGTAACCCAAATCCTATTATCATACCAGCAGAAACTTCCCATTAGGTTACAAAGAAGAGGATGCTAGAAAGCTTCACATTTACATTTGATATATCACAAAGTCTAGCATTGACTAGTGAAGTCGCAGAGTCAAATACTGTCAGCCTTAAAAAGTGCACATATAAGTATCTGTATGTATACACACACACACACACACACACACACACACACACACACACAACTCCTATCTTTCTAACCTTATTTAAATTTGCCTATTGAACTACAAATTACATTCCTCAGGCATTTTTATCTCTTTCAAACTTTAAAGTGAAGTAGGCAAGCCTACCCCCTACCCCCTGCCAAAAAGAACAAAACAAACACACAAACCCTAACCCCCCTCTAAAAAAATCCCAACAAACTATAAAACATATCGTTATCATTTGGTCTCTTTCTGATGATACTTAACTGTTTAATGGGATAACTATTTTACCTTAATCATTTAAATTTAAAGTGTTGCTTGTGATGTGGCAACTTCTGAAAAGCAGATTGAGGATGAATGTTCTTACTCTGCATTGGGAGTTGTGCCACTTAGGCAATCAAATCCACTTAAATCTTTGACTCTATCCAGCCTTGTCAGTTGGCCTGAAGGAAAGATACTGATGAGGTTGGACTCCTATGAAAGCAATCATATGATTAATTGCCTTAGAGTGAACCTAGCTATTGTGATTAAAACCTAGGGCTTGTGTTTAGGTAGAGCAGAGTTTCCATGCTTCAAGGCACTCCTTGACAGATCTAGTACTCCCAAGGCCTTGAGAAAATGTGCTGAGGAATCAGCATATTCCCCTGAGGAGTTGCAGTGTTTGGGGGATCATTCAATCATTAGACCATATTCAAAGAAATGGGGTTAATCTGAATAGGTAATCATTGGATCACATACTTATATTGGCAACCTCTTTGAAAGTGTGATCATCAGAATGCAGATTTAAATAAACAAGAACATATTCAAAACTTGTCGCATTCTGTGCTTTAATTTAATGGGAATCCATACTCACCCTTAAAGCATCTTATACTTCTCACCTAATGATTATACATGCCTGCGTACTGCTACTGGTGCACTTGGCATGGATGTAAATTAAAAAGACAATCTGCTCTACCCTAATAAAATGCTATGGCTTTATCTTTTCAGAATTCCAAGTTTAGTTATTTCTCATAGAAATTGATTAGCAACAGTTAGCCACATTTCATACATAGATACACATTCACACATACACATATGAATATGTGAATTTATACATAAATGTTAATACACATATCATTTCAAAACTTTTGTTTAATATATTTTCTCTTTTTGTAAAATTATATAGAATCAAAATAATTCATTTTTCCTTGTCCAATGAAATGTTGGCTTCAGAGTTCCCTTTTTATAAAAAAATTCTATATCATCAAGCAAGTAGAATACTATCCTTTTTTTTTTCTTAAATTACCCAACATTTTAGGGGCTTTCACAAGTAGAGGCTAACATGCATTGATGCATTAAAAAAATAGTTACCCATGTTCCAGTAATTCAAACTCAACACCATTTTGAATAGATTTTTTAAATATTCATGAGAGTCACACAAAGGTAATTGATGATAACTACAAATTATTTGTATCTTATTTATCTTAGACTATATCCCATAATTTGTTACTACATTATGGGCAATAATATCATTCTCTCAATTGTAAAATCAATGGAATTTTATTAACTTATTGCTCTTTTATAACCTCATAAAAACTGACCCCTTTGTATATAAGGCGTTTTAGAAACCCTACTTGCTTAGAAATAGATGCAGTTATTAAGATTTACCTTTTAAAAAATATTAACAAAATCAAAGGGCATGTTATGTATAATCCTCATTATTTTGCATTGTTCTCCAAACAGTTGCCTTCATTTTCAGGATGGATCTGTGAATGCTCATAGCAGATGCATCGCGTGCAGAAGCTGGGAGCAAGCAAGTCATGGTTGGCATATAGAGTCTGTGCAGGAAAAAAATGTTTCACAAAGCATGTTGCATTGAGTGCTTGCTTTAGATCCAAAATGGAATCATTCTCTTAGACCAGTTTGACTGAATATTTCCTACCACTGTAAAAATTTGCTCTTAAAATTGAATGAGAAGTAATAGAAAAACATAACCTCTATTCCCCAATGCAAAAGTAAAATATGCAAATATGAAAATGAGGAGACTGCTTCTTCCTTTTATACAACTGATTAAATTGTCACCGCTGGAGATTACATGGGGTTTTTATTCCCTTTACAGCCATAAAAAATATATTGTCACAGACGAGACCACCACCTGGGTACACTATGCTTCCAGTTGCCTGTAGAGGTCTTGTCCAAAACTTTGCAGCTACCCCTTTAAAAAAAAGAAAAGTTTAAATGTAATCATTCATGACAGACTATGTGATCTCTAAAGTCCTTTCTAACTTGGACAATCCAGTAAAACAAAAACTCTTCTCTCATTACCAGATATCAGCCCTGCAGTTTACTTTCTCCATAACAAAACCCTTCACTAGCACACCCCCTTGTTATATTGATTCCAAAAACATTATTCATTTTGCATGAGAATTTCATTTTTTAAAAAAATATCAGAGGTTCCTCTCTTTCTGGTTTGGGTTTGATATTCTTACAGATTGATGAATTTATTTACTGGTTTATCAGTTTAGCACTGAATCTACCCCTCCCCCACTTTTGCCCAGTTGTCCCTCCCAGATGGAAATATTTGATTCCTGCAAAAACTAGATATAGAAACAGAAGGATTACCTTTGCTTCTCTCATGTCTTGCCCCGATTTCGAAATGGGTATCACAGTCTGCCTGGATGTGATAGAAGTTACTGCTCAGTGATGATGTCGCCTGCCTGTGTCATTCTCCACGGTGGCCCGAGCAGAGAGCTGCCTCCAGCTGCAAGACAGGAGCCTCAGTGTTAAGGACACACACATCCACTTTGTTAAAGAGATCTTTTCTCTGGTGCACAGAGATGTAGCCACAAGGATAGGCAAATTTAACTACTAAAAAGGTGGCAGGATGATGCTTTTTAATTGAAGCATTCAGAAAAGAAATAACAGCAGCAAGAAATAGTGAGCAGATGCTTCATTGCAAGGACAAGTGAACAGGAACAACTCTATTTGCCTTTAGATTTGTAGTAGATATACACATTACTTTTCTTTAGGAGGGAAGGAATTGATTCACAAAGAATTTTTAGGTAGCTTGAAGTATGACTTAAAATATTTCCATTGTTATTGTTTTATCCACTCAGCAAAATGAAACTTTATGGGTATTTTTAACTAGGTAAGATCTCTACTCGTATCTATTATCATAACTGTAATTTGAAACAATATCTTCTCAATTGCATGAATGAGTAAATAATCAAGTTTTTCATTTCTAGCACGTAGGTGGGTAATCTTACAATGAAATAAAGTGATTTCATGTCAAAACCCCCAAAGTCCCTATGCATTTTAAAACAGACACATATATCATGCTTAAATATAATATTCTATTTTAAGTTGAGAATTTTAAAAATCATTGATTTTTAACTTCGTGCATACCCTTTTCCTATAGTAAATCTGCTCAATTCAGATGTATTTTTACTGTCAAAATTAAAAGCAGAGTTGTGCTTGTTCTGTGTATTAAACCTGTGTATGCTTGAACCCTTTATTTTAGTTTGTCTTTTTTTCTGTCTTTCCCATGTTTCTTTGTTTTTCTTTTGTTGTTTTTTTTCAAGACTTCCCAGGGCTTTTTGTTTTATCATATTGTCTTCTTTCTATTGTTAAACTGCTTCTAACAAAAATTTCATATTTAATCTAATTTTCATGTTTTTTTAAATTTTCCCATAGTTTAATATTTTTTTCTCTCTCTCTCTCTCTCTCTCTCTCTCTCTCTCTCTTTCTCTCTCTCTTCTGAGGCACTGTGTTTATTTGTGAAACACAATTCCAAAAGACAGAATAGTACTATATGGACAAACTTTTCTATTGAGTGTCCTTATCTTTTAATGTTTTGGCTTCTGACATGTTTATTCCCTCTCCTAGTACTCACCATTTAAAATAATCTTTTCATCAATTGCATTGTCTTTTCTATTATTAATATCTCTTTTTCATTCTTCTCTTGATATCCTGGTTTCCCAGGCATCCATTTATTCAACACTTAGTGTAAACACGGTGTTTACTGCTTCATACATATTCCCTGGACTTTTACTACAACCCTGAAAAGTTGGCATTCTCATCTAGGATACAAGGGAAGACAGGACCAATGACTAAGGTACTGCCTTCAAGTCAAGCAATTACTACTGTGATAACAGATACTTGTTACCAGAACTATCATGTACCAAATTACCTTCTCTCTTAACTAAATCACATTGAGGCAAAAATCCAAAGCATATTTTAAAATTGTTATGTATATGGGAAGATGTGCTCACTTGTTCAGATTCACAGATATATATGCTCACCTTATTCATTATTTATGCTCTTGTAACTGAAACAATGAATAGAAATTACTCCCATGTCTTCCTTTTGATAACATTTACCAACTTTAGTTTTATTTGTGATTCAAAGAAAAGAAGCTCTAAACTCAAATTACGATCTTCAACAAAAATTTTAACAAAAACTATGTCCAAGTTTTCTTTGTATATGTACCAATTTTCTAATATATAGTTGTAAATGTAAACAAACTGTGGCAGCAAGTTTGTGTAAAAAAATTAGAAATGGCAACTCTAGAAGCATGGAGAAATTGTGTTATCTGCAAACCCAGAGCATTGTCTCAGCCTTTCCAGTAATGACATCAGTGATCAAATATGTTTTTACAGTTGTCAAAGCTGAGGATCAGACATTTTATCCCAGCCTCGTTGCAGCTGCTTTTCTCCATCCTTCCCTCCTGTATTATATTTGCCTTTGGGAGAATGAAAAAATTATGGGTTTCTTTATGTGCCTCATTCAGATTTAGAAACTTTTATACTTCTTGCTATAAAGATAACATGATGCAGGTGTTATTCTCTAAACATGTCAATTTGCAAGTTCCATAAAACCACCAATTAATCTTTGCCACATCCTTCATGTTATTCTTGCAATGATATATATATATTATGAAGAATAAGTATGCATATGTATATATACACTTTACAAAACAGACACATATTTGATATTCCATTAGAAGTCTCTAAAATTGCTGTCGTTATTGCTATGAAAAGTTGTATTTCTGAATTTTGGAAAGAGGTTAAAAATATTTTCTTTTATGGCTTGCAGTCTTGAAAGCTGGTCTTATATTAATCTATAATTAGTGTTTATACCCAGCAGTTTCCTAAGAAGTTGCAGAAAGAACAAAGTTTGCGACTAGCATACCAAAATAGCTAGAGATCATAAGGCTTAGGCAGTTTATCTCATTCTCTAAACCTCAGTTTCTTTATCTGCAAAGTGGGGATAGTAATGTTCACCTCCAAGGACTATGGGAAAATTTAATCAGGTGATGTATATGGGGCACTCAGGACAACATTTGGTATTTAGTAAGTTCAGTGTGAAAGATGGCTGTTATAGTTATCATCATTATTACTTTTATTACTACTATGCAATAACTAAATATTGATGTTCTTTCCTCATTTTAGCACTATGTTCCAGAATCCAGCTTTATCTAGCTTCTGAATAGCATTTGATGTCCTGGTATTTTCTTTTTGTTGTCCCCACACTGCACTAACTTTATATATAACTCCTATAATAGTTTTAGGATCAAGATTAAATTTGTGCTAAATAGAGCACACTGAGCCAGCTCTTCAGCACACATTATAGCACTTGGGATTTATGTCTCTTGGCAAGTACTTAAGAGTATAATGCATATAGTTGTTCTTGCCTTGCTATATCAACTTTCATTGGTGATTTATTTCCCTAATAAAAATTTCCAAAGCTAGGCCCAATGTCTGGCACATAGAAAATGCTCAATAAATTACTATGAAAAAGAGCTAAACTAAACTTATGTATCTTATCTGCCTAACATAAATCGTAAGTGCATTAAGGGTATGTTTCATTCATTCATGTGTGTATTCATTTATTCAGTTAGCACTGGTTATGTGTCTGCATAATAGGCACTGTCCCCCAAATAATCTACTCAAGGCCAGAGACCCTGGTATATAATTGCATCCTCAACATTTAGCCCAACGACTGGCATATAATAGGTGCTCAAAAAATATTTGCTAAATCAAACAATTAAGTTCTATTTTTGGATTGATTGCTTGTCAGAATACATAGGAACAGCCTGGAGAACTGAGTGGTAAAAACAAAAACAATAAACAATCTGATGGTAATAAGACCCATCTCTCATGATTACTTGCCAACCTAAGTCTAATCAGATCTCAAAAGCTTGCTTCAAGATTTCACAACTATTAGCCAGTATATTTTTAAACTGAGTCTGTCAGAATTTTCCTGAGAACAGCTTTCCCTTGAAATTAAAAGAAAGAATGAATAGCAGGTAAATTAGTGATAGTTATAAACAACGGTATTAATATACAACCCTGGGAATTATATGAAGATCCAGAAACCTAATTATTGAGAGTTGGGGAGGTTCACATGCATCAGTTTATTGACAGTTGCTTCTACAAGAAAGAAGTAGTATATTTTGGTAAGGATCATAGAATTTCTTTTGTTTAGATACCTTAGAAATCAGACCATCACTCTAATATTTACTGATAAAAAAAGAAGACCAAAAAGAGTTTCAGAGGCCAACACAAGGTCAGTTGGAGCAAGAACTAAGACTCTGGTCTCTGATGTTTAAGAAAATAAATGATCTCAGTACTGTATCACAAGACCTGTTAAATATAAATGCTAACATAATTATAATTCCATGAATAGTGACAATGACCTGTAAAATATCAAAAAATACTAAGTAAAAATGTACAAGAAAATATTCAGCATACATTGATATTGTTTTCTATTCAAAAGGTTTTAAAATAATAGAAACTTCAGTTGTTCAAGCATAATGAAGTTCTATTCAATTGAGCCCCTAAATCCAGATTAAGACCAGATAAATTCCAATGAGCATGCTTCCCCCCACACCCCAGACATTCATACTGAATTTTAAATTCATGTTAGTAACTGTCTACACAATTGAGGAAGGGAAAAATAGGTGTAGGTTTAGGGTTGGTGCTGAGCAAATTTCTGAGTGTAAATTTGCAATTTAATCTTGGAAGATGAAGCTTTTGGAGGGTTCCTATATCTAAAACCAATACACAGAATTGTTTGAAAATAGCAAGTTGGAAATATTTCTTAAAAATTCAAAATTACAATATTACAACCAAACCTTTACAAATAATTATTCATACAGTAACAGAAAAAAATGATCATCAATTCTATAATAGATTTGTTCATCTGAAAGTAAAAGGCACAGATTGGTGGGAACATGTATTTATAATTTTGCTACATGAAAGAAACAAGGGGCAATTGTGTTAATTTCACAGAAAGTTATCACTTTGGAGCAGGCTATAACTAAGCATTCATTCTAAACTATATTGTCTTCTCACTGCTATTTAACTGGGTGGCATAAATGTTCTTGATAAATGAATTTATGTATGTAATCTTCTATAGATATAACAGTGAAGTATCAAAGCTTTAAAATAAGTGAATGTAATTATTTTTCTTCAGATTTATAACATCCTTGCTGTTAACAAATATAAATGTAACATTTATCAGAAAATAAGAGACTGCAGACGGAAATAAACAAACCTAGGATATAGCTCATCTAAGTAAACACTGAGGTTACAAACCTTCAAACTCAAATATCAAGAGCCCTGAAAATTAATACTACACATAAAAGACTCTTTGGAAGGAACTTAATCCACCCCCCTGAATCTACATGAGGGCCATGCATAACAATGCAGGAGCTGCGTTTTCATTAAGAGTTTCCTCTGCAGGCTGTCAGCTGTTTGAAGAAATAACAATTTCCTAGTCATGAAAGCTTTTTCAGAAGGTTCCCACTGATGTGTAATAAAAGTGACTTTCCTTTTTTTCTTCTACTTCTTCCTTTCTCCCCGCCCCACCCCACACAGTGTAGCTTTGTAAGAAAAAAGGGGTGGACTAAAGCCATAGCCCCCCTACTAGTTTACCTTACATGGATTACCAGTGCAGGTGTTAATATAATTGAAGGTGTGGTAGCAGATACAACCCCTAACAGCTTTTCCTATATGGAGATTACCTAGGTAGAGAATGCCAGAGTACCTGAAGAATAGGCAAGCAAATACCTTATTAACATATCACCATTCAGCAGCAGCTGCATATCTGGAAGAAGAAGAGGGAGGAAAAAAACCCTTTAAAGAGCCTATTCATCTATGTTAATGGGCCCATTGCACAGCACATTGTGTGAGAAATTAAGTCTCTAGCTGTGAACTTCCTGTGCTGTGCAAGCTGCCTTGATTCTTTTTTATTGCTTCAGTGTTATTATCTCCTCCTGGAAATAAAAACAATCATGTCCTCACTTTTGAGAAGCTAAAACAGTCTGTGATAACAAACTGGAGATGCTGGTTGAAAGTTTCTTTTGTCTCTCCGATTAAGTGAAAAAATATGTTTTGACATTAAAGCAACCCCCAAATTTACATCAAAGCACTTCAAATCAACTGAGATGCCCTGTGAATGACCAAGATTTCTCTCTCTTCTTATAAAATACTCAATTAAATTACTTTTCTAGTTATCATTCCTTTTTTAGAATTAATTTTTGACAACAAAAATGTTAATTTATTCAAATTAGACATGATTTTTTAAAATGTGCAACTGGCAAAAGAACTGTTTTCCTCCTAGAACACTAGTATAATAGACATTAAAAATGGTATTTATTCTCAGCCAGCAATTTCAATTCTGGATAGGCTTGGCTAGCATTTCAAATATGAAAATAGAACAGGTAATTTAAGATTAAGGAATTCCTCCTTTTAGATAAGTTAAAAGCCCAGAATGTTAGAAAGCCCTTCTTTTTTCTTGGCTGTTACAAGGTCATTATGTCAACCTATATAGATTTGGCATAAAAAGAGTCCTCTTCAGATTAAAAGAACACATTTCCTTCATTTTATATGAACATTACATCATCATTATCACCACCATTATCACTAACATCCTCATCATAAAAGAAAGGGCTAGCCTAGTTGGAGTGGCTCAGTTGGTTGAGCAGCATCCTGTGCACCAAAAAGTTGGCAGTTCAATTTGTGATCAGGGCACATTACCTGGATTGTGGGTTCAGTCCCAGGTCTGGGCACCATACCAAAGGCAACTGATCAATGTTTTTCTCTCACATCTGTGTTTCTCTCTCTCTCCCTCTCTCTTCCTCTCTCTCTCTAATCAATAAAAATATATTTAAGAAAGCAAAAAGAAATGGCTAATTATTACAGGACAGGGAACTTGGCCCTGAATGGGTCTGTGTAGAGCCAGCCAGAAGTGTATGGGCTCTTGACTTGGTGCAAGAAAGACTTTACAACAAGAGTCCAAGTGATTGTGAGGGTACATTTATTAAAGCTGGGGACAGTGGAATAGGAAGGACTTAGCATAGAAGAAGCAACAGGAGAGCTTAGATTTGGCTGCTTTGGTTCTTTAAAAATGTTATAGGAAGTAAATGAGTCAAAGCAGAAAAAGAGGGCCTTGGAGACAGGTTCAGAGGTTTAACTAAGGACATGCTGCTGCTGCCCATTGCTCCTCTGGGTGCAAGTCTCATGAGGTTCCTTAGAGTTTAGGAGACATATGCCGGTGGGGGAAGAAGAGTGGGAAGGGAAAGGCACAGGCATGCTCCCCAGAGGGAGAGCAAGTGCTAGGTCCATTGTCTTGAGTGTCTTTATCTCTCTCTTGCTGGACACATAGGGGAGGTTTCAGGGGAGGGTTCCAGGAGAATATTCATCAGTTTTCAAGGTGTGCCCTTTCAGGGTCATGGTCTTCCCTGATTGGCTGGTACCTGGGCAAGGGATCATTAGTCATTGCAGCTGGTCCTGATGTGAGCCATGACCTCACTTGTCTGGTTTTGCTACTTTTCTGGGCCTGGAGCTGAAACACAACTGAGGCCTAGATGTTATTCTTAGGGGTTAATGCTTAAGGGACTGGTAATGCATGGGAACCTCATGAGGCCACTCTTCATGTAGGGTTCTACCACATGACTAGTGACATGCCAAGGAAAGAAATATCAGGGCAGGGTCTGATCCCCATGACCAGTGATATGAAAGTTCAGAAGAAGGTCTGAACAGTATGACTAGCAATATGTTAAGGGAGGAAAGGTTACCCTGTGGGGAGAGGTCCTTGTTTTCCCGTTTTTGCCTACTGCTAGTCACCCCAGACTTTCCACCCTAGTGACCTCCTGTACCTGGCACAAAGTCCTTGCTCTGGTCATGTTGTGCTGGGCTGCATATCTGGCGCTTTGGCCAGACGGGTCATGCTGTGCTGTCTGTTCCTAAAACACATAGATAGGAAGGTACTGACATCAGGCCAGGCCTTGAGATATGGTCTCATGGCCCCTTCCCAGCACGCAAGCCTTCTTTCTCAGAAGGCCCAGAAGTCTCATTCCAAATTTGGGAGACAAAGGACTGGAAAAAGTATAAATAAAGAGAGTTTCCTCCATATGGGGGGCCCAGAATTTGAAAGACACATTTTTCTCTGGGCCTCCACAAAATTTAATAATAAAATGTAACTCTTGCAGTCGGCACTGCAGTTCAGTCTCTGCTCTGGCAGGGTGCTATAACTGTAGTCGCTGGCCATGGAAATTGGGGCTGCAGTTCAGCCTCTGCTTCGGCAGGGTGCTGTAACTGTAGTCAGCTGGCCAGCTTAATAAAGGCTCTTAAATTTAAATTCTGAGTCGGTGGTCTATCTCGCTGAGTGAACCCATAACAATGTTTGTCTGTCTACCACATAATGATCAATACTAACTGATTGCACTTTAACAGAAAATTTTCCAGTCCAATTTTTAAAATCTAGTTTTCCTCAGACATGAAATATTTTCAAGTTAACTTTATGTGTTGAACAGGTTTTAAGAGTATGGAAGACAATACAAAGAATACTGTAATTCAATCTGCTGCTTTACTTTGTTAATGTACATTCTCTCTTCATTGGCAAAATTTGAGCAGGATAATAATTATTATTTGATGTTCCAGGTTTAGCAATTATAAATCTTTATTTTAAGCATATTACAAGTCAGCCAATGATGAAATGTAAGTTTGGATACATCCTGGATAGAGATATGAACACCATAGAGTTTGTTAAGGCAATTATTGAAACTGTGGGAAGCCGATATAGGGTTAAGCCTCAGACTGACCTGTTGGCAAAGTCACAAACAGGTCTTCCGAGTCTTAAACAACCCAATCCGAGAGGTGGCTGCTGATTTACACACGCTATCATTTAAAAAATAAAAAAGGGGGAATTTGCCAGAAGCTGGTCCATCCTTGCTGCTTGACACAGTCGCTGCAGGGAAGAAACATCTGCACAGAATATGTTTCAAGGGACCTGGGGTATATGGCATACTGTTCTTAATATGTTTGCTCCCCTTCTTAGCGCTATGTGTTTTAACCAAGGTCACCTCTCCGAGAAAGGTTGTTTCCCCAGGTGGGGATTTTTCCCTGGAGTTAGGGATTAACAGGACTAAGGAAGGGAATAAAACCCCTTAACTAAGTGCCAGGCGGGTAATTAATCACTTTAACTACCAACAATCACACTTAAGCTACATAATCTTTACTTAGGATAATCTCCTTCAGTTACTTCCTTGTAGCTTAACAGAACAATAGAGTAGTGACTGTGGAATGGAGATAACAAATGCCCTAACCTTTGGAATAGAATGGATAGGATTAAAATCAACTGGTATAAATACAGATGTAATAGGAGAATAAAGGGAGAATCTCGCTATGCTGATCAACTGAATGCTGTCTCCATGTCATTCCTTCTTCGCCAACTCCGTCCACACCTTTGGGAACCCCTGGACCTGCTGGGGCTGGACCCCAACATGGAACATCAGAGGCTTTAGATTGTTCATTGGGTTTGATTTGTTTTCTATAAATAAATAAATAAATAAATAAATAAATAAATAAAAGTTTGTAAAAGCAGAAAATAGTCAAACAGATCCTTCTCTGAATGCTACAGTGGTAATGATGATTCCTTAATTTTGTTAGCCATGAAATGGCACCAGAATGTTACCAGTGGTTGGACCTTGGTTCAGCAACCTCAATGCTTGACTGGCTAAGAAAAAATTCAGAAACAAGACTCAAATACAAGCAAAAGTTTATTTAGAAAGTCACAGAAGTAGAAAGGTGAACCATCTGAGCTTCATGGACTCAGGAAATAAGTTCTAGAGGCAAAAGAAGGGCCCTTGGAGCTTAGGAAAAATAAAGTCAAAGAGAATGTGCCCAAGGGAAGGAGAGCGAAGAAGGAATAGGAGTGCTTCAGAGAAAGAGAGGGGCATTAGGTTCTCCATTCTGAGGGTTTTTATCTGGAGGTCTCAGGGGAGGATCCCAATAGAATATTCATCAGTTTTTAAGGTGTGTCCTTTCAGGGTCGTGGTCTCTACTGATTGGTTGGTGCCAGGGCAGCGGGTCATTGCATCTAGTCCTGATGTCAGCCATAGTGTTGCTCTATCTGGTTTTGCTACTTATCTTGGCCTAGAACTGAAACACAACTGAGGTCTAAATGTCATCTCTAGTTTGACCAAAACTCTGATTTTGTGATCAGGAGACCCAATGCTTTGTTTTTAGGATTACTTGATGCAGGCCAGAATCTCATTGTCCTGATGGCTTAATGCTTAAGAAAATGATCATGCAAGGGCTTGTATGGGAGTCATATAAGGCTATTCTCCAGCTCCTTTGTTCCTCCTCTAAGGGGATCTACCACATGACTAGGAAATGTCAAGGAAGAAAAGGTTACTCTGGGGGCAAGATCCTACCCTATAATTATCTGTTTTAAAGCAACCAGGGCTTCCCACCATGGGTGACCTTTCATACATAGCCTATCATCCTTGCTTTGCTCATGCCTATATGACTGCCTACTATAATTTGTACAGAAAAAAATCAGCACCAATTATTTGAAATAATGTATTGATGAGAAACATAAGACTTTTGGGGGGGGGGGGGCTAGCAATCTGAATCTTTGCCAGTAACCTGCCTTCTAACGCACACTCTTGCTAGCCGATAATTAACCCCATTTGTGAAAGAATGTAGGAGGCTAGCAGCCGGACTCTGTACCTAGTTAATCAGTATTCCTAATGCACATTTC
Source organism: Myotis lucifugus (assembly GCF_000147115.1). Lineage (NCBI taxonomy): Eukaryota > Metazoa > Chordata > Mammalia > Chiroptera > Vespertilionidae > Myotis > Myotis lucifugus. The sequence goes on along the minus strand of NW_005871098.1, from coordinate 3,623,232 downwards.
TGATAGCCTATAATGAAGTCACTGCCCCTCCCTTAATTATCTGGTCTTTCAAGACCTATTTACCTAAACACTCCCAATTTACAAGGGCCATAAGCCAACTACGTAACAGCTTAGCTAGAGGGAAGTCACTGGTGCCATCCGAGATGGACATTAGATACAATCTAAATTAACCATTCTAACTGACTCGGGGGTGGGAGGTGGGGGGCTGTGAGAGTCCAACACAGAAGCTTGGTAGTTAGGAAACAAAGAAACTCAGAAATATATAAGGAGAAAATCTCATTGTCTAAGTTGTTCAGGATCTGGATCTTTGAGTCCCCTGAACCAGCAGCGCTGCTTTGAATAAAGACTTCCCGAACCTCCGAGTGTTCAACTGTCTCTTCTTCCATGCCAATTTCATAACAGTATCACATCAAGCTTTTTCCTCAAGGAGAGATGGACAAATATTCTAAATTCTACTTAGTGATACTTCCATGTTACATTTATTTATTTGTCAACATATTTATGTGAAGCTTTGGATGAGATGAATCTATTTCCTCTATAGTCAGCTGCTTTAGTCCCTGTGGGATGCCCATAAATGATACATTTTGATAGGCTTTAGGAGGGATTGCTGACTTTCTACTGGCTTCTTAAAGAGAAGACATTAAGTACAGTAGGAACAAAATTTGACTATCCATTCTGAAAGGAATTTTAGAGACATGACAGGCAGTTAGGGAAAATGGGGGTCCATGGGAGAGGAATGCATATGTGATGGGCAGAGAGTCACCAGAATGCTTATTTCACAGAGGAGAAAGGAATGTTACAAGATAAGGGGAAGAGGAAGGCATACATTCACATAGGATAGAGGAATGTTACAAGATAAGGGGAAGGGAAAGAGGGGGGCACCATGTGGGCTTTGAACTTTGAAACTGATATCCTGCAGCAGAGTGACCAATTAGGAAAGCATGGGGAACATAAATTAAGGAAGGGTCCAATTAGAAAGTATCATGAAGAGACAAAGAGCTGCCAGCCTATATAAACCCATAGACAAAGAAACTAAAACAAAACAAAAAAAAAACAAAACACAAACCACAAAAACTGATTTTTTTCCCATTAGAGAGAGAGCGAGCAGGTTTTTCCCATTTGGGGACCCTTCCCCAGGGGGTCCCCTTTAAGAACCCCTCACCAGGGAGAGTTTGTATAGTTTGCTATAAACTTCTACACAGTTGCTTAAAATCTTTTAGCCCATGAATTTTATTCTTAAAATTTCATGGGACAAGATCCCACAAGGAGAGTCTGCTCGCCCTGAACTCCACATTACAATTCTTTGCTTAACTAGTTTATATTTCATGTTGCTTTATGTAGCCTACTAGATATGCATAAGTTTTCTAGATTAAATTGCTCTCTTGATTTTGTTATTTCAACAACCTCTCTTTTGAAGAGGATCCTTTCATTAAAGAAACATTTTTTTTTAGATAAAATGTTCTCTAATTTTGGGGGTTAACATTTTATAAAGTTCTAACCTGTTATAACTGGGGGTACTAAAACATGAAAGAGCTGAACACTACTATTTTCAACATCAAGGGAGAAGTTGATATTTCAAAAATTAGGAAGACCAATAATTTAAAGAAGAGAAAAAAAAAAGAAATTTGAATAGTTCCCTTAAGATAATTCAGATTAATGGGCCATTGACAGACCTATTAACAGATAACAACTTTATATGTACCAGGTAATCAGGGTGACATTGTTTCCAGCACAAAATTAACATCAAACTTGTCTTCATTGGCATCAGACATTAGAAATGACAGCCATATCACCCCTGCCTGCAAGGCCCCACATCTATTAACCTATTGATTTGGAGTCTTGCTGTGGCTCCCGGGAAAACTGCTCCTTGCTGGAAAGCTGAAGTGGATCAATCCTGAACCATGAATAAGAATTCAATAAGAAAACACAGTTAGCACCTTTAACCATTAAGTAATCCTTAAGATAAAATCAAATTAAGGACCTTGCCATATGAAGCTCTTTTAATATTTTGAGATATCAATGGATTCTAGGTTTCCCAAAGTAAACTATTGTCTAGAATAACCATCAGGCTTATATAAGACACACATTTTATCTGTTGTGTTAACTGAATATAATGAGGAGGCTTGGGTTTGTGTAATTGAGATGGCTGTCATGAGTAAAGGAATGGTTTTAAAGTCAAACCTTAAAATGTTATTATTTTCATTAAAAAATTGAACTTTATGCATATATATATAAAAATATATATATATCCTAATAGAAACAAAAATGGTTTTCTCAATGGCTATTAAAACAAATTTATTTTACTTCTTTGCGATACTGCTGAATTTTCTAGTTTTTAGTAAATCTACAACCCTTCTCTAATTCATAGTTAACAGAGAAGACAATAGGAGGAATTTAGAGCTTCATATCTCTCAAAAAAGGCAGAAATAATCTACATATATAACAAAACTGCTACAAACCCAGTCATATTTAAATGTAACTGAATTCCTTAGTAACTCAATTACTACTTTTCCAGACAGCATGTTCTTTGGGTTTATTTCTGCTCAAGGCTGTGATCTAAACTTAAAAAAAAAAAAAAAATTCTCATCCCCTGAGAACCAAATGATGATTTTTCATTTGAAAAATATAAGGATCTTAACAATACTTATTCTGAAGTCCTATATTCACACTACGGTGTCGGGTGAATTTCCCGCCAAAATATAAGATGGCGCGTTAAAATGCCTATATCTTTTGAAGTATGGGTTCGATTGAAATGAAATATTTGGTAATACGCAGTTACAATCGGCCCGAGTTTACACGTTTCCTGCACTCCACCGCAAATCTATATGAACCGAGTTTTAAGACGGCTCCCGCGGAGTACGCGCAATTCACGCGAGCCGACTTAACTCGTTTCCCGCAACCCAAGTGTTCACAATAAAAAATATAGATATATTAGACAGACTATTTTAACTTATATATTATATAAATATATATTCATATTATGTATTAATATACATATATGTTCCTGTGTTATGTATTATATATGTAACATGTTTTAATTCTGATTATTTCTACTTTCTCCTAATTATATATGGGGTCCCAAAAAATGTGTATGTGTATATATTTTAAAATGGCTTGCTTTTACAAATGATCTATGTAATTTAGTGAATGACTATACCTAGACATTTTAAGTAAAACAGTTTGCAATTAAAAATGTAGAGACACGGTCTGTGCTTTCAAAACTGATATAGCTTGACACCTTGTTTTTCAAAACACTTTCCATACATCTTAGAATATTTAGTGTTAAGATTTCTTTTTTTACTGGAAAATAAATAGTATATTGCCTTGTTCACTGGAAAAAGACTCAGTAAATTAGTATGGTGAAATTAATGCCATGTTACTAGAATTATGGACATTCATGCTTACTTGCTATAATTGGTGCTTATCTTTTATCAGTAATGTATAATAGCCTATGTGAAACATCTAAAATAGATTATGTCACATGTTATCTCTACTTAGCACCTCTAGGCAAAAATATTTTATGGGGGGGGGACAAAATTACTGTATTTCTTTGTTGTAATCTCTCTAAGGAATACACTGGAATGAGTTCTGTCTGCCAACTAACTGATAATTATTTAATTAGCAATGTATAATGACAATGGGATATTACCCCCCACCAGTCCATCTCTTCTTTAAGCCCAAAGTAGACAACCTTATGCTTTTTGCACTATCTTCTGGGAGCTAACACCCAGCAAAGTGTGCCCTCGCTGAGATTTCCCAAATTAAACTCTGAAAGCAGCATGTGCCCCACCTCCTTTAAACCACTGCTTTTCCTTCTCCCATTATGGGGAATGACTGGCATGTTAACAATGCGTGTGGGTGTACAGCCTTGTTGTGTCACTGTGGACAGTTCTAACAGCAGCTTCATTAGTTCTTTTTACAAGGAAAGATAGGGTTTTTCTCTTTGCCTTTTTCTTTCTTTCTTTCCCTTAGTTGGCATGTGGCTTAGATTTTCCTTGGACACCCTGCTTGACTTTTTTTATTCCAGAACTTCTTTAGAATGGTGTAGCTATTGGAACACTAGGAATTGTAACTGATAGACTGTTTGCAGGGGAACTCATGAAAGTTCTCTTTGTTCTCCCTTCTTTAACCCCCACCCTCCCACTAACCAAAAAGAAAAAGAAAATGTACTTTTAATTATACATTGATGAAACCTCTGTGCCGGAAGGGAACATTCACTGTAGAATGCCTATTTTATACTTTATTACAAGCAAAGGGAGGTGCTCGCATCAGAACAGCAATTCTCTGTACTGAGCAAAAGCTCCAATTAAAATACATCTTCCTCTATAACACTAGTGTTCAGTTTAAATTTCTCTGCTAAAAAAGTTCCTATTAAAAAATAAAAAGGGCAGTGGCTTTTATACATCTGTATTAAAATATGTATGACAAAATATATTGTATTTTTATTATATATTTAAAACATATATGCAGTACATTTCATTTTATGATTTATATATAATGTATATTTTATTTTATTTATATGTATATCAGTATAGTAGCTTTAAGTAAATAAATATATAGTGTATATATACATATATGATATGTTATCTTCAATTAACTATATAGAGGGACTTTGTATAGATAAAAAGAACAAGATTAACTCTATGCATATATCTCTAAAAATAATTTAAATTTATCTGATTGAAGTTTTTGAAAATTTATTCTTTTGGTATCTTCCATGCAAAAAATTGGCATAAAATAAGAAAGTAAATGGAAAGAGGTGGAGTTGAGGGATCTAGTTGGAAATAATAAGGGAAAGGTATGTTTTAATGTTAATCAGTGATTAATAAGAAAAATTTAATATTTTTCTAGAAAAAAATTAAAATTAATGATACACTTGATAAGGGGTTGATTTCTCAATTATATAAAAAGCTCATATAACTCAACAAAAGGAAAATAAACAATCCAGTTTAAAAATGGCAAATGACCTGATTATATACTTCTCCAAAGAGGACCTACAGATGGCCAAGAGACATATGAAAGAACTAGAGGCCCGGTGCACAAAAATTTGTGCACTCGGGGGGGGTGGAGGGGTCCCCCAACCCGGCCTGTGCCCTCTCGCAGTCTGGGACCCCTCAGGAGATAACGACCTGCTGGCTTAGGCCTGCTCCCGGGTGGCAGAGGGCAGGCCCAATCCCTAAGTGCAGCCCCTGGTCAGGCTCAGAGCAGGGCCAATTGGGGAGTTGGGGCGCCGCCCCATCATGCACAGAGCAGGGCGGATCGGGAGGTTGCGATGCCACCCTCAGTCACGCTCAGGGTAGGGCTGATTGGGGGGTTGGGGCACCGCCCCCTGTCACACTCAAGGCAGGGTCGATGGGGAGGTTGCGGCGCCACCCTCTGTCACGCACAGAGCAGGGCCGATCAGGGGGTTGGGGAGCTCCCCCCTATCAGGCACAGAGCAGGGCTGATCAGGGGGTTGGGGCGCCTTCCCCTGTCAGGAACAGAGCAGGGCGGATAGGGAGGTTGTGGCCCCGCCCCCTGTCACTCACAGAGCCACAGGGCGATCAGGGGGTTTGGGCGCTGCCCCCTGTCACACTGATCCCGGTGCTGGGAGGCATATTACCCTTTTACTATATAGAATAGAGGCCTGGTGCACGGGTAGGGGCTCGCTGGTTTGCCCTGAAGGGTGTCCTGGATCAGGGTGGGGGTCCCCACTGGGGTGCCTGGCCAGTCTGGGTGAGGGGCTGAGGGCTGTTTTCCGGCTGGCAAGTGACTGAAGCTTCTAACCGCTCCTTGTTTTCTTTCTTTTTTTTTTTTTTAATTCTGGGCCAGCTTTAGCTCTGAGGCCTCCCCGCTGAAAACATTGATACAATGTTGCGGTCAGGCTGGCTTTCGGTCTGGCTGGTTTCTGGGGTTTTGTTTAGCTTCTTATTTGCAACATAGTACATAGTTGCTTAGAGTTGCAGCTGAGAGGCCGATAAGTTAGGCGGGGAACGTTGGAGTCCGCCAGTCACTGGAGCAAGCAAGCCTCTCTGCTTGCTTCAGTGCATGGCTGCCAGCTGCCATCTTGGCTGACAGTTAATTTGCATAAGGATATGCTGATTAGCCAATGGGAAGGGTAGCGGTCGTACGCTAATTACCATGTTTCTCTTTTATTAGTGTAGATGCTCAACGTCACTAATCATCAGAAAGATGCAAATTCAAACGGCAATGAGGTATCTCCTCACACCTGCCAGAATGGCTACCATCAATAAATCAACAAACAACAACTGCTGGTGATGATGTAGAGAAAAAGGAACCCTAGTACACTGTTGGTGGGAATGCAGACTGCAGCAGCCACTGTGGAAAACAGTGTGGAGTCTCTTCAAAAAATTAAAAATGAAACTGCCATTTGACCCAGTGGTCCCACTTTAGGAATATATCTTAAGAATCCCGAAACACCAATCAGAAAGAATATATGCACCTCTTTGTCCATAGCAGCACAATTTACAATAACTAAGACCTGGAAATAGACCAAGTGACCATCAGTGGATGCCTGGATAAAATAGCTGTGGTATATTTACAGGATGGCATACTATGCAGCTCTAAAAAAGAATGATCTCCTACCCTTTGAGACAACATGGAGGGACCTGGAGATTATTATGCTAAGCAAAATAAGCCAGTTAGAGAAAGATAAGTATCATATGATCTCTCATATGTGGAATTTAATGAACAAGATAAACTGACAAACTAAATAGATCAAGAGCCATGGAAGCATGGAACAGACTGACAAATCTCAGAGGGAAGGGACATGAGGGAGGAGATTAACCAAAAAACTAATATGAATACATATATGAATAACCTGTGGACTCAAACAATAGTATGGTGAAGGCCTGGGTAGAGGGGGGCAATGGGAGAAGCAAGAAGGAGGCCATCTGTAATACTCTCAAGAATAATAAAAATATAAATAAAACTAAAATAAAGGAAACAAATTAAAAAAATAAAGAAATAGTCACACTGTTGAGAATTTCAACTATAAATGTTACATATTTTTTTTACTTTTAAGTCTTGCACTTGACTTGAGATTAGAAACTGCTTTTTTTTAAAAAAAATCCTCTAAGGGTTTGTTTATATAAGAAAGAAAGTTAGTAAGTAAAGTCCTGTATGCTGGAACCAAGGCACTTGCTTCCCAGGACCAATAAGCAGATGGTAAAAATGCCATACATTTAGAGTTTCCACGTCTGGCCCATTATCACTTGATTCTCACAACTATGTGAGTTGGGCAGGATATCCATTTCTTATAGGCAAAGCATCTAGGTTTAAGAGAATAAGTAACTGGATTTATTTGACAGGCTGCATAAAGAAAACAGAACCACTACAAGTATTTTGGGAATAAGGAATTTACTATAGAAATTAGATCTTTTATGGAGTTGGGGGGAGCTATTTAAGTGCAGGTCTGAAAGCAGGGAGTAGAGATCAGGGATAAGATTAAAAACCAAGACCAAATGAAGTATGGCCTAGTCAAGAATGTAATGGTGGGCTTTGGGCCATGGTGACCTAGTAGGGCCATCAGTGAGAAAAAATAGATGAACTTAGAGCTGGAGCTGGGGACCTTTGTACCTGTCCCTTAAGTATCTGACTGCCATGGTCTTCCAATAGCAATGGCTTCTTTTCACTTTTACCTTCAAATCTCACACAAATTTCTTTTTTGGTCAACTCTAACTCAGAACCATGCAGGGAAAGGATCTCTGGGAAATGTAATTCCCATCCTTAAATGAGTGATAATGATAAGTTGACAACACACAATCCAACACGTCAGTCTAAGTCCACATAGCTATAAGTGTCAAAGCCAAAACTAAAGTAAGTTTTTGACCCTAAAAGCAATGGGGCTTCCATCCTGTCAGCTGATGTTAAGGTGTCAGTGCCAATGAGATACTTTGCAATGAAGGAAGGAAGGCATCAATCTAAATATCATGGTCAATTGCAAGTTATAGAAATCCAATTTTAAGAAGCTTAAGCCTGATCTTGTAAAATAGAAGCCCACACATGAAACCTATATGTTCATGTTGACCAATGTCACCCCAATCAATTTAATAAAAAATAAGTAAAAATAAGAAGCTTAAGCCAAAAGAAGTATTTAATGTAAAATGGGAATTAGTTGTCAATAGAAAACTTATTGCTTAATTTAAATATTTAGACTTCAGTGATTATGAGATCCTGGAATTCAAATAATATTGTCAGGACTCATTTTTTTCTTTTCTTAACTGGGCTCTACTCTCCTCTACATTGGATTTATTTTTGTCTGCTAAGAATGGTAATGCAGAAAGATTTAAAACATAAAATAAAATAAAAAACCCTTATATCTTGAAGGAATGAATTCTTTCATGGAAGAAACAGTTTTAGGCCTATATCTCACCAGCTTCAACTCCAAGATAAGAGAATATCTTTCTGTCCTAATATTTTAACCTTAATATCCTAATTGAACCTTGCTGGACTGGCTCAGGCCAAATGCCCATTTCTGTATCAATTATTGAAGCCAAGAGATGATTGTGCATGCTTTGAATCTGAGTTCTTTTAGGAATCAGGTAGGGGGAGAGTGTACTATCCAAACCAGAGTCGGAGAAAGGTGACTATCCTGTGCTTAATAATATGAAATGCATAATAAATATCCACACACTGATTAAAGCACCTTTTTTAAGTGAACTGTGTTATTACATAAAGGAAGTGTAGGGATGATAGTTAATCACCTTGAGGAATCTAAACCTTCATGAAGCTAAACGGTAAGGGAATAACAGCAATCAATTTTTTGGGGGGGCGGGGGTCAGGGTTTTTATTTATATTTTATTACTAGAGGCCCAGTGCACAAAATTTGTGCACTGGTGGGGGGTTCCTCAGAGTGGCCTGTGTCCTCTTTCAGTCTGAAACCCCTCGAGGGATGTTCATCTGCTGGACATCCCTCTGGCAATCTGGGATCCCTCGCTCCTTACCGCCCACCTGCTTGCTCCTTACCTCTCAGCACTCTGCTCCTTAGCGCTGCTGCAGAGGAGGGAGAGGCTCCTGCCACTGCTGTTGCACTCGCTAGCCATGAGCCCGACTTCTGGCTGAGTAGCACTCCCCCTGTGGGAGCACACTGACCACCAGGGGGCAGCTCCTGCATTGAGCATCTGCCCCTGGTGATCAGTGCACATCATAGTGAATGGTCATTCTGGTCATTCTGCGGTAATTGTCGCTTAGGCTTTTATTATATAGACTAGAGGCCCAGTGCATGACATTCTTGCACTGGGCAGGGAGGTTCCTCAGCCTTGCCTACCCCCTCTTGCATTCCGGGACTATTTGGGGGATGTCGGACTGCTGTGGAAGCAGCAGAGGCTCCTGCCACCGCTGCTGTATGAGCCCGGCTTCTGCCTGAGCGGTGCTCCCCCTATGGGAGCGCATTGACCACCAGGGGGCAGCTCCTGTGTTAAGCATCAGCACCCTGGTGGTCAGTGCACATCATAGTGACCGGTCGTTCTGCTGTTTGGTTGATTTGCATATTAGGGTTTTATTATATAGGATTTTTTTATTTTCTTAAGTTTTACACATGTCTCCTTTTTCCCCAATTGACCCCTCCCCCAACCCCTCTCACCCCTGAGGGCAAGCCCTCACATCCCCAGTGTCTGTATCCATTGGTAATGCTAATATGCATGCATACAAGTCCTTTGGTTGATCTCTAATCACCCCCACCTCCCCTGCCATTTGTCTCTGGATCTATTTTAGTTCATCAGTTTATGTTGTTCATTATATTCCACAAATGAGTGAGATCATGTGATATTTATCTTTCTCCAATTGGCTTATTTTGCTTAACATAATGCTCTTCATTTCTATCCATGCAGTTGCAAGTGGTAAAAGTTCCTTCTTTTTTATAGCAGCATAGTATTCCATTGTGTAGAGGTACAACAGTTTTCTAATACACTCATTTGCTGATGGGCACTTGGGCTGTTTCCAAATCTTAGCTATTGTAAATTGTGCTACTATAAACACAGGAGTGCATATATCCTTTCTGATCAGTATTTCTGGTTTCTTGGGATATATTCCTAGAAGTGGAATTACTAGGTAAACTGGGAGTTCCTTTTTTAACTTTTTGAGGAAACTCCATCCAGTTTTCCACAGTGGCTGCACCAGTCTGCATTCCCACCAGCTGTGCACGAGGGTTCCTTTTTCTCCACATCCTCACCAGCATTTGTCATTTGTTGATTTGTTGATGATAGTCATTCTGACAGGTATGAGATGGTATCTCATTTTTGTTTAATTTGCATTTCTCAAATGATTAGTGACTTTGAGCATGTTTTCATATGTCTCTCCGCCTTCTGTATGTCCTCTTTAGAAAAGTGTCTTAGATCCTTTGCTCATTTTTTGATTGGATTGTTTATCTTCCTTTTGTTAAGTTGTTCCCTGTAAATTTTGGAGATTAAAGCCTTATCTGAAATAGCATTGGCAAATGTGTTCTCCCATGCAGTGGGCTCTCTTGTTTGGTTGATTATTTATTTGCTGTGCAGAAGCTGTTTATTTTGATGTAGTACCATTTGTTTATTTTCTCCTTAGTCTCATTGCCCTAAGAGCTATATCGGTAAACATATAGCTAAGACATATGTCTGCTATTTTGCTGCCTATGGAGTCTTGTATGATTGTTAGTTTCCTGTCTTACATTTAAATCCTTCAGCCATTTTGAGTTTGTTGAGTTTGCTTTTGTGTGTGATGTAAGTTGGTGATCTAGTTTCATTTTTTTTGCATGTATCTGACCAAATATCTCAGCACCATTTATTGAAGAGACTGTCTTGACTCCATTGTATGCTCTTGCCTCCTTTGTCAAATATTAATTGAGCATAATGGTTCAGGCCAATTTCTGGGTTCTCTGTTCTGTTCCACTGGTCTATATGACTGTTCTTATGCCAGTACCAGGCAGTTTTGAGAACCATGGCTTGGTAATATAGCTTGATATCTGGTATTCTGATCCCTCCAACTTTGTTCTTTCTCAGGATTGCTGTGACTATTCAGGGTCTTTCTTTATTCCAGATGAATTTTTGGAGAGTTTGTTCTAGATCTTTGAAATATGCTGTTGGTATTTTAGTGGGGATTACATTGAAACTGTAGATTGCTTTGGGTAGTATGGACATTTTAATGATGTTGATTCTACCAATCCATGAACATGGTATGTTCTTCCATTTGTTTATGTATTCCTTTATCTCTTTTTTCAATGTCCTGTAGTTTTTCTGAGTACAGGTTGTTTACCTCCTTAGTTAAGTTTATTCCTATGTATCTTAATTTTTTTTGGTACAATGGTAAATGAAATTGTTTTTTTAATCTCTCTTTCTGTGAGTTCATTATTGGTGTATAAAAACGCCATAGATTTCTGGGTGTTAATTTCATGTCCTGCTACATTGCCAAATTCATTTATTAAATATAGTAGTTTATTATTTCTTTGGAGTTTTCTATGTACTGTATCATGTCATTTGTGAATAAGGACAGTTTTACGTCTTCTTTTCCAATTTGGATTCCTTTTATTTCTTCTTGTCTGATCGCTATGGCTAGCACTTCCAGTAATATGTCAAATAGGAGAGTTGAAAGTGGGCATCCCTGTCTTGTTCCTCTTCTTAGGGAAAATAGATTTAGTTTTTGCCCGTTGAGTATGATGTTGGCTGTAGGTTTGTCATATAAGGCTTTTATTATGTTGAGGTATGATCTCTATTTTCACTTTATTGAGAATATATATTAGGAAAGGGTGTTGGATATTGTCAAATGCTTTTTCTTCATCAATTTATATGGTTATGTGATTTTTGTCTCTGAATTTGTTTATGTGGTGTATCACATTTATTGATTTGCAGGTATTGTACCATTCTTGCATCCCTGGAATAAATCCCACTTGGTAATGGTGTATGATCTTTCTAATGTAATGCTGGATCTGATTTGCTAGATTTTTGTTGACGATTTTAGCATCTATGTTCATCAAGAATATTGGCCTCTAGTTCTCTTTTTTTGTGTTATGTCTTTATCTGTTGTTGCAATTGGGGTAATGCTGGCTTCATAGAAAGCGTTTTGAAGTGTGCCTTCCTCTGAATTTTTTGGAATAGTCTGAGGAGAATAGGTTTTAGTTCTTCTTTGAATGCTTGATAGAATGCCCCTGTAAAGCCATCCATACCAGGGCTTTTGTTTGCTGGAATATTTTTGATTACCGCTTCAATTTCTTTGCTAGTTATCGGCCTATTCAGGTTTTTTTATTCTTCCTGATTGAGTTTTGGTAGCTTTTTTTTTTTTCTAAAAATATGTCCAATTGATCTACGTTGTCCAGTTTGTTGGAATAGAGTTGTTCAAAGTATTTTATAACAATCCTTTGTATTTCTGTGGGATTTGTTGTCTCTTTCATTTCTGATTTTGTTTATTTGGATCCTCTCTCTTTGCTTCTTGGTGAGCGTGGCTAGAGGTTCATCAATCTTGTTTATCCTTTCAAAAAACTAGCTCTTGATTTTGTTGATCTTTTGTATTTTTTTAAATTCTATGTTGTTTATTTCCGCTCTGATGTTTATGATTTCCTTCCTTCTGCTTATGCTGGGCTTTTGTTTCTCTCTTTCTAACTCTTTGAGTTGTAAGGTTAGATAATTTAATACCATTTTTTCTTGCTTTTTAGGTAGGCCTGTAAAGCTATGAACTTCCCTCTCAAGACTGCTTTTACTGTGTCCCATAGATTTTGGATTGCTGTGTTTTCATTGTGGTTTGTTGCCAGGATGTGCTTTTTATTTCTTCTTTGATCTCATTGGTAACCCAATCATTGTTTCATAGCATGCTTTTTAGGCTTGAAGTGTTTGATTTTTTTCATTGTTTTTATTGTAGTTGATTTCTAATTTTATGCCATTGTGATTTGAGAAGATGCTTGATATGATTTCTATCTTCCTGAATTTGAAGAGACTTTGCCTGTGCTCCAATATGTGGTCTATCTTTGAAAATGACCAATGTGCACTTGAGAAGAATGTATATTCTGTGGCTTTGGGGTGAAATGTTCTGAAGATGTCAATTAATTCCATCTAATCTAGTGAGTCATTTAGGATTGATCTTTCTTTGCTGATTTTTTTAGAGGTTTTATCCAGTGGTGTTAGTGGGGTACTATAGTCCCCTACTAAGACTGTATTGCTGTCTATCTCTCCCATGATACCTTCCAGAAGTATGTTTTATGTATTTGGATCCTCCTGTATTGGGTGCATATATGTTTACCAGAGTTATATCTTCTTGTTGAATTGCTCCCTCTAGTATTATGAAGTAGCCTTCCTTATCTCTTGTTATGGACTTCACTTATGAGGTCTAATTTGTCAGATATAAATATTGCTACTCCACCTTTTTTTTTCATTTCCATTTACCTGAAAAATCTTTTTTCCATCTCTTCACTATCAGTGTGTGTGATTCCTTTGTTCTCAGGTGGGTCTCCTGTAGACAGCAGATATATGGGTCATGTTTTCTTATCCATTCAGCTACCCTATGTCTTTTGATTGGGGCATTTAACCCATTTACACTTATAATTGATAGGTACTTTTTAGTTGCCATTTTTATTCTTTATGCCTGTGTTCCTTCTTCCCTTCTTATTTCTTCTTTGTATATCAGTCCCTTTAGCATTTCTTGCATTGCTGGTTTGGTGGTAATAAACTCCCTTAGTCCTTTTTTTTTTCTTTTGTCTGTGAAGCTCCTAATTTCACCTTAAATTTTGAATGATAGCCTTGCTGGGTCTAGTATTCTTGCATTCAGACCCTTGCTTTGCATGACTTTGTATATTTCATTCCATTCCCTTCTGGCCTGATATGTTTCTGTTGAGAAGTCTGTTGATAGTCTGATGGGAGATCCCTTGTAGGTAACTTTCTGCCTCTCTCTGGCAGCCTTTAAGATTCTTACTTTGTTGTTGGTGTTTGCCAATTTAATTATAATGTGTCTTGGTGTTGGTCTTTCTGGGTTTATCTTGTTTGGGACTTTGTGAGCTTCTTGGACTAGTGTAAGTTTTATCTTTCCAATATCAAGGAAGTTTTCTATTATTATTTCTTCAAGTAGGTTTTCTATTCCTTGCTCAGTTTCCTCTCCTTCTGGTACCCCTATTATGTGGATGTTGTTTCATTTTGAGTTGTTCCAAAGGTCCCTTTGGCTCTCCTCCTCTTTTTTAAGTTTTTTTTTCCCAGTTGCTGCTCTGCTTAGGTATTTTTTTCTACCTTGTCTCTCAGCTTACTGATATTGTCCTCAGCCTCTTCTAGCATACTGTTGATGCATTCTATTGTGTTCTTTATTGCAGCTATGTCATTCTTCATTTCCTCTTGGTTCTTACACATGTTGTTGAATTTGTCTTCCATCCTTTTCAGCATCCTTCTGATCTTTGCTCTGAATTCTTTCTCTGACAAATTGCTTGCCTCAATTTCATTTACTTTCTTTTATGATGATTCCTCCTTTTCTTTCATATGCGGGCTGTTTCTATGTCTCCCCATTTTTTGCTCTTCTCAGGGTATCTGGTTATGTGGCTCACTCTTTACCATGTTGACTTAAAGGCACAAAATGCAACTTTACAAGACACAACACAGAGGGCACCAAACACGAATGTATTCATGGTACCAATAACCCCAAATAAAGGTGACCACCAGAGAAAAGAGAATTAGGGGAGAGAAAAGAGTGCAAAAATGATATTGAGAAAAGGAAAAAAGGTCAGAGAGAAAAGAAAAAGAAGAAAAAATAAGGAGGAAAATATATGTATATAGGGAGAAAATGCCAAAAAAACAACAACTAATCCAAAAACTACAAACAACAAACAACCAGAAAAGAAGGAGCAAAGCTGAAATTGAAAAGGCAGAGCTTATTTCCAGAAGGTAAGGTCAAGGAATTGAATGAATGGGGAAATGGTCACAATTCAGTATAGAGGAGTTAGAAAGAAATTGAGTGTATAAGAAGAAAAGTAAAAAACAAAATACTAAAAAAAGCAGAAAATAATCATTGAAAAAATAATAATTGAAAATATATATATTAAATGTATATGTATAAAAGAATATATACATCCTATCTAATAAAAGAGTAATATGCAAATTAATTGTCACTCCCTCACTCCATCAGAAAGATGGCGGCAGCCACGGAGCTGGAGCAAGCAGGAGGCATGGGTGGCCCCGGCGATAGAGGAAGCCAAGCTTCCCACCTGCCCTAGCCGGCCCTGAGCTCTTCTCAAGGCTACAAAATTTCAATTATAGAAGTTAAATATATCCCAGATACCTGCTTCCAGTCCACGGCTGTGGCCAGCCTGAAAACAGCCATCAGCCCCTCACCCAGGCTGGCCAGGCACCCCAGTGAGGACTTCCACCCTGAAGGGGGTGTAACCAGCCTGCAAACAGCCATCAGCCCCTCACACAGGCTGGCCAGGCACCCCAGTGGGACCCCCACCCTGACCCAGGACACCCTTCAGGGCAAACCAGCCGGCCCCCACCCATGCATCAGGCCTCTATCCTATGTAATAAAAGGGTAATACACAAATTGATCCTAACAGCAGAACGACTGGGAATGACTGGTCACTATGACACACACTGACCACCAGGGGGCAGACGCTCAATGCAGGAGCTGCCCCCTGGTGGTCAGTGCTCTCCCACAGGGGTAGCTCTGCTCAGCCACAAGCCAGGCTGATGGCTGCCAGCACAGTGATGGTGGTGGGAGCCTCTCCCGCCTCCTCAGCTTGCTAAGGATGTCCGACTGAAACTTAAGCCTGCTCCCCTCTGGCAAGTGGACATCCCCCGAGGGTTCCTGGGCTGCCAGAGGGATGTCTGACTGCCAGCTTAAGGCCATTCCCCTTGGGAGCGGCCCTATGCACAAATTTTTGTTC
>NW_005871098.1:3593650-3607286 GCF_000147115.1 Myotis lucifugus | reverse complement strand
GATTGAAACTAATTAAACTATTAGTAGATGAAGAGAACAAGCGAGAAGAAAAACAGAAGCATAAAATAAAAAAAACAAAAATAAACAATCAAACAACAACAACAAGAAAGAAAAGAAGAAAAAGATTGGCTAGTGAAGAAAGAGAAAAGAGAAGTTTGCATGGACTTGAAACAGGGGAGAGAAAATTAGATATATGAGTAAGATCAATTTAACAGGGAGTAAAAAGAAATGATAGAGAAAAATTAAAGCAGGAACAGGGGAAGGTAAACAGGATGAAAAAAGAGGAAAAGTGAGAAAGAAAGTGTTGGCATAAAGAAAAAATTGAGATATAGTAAAATAATGATAAAAAAACAAAAATAGAATTTAGAACACTAATCCAGAAAAATAAAATAAAATAAAACTTAAAAATGGTAAAATAATAGTAATAATAATAAATAAATACAAATATAATAAAAATAAAATAGAAAAATTTAGTTTCTTAAATAAGATAAAAAAGTGAAATAGTGAAGTTCATTTGCTTCAGCAGAGCTTCAATGACCCATGGGGGCTGGTATAAGACCCCTCTCTACTGTTCTGCCTGGCACATTTCAGTTTCCTTCCAGGTAGTCAGCACAGTGTTGAATTTCCCAGCAATCCACTGCTCCTTTGTGTCATAAGCCACAACCTTGGTTTCAAGCAGGTGGGATCCTTCTGCCCTCTTTGTTTTTCTGACTACTTTCAGTTGTATTTAAACAAGTGTCTATTTCTGACATGTCTCCTGGATGGTGATGTTTCTTTATTAGTTTCCAGGACCAAATGGCCCCTAAACCCAGTCCCCTAGGGCTCCCTGGGGGTATTTAGAATCTTCCTCTCCCTGCTGCACTCAAGACTAGGTGCAGCTGCGCTGCTAGGAGGAGCCTGATCTTCAGGAAGAAAATGTCTGTTCAGGGTTGGAGGGAAGGACTGTCCCAGATCTGGTTTCCTGCTCATCTCTCCCTATTCTGCTCCCCAGTTTACACAAATAACACCTTCCCCTGCAGTCCCAGTGAGTGTTTTTAATTGAAAGATCCTATGAACTAGGTTTAGCAAGTAAAAGCAAGGAAGTTATAAAGATAAAGCAACTGCACCACCTTGCCTCTTTCTCCCACCAGTATTGCGTGGCCAGTATAGAATTTCAGGCTGCCTTTTGGGCAGTCTCCCACAGCTGTGGGCTTAGATCTAGAGTCCCCAGCTGCCAGCAACTTTGTGGACCTCCTTCCACATTCAAGGGCTACACTGACCTCAAGGGCCGCAGTTTTGGTGCAGAGCAGTCTCCCTCTGAGACTCTAGTCCCCACTGCATGTGTTTCTCCCTCCAGCCCAGATCCCCAATTCCACCTCTCTCCAGGCGAACTCTGACCTTTCCATCCACAGATTGCCTCACTAGCAGAGCTTGTTTAATTGTCAATTCCAGGTGGATGTTATTCGATTCAGCTGTTTCCTCTATCTGCTCTGGGAGAAAACACAGGACCTGTCCACGTATTTGGCCACCACCTTGTCTCCCCCTGAAAAAATTTTTTAGGCACCCATGGCCTGGGAGGCTGGAGTCTTGGTGTTTGTGGGTTCTCAGCCAAGGCAGCTGGTCCCTGGGTGATGTGGCTACAGGATCCCAGGAGGTATCTGAGGCCTCCCCAGGTGAAGGTAAGGCTGGGCTTTCAATCATAGCCACTCTCCCCTTCAAGTCTCTGTGGCAGAGCTGGCTGCTCTGTGAGAGATTTCAGCAGTAGTAGAGGCTGCCCGGCCAGGGGATCCTGGTGAGCCAGTGCCTGACAGTTCTGTGGAATATGATTATCCCTCACTCACAAATACACACACATCTTGAATGTCCACATACTCTCCTTTCACTCTCTCACTCACACACTATCTTGCTGACTGCCATCATGTCAGCCACCATCTTGGATTGTCAATATCTACACTAATAAAAGAGAAAGATGAAAATTGACCATCACTCCACCACTCTGCTACACCCACAAGCCACGGCCACCAGCCAATCAGGAGCAAGTATGCAAATTAACCCAACTAAGATGGTGGCGGCCACGGAGCTGGAGCAAGCAGGAGGCTTGGGTTGCTCCTGGCGATGGAGGAAGCCAAGCTTCCCACCTGCCCTGGCCGGCCCTGGGCTCTGCTCAAGGCTACAAAGTTTCAAGTATAGAAGATAAATAAATCCCAGATACCTGTTTCCAGCCTGTCCTGGCCTCCGCTCAAGGAGGCGCTGAAAAAAAAAAAAAGAGGCTGGGAGTTTGGGTTGCCAGGGGGCATGGCCAGCATGAAAATGGCCCTCAGCCCCTCACCCAGGCTGGCCAGCCACCCCAGTGGGACCCCTGTATTAGTTTCCAGGACCTAATTAGTTTCCAGTGATCCGGGACACCCTTCAGGGCAAACCATCTGGCCCCCACCCATGCACCAGGCCTCTATCCTATGTAATAAAAGGGTAATATGCAAATTGACCCTAACAGCAGAACGACTGGGAATGACTGGTCACTATGACACACACTGACCACCAGGGGGCAGACGCTCAATGCAGGAGCTGCCCCCTGGTGGTCAGTGCTCTCCCACAGACCACAGGGGGAGCTTTGCTCAGCCACAAGCCAGGCTGATGGCTGCCAGCACAGTGGTGGTGGTGGGAGCCTCTCCCGCCTCCTCAGCAGCGCTAAGGCTGTCTGACTGAAGCTTAGGCCGGCTCCCCGCTGGCAAGTGGACATCCCCGAGGGCTCCTGGGATGCGAGAGGGATGTCTGACTGCCAGCTTAGGCCCAATCCCCTGGGGAGCGAGCCTAAGCCAGCAGGTGGACATCCCCCAAGGGGTCCCAGACTGCAAGAGTGCACAGGCCGGGCTGAGGGACCCCCCTGAGTGCACAAATTTTTGTGCACCAGGCCTCTAGTGTGTATGTATGTGTGTGTATATATATATATTAATTGTATGGGCCCAGTACTATTCTGGGCATTAAAGGAAATATAAAAATGTAATTTGCAGCTTCTATCTTTCTTAACAACCTATACATTTTCACTGAGGAGAGAAATTTTATATACACAATTAGCAAGCAATTAAAGAATATAATTAATGACAACGTTATGGATGTGAATCTAAAAGAGTATACCAGTCCTTTTCTTATGGGAAGAAAAATACATAAGGAGTTGGTACTTCTGCTTATTTATGAAGCAATGAAGCTAAGGAAAGGTATTCCATTTTGGAGAAATAATACAGATATAGTCATATAGGGAGGACCAAATATATTATAGGATAATAAGGCAGATACTTTCCCTTTTTCTTCCCTACCAGAATTGTTTTTGTTGTTGTGGAGGATTACAACAAAAACATTTATATTTCAAGCCAAATATACAAATTTTGTTTTCAAGTTTTCTAGCTTTCAATGTTGGAAAGGAGTCCATGGGACCCAGCACTAACCAATGAAATCAGTAAAATCTACTGGGGAGTTTGAGGAAAGCTATTGCTTTCTTGATATACAGGTACAGATTAGGCTGGTGTTGGAATTCAGGACACACTACCTTGAAATGTGGCACCTTTGCACA
The DNA here is from genome assembly GCF_000147115.1 of Myotis lucifugus. NCBI lineage: Eukaryota > Metazoa > Chordata > Mammalia > Chiroptera > Vespertilionidae > Myotis > Myotis lucifugus. The sequence goes on along the minus strand of NW_005871098.1, from coordinate 3,603,739 downwards.
TTTATTAAACCAAGCTGAAAGAGTTTGAGAAAATAGCAGAAGAAAGGTCCCTCTGACCTTCCCACTACTTTTCTTTCTTGAAACAGGTCATAAAACCTTCATGAGGGAGGTGCACACCCTTTACTGAAGAAAAGGAACATCCTTATCTCTGAAGACCCAGGGATGCTGAGAAGAATCTGAACAAACAAGCCTTGCTAAATTTCCCCCAGTTTACTACACTTACTTCATACTCTGACCTATCATATTTCTACAGAACTGTCCACTCTTCATCAAAGCTAACATAAATACACTCAGATTTAACTGCTTCTTCGTCTCTTCATTTTTTTTTATGAAGGCTCCTGTGTCACATAAAACTCATATTAAGTAAATTTGTTTGTTTTTCTTCAGTTAATCTGTCTGTCAGTTTAATTTTCAGACCCAGCCAGGAATACATTCCCTGCCCCCCCCCCACACACACCCTATATTGGCAAAGCTTTATCTATCTCCTTCCTGATTTGAATATAGGCAGTATCTAGAGCAGTGGTTTTCAACCTCCTGGCCCTTTAAATACAGTTCCTTGCTACTTCATAACTGTAATATTGCTACTGATGAATCATAATGTTGCTACTGATGAATCTGATATGCAGGATGGTCTTAGGCGACCCCTGTGAAAGGGTCGTTCAACCACCAAAGAGGTCGCGACCCACAGGTTGAGAACCACTGGTCTAGAGGTATAGCAGTCACCTTCAACTATGAGACAACAAACTTGGAAATATGCTAAAGAATGGTAAAGCAGGACAGGAAAATATCTAAAAACAACCTATCTCCAGATTTGGGGGTAAAAGTAGTCTTTATTTATTTAAGCCACTGTAAGGGTTCTCTTATTTATAACCAAATCCATTTTTAACTGATACAGATAGGAATGAAATTTACCTGATGAAGGGTTGAAAAAGTATGGGAAATATAATTTTACTAATCACCACATACACATTCATATCACTATGTGGTTTTATGTGTTAAATAATCTGAGTCTATAATGTATTTTCTTTATCTCTTTACCTAAAATGTCATCTATTTAGGTCCAGCACATTTGCTATTTCATCCATGAAAATTTTTCTATTGCCATAGTTAGACTAAACAAGACTCTGGGTTCCTTCAAAACATAGCTAGTGCTCATATATAGCACTAATTTTGGGGGGTGGTTATGGCATTGCAGTATGATTAGGCGTCTAGAGTCACATCTTTTCAGCTGGTCTGCAGACTTCCAGAGGATAAAGTTGTCTTATTCAATTTTTGTTTTATACAGAAGTATCTTACATGTATCAGACTTTTATTCAGTTTTGTTTAAATCAAACATTGTGTTATAGACTTTAAAAAACAAACTGTGGCACTATTTTCTAGCTCCTTCCATTAATAGGTTAGATCTATTTCTCCAATTTTGAATCTGCATTTGGCCCTATAATTTGGTTTGTTAAGAGGATGTAACAAATGAAACACAGTAGAGACTTGAAATGTTATGGTGCACTGGGGCTTATTCTCTCTTACTGCTTTTCAGAACCCTGAAAGTCCATGTGGAAAAGCCCAGGTTTGTCTACTAGATAGTCAGAGACAAGAATCAGGTGTCCTTCCCAGCTGAGTGACCCCCAGCCCCACCAGCCAGCTCTAGCTGCTAGATGACCTACCACTGACCTTAGATGCTTGAGAGCTGCCAAGACCAGCCAAATAAATGCCCAACTGAGTAGCCTAAACCAATGACACACAGAATTATGAAGCAAAATAAGTAATTATTATAAGCTACCAAATTTTGGGATAGATTATTTATATTGAAAAAATAAATGATATATCATCAATTTTTCAAGGTTCCTTTTTGAAATTTTTCTCCTCAGAAAGTTAGTTGAAGATGGAGAAACCAAGATGGCGGCATAGGTAAACACCGGAGATTGCTGCCTCGCACAACCACTTCAAAAATACAACTAAATGACAGAATGGACATCATCCAGAACCACAGGAAGGCTGGCTGAGTGGAAATTCTACAACTAGAAGAAAAGAGAAAAGCATACCGAGACTCAGAGGAGGTGCAGTACAGAAGTAAAATACTAAGATGCGGGGGTGCACGCGGAGCGGGCTAGCAGCTGAGGGCGCGGTTGTCGTTTTCAATTGGAAGGGAGTCTCAGGCTCTGAGCTCCAGTTCTGGGTGAGTCTCTAGGAACCCAGACTCATATGGGAGAAGCGGGACTGTCTGGCATCGGTCAGAACTCGAGGGCAGCTTTCTCTCCGAGGGGCTTGCAGCGATTACTGGGACACTGAGAAGCAGAGCCTCTGAGGGCAAGACTGAGAGCAGCTATAATTGCTAACCCAGCCCTGTTGATCCCGTGGGACTCGCCCCACCCAAGCCCTGCAGGGAGACTTTTGCTGGATAGCCTCAGGGAAAGGCTAGATTAGCACCTCCCTAGAGATCCAGGAGCCAGGAAGCCCAGAGGTCAGAGTGGGACCATCCAGTTTGCAGCTCCGTGGAACCGTAAAAGACTCACTCAGGGGGCAGACTCAGTGAGCACCAAAGCCCCATCGAAGCAAGTCTAGCCCCAGAGGGGTGTCTCCAGCACAGAAGTTCTCCCACTGCAGACACAGCTGATTCTCACAGCCAATTGGCCTGGAGGTCAATTCCTCACAGTGATAACTACAACAATCAAGGCTTAATTACAACAAGACTGTGCACAAAGCCCACAAGGGGGTGCACCAAGAGTGTCTACCTCAGGTAATGGGGACACTTAGCACAGAAAGGCACTCTATCGACACAGTGAAGCATAAAAAATGCCGAGACAAAGAAACAGGACACAAAAGACAGAATTGGAGGAAAGCAAACTGCAGGATATAGAGTTCAAAACCACACTTTTAAGGTCTTTAAAGAACTGTCTAGAAGCCGCCAATAAATTTAATAAGGCCCTCGAAAAGACTGGTGAGACCGCCAATAAATGTACTGAGATCTTCAAGAAGACTGGTGAGACCGCCCATAAATGTAGTGAGATCTTCAAGAAGACTAGTGAAACCCTCGATGTTGTAATAAAGAACCAACTAGAAATTAAGCATACACTGACTGAAATAAAGAATATTATACAGACTCCCAACAGCAGACCAGAGGATCGCAAGAATCAAGTCAAAGATTTGAAATACGAAGAAGCAAAAAAACACCCAACCAGAAAAGCAAAATGAAAAAAGAATCCAAAAATACGAAGATAGTGTAAGGAGCCTCTGGGACAGCTTCAAGCGTACCAACATCCGAATTATAGGGGTGCCAGAAGAAGAGAGAGAGCAAGATATTGAAAACCTATTTGAAGAAATAATGACAGAAAACTTCCCCTACCTGGTGAAAGAAATAGACTTACAAGTCCAGGAAGCGCAGAGAACCCCAAACAAAAGGAATCCAAAGAGGACCACACCAAGACACATCATAATTAAAATGCCAAGAGCAAAAGACAAAGAGAGAATCCTAAAAGCAGCAAGAGAAAGACAGTCAGTTACCTACAAGGGAGTACCCATACGACTGTCAGCTGATTTCTCAACAGAAACTTTGCAGGCCAGAAGAGAGTGGCAAGAAATATTCAAAGTGATGAATACCAAGAACCTACAACCAAGACTACTTTATCCAGCAAAACATCATTCAGAAGTGAAGGCCAGATAAAGAGCTTCACAGATAAGAAAAAGCTAAAGGAGTTCATCACTACCAAACCAGTATTATATGAAATGCTGAAAGGTATCCTTTAAGAAGAGGAAGAAGAAGAAAAAGGTAAAGATACAAATTATGAACAACAAATACACATCTATCAACAAGTGAATCTAAAAATCAAGTGAATAAATAATCAGTATGAACAGTATGAACTGGTGATTGTAATAGAATCAGGGACATAGAAATGGAATGGACTGACTATTCTTGGGGCGGGGGTGTGGGGGGTGAGGGAAGAGATTGGACAATAATCGTGCACCTATGGATTAAGACAGTGGGTGGGGAGTGAGGGTGGAGGGTGGGGTGGGAACTGGGTGGAGGGGAGTTATGGTGGGAAAAAAGAGGAACTAATGTAATAATCTGAACAATCAAGATTTAATTAAAAAAAAAGAAAGTTAGTTGAAAACATACAAGTGAATGAAAAAACTATCTTTCTGTTGAGAAGGAATTTATTATCATAATTTTTGGCTGACATATAAATTACTCAATATATTTATTTATAATATAGGCTTACCCTCACCCATAATATAAATTGGTGATTCTTTGGTATCAAACCCCTATCATGAGACCTAAAAAAGTAAAATATAATTTCTCTGGTTTTTAAGATTTTTGTCAACTGATACAATGTTTCAAGCTATTAGAAGACATTGACTATCCTTTATAAAGCCCATGGAGATGTGTTCTACTACAGTTGTCCTTGTGAACTTTTACATGATGAGCATTTTAACATTTTAAGTGAGAATATGAGTAAAATATTCCATTTAGTCTTAGCTTGATTCACTTTGACTTGATTTTTCTTGAGCAGTAATCAAATCCTGATATCATACCTCATTAAAAATATGCCCATGTTATACATATATTCGGTGTGAGTTTCAAAGCCTTGAACAAGTTTCCTTAGTTTTAATTCTCAGTGAACTGCTTTAACCCAAGGGCTCTTAGGGATATTCAGAGTATCTCTAAGCCAATTTTCCTATCCATTTCTTCTTGTCCCATTCCTCTTTGAGAACAAATGGAAGACAGCAGAAAAATGGGAGTATGGTTGGATGGCTCATTATGCCTCCCCAAGTTCTGTATAATTTTGGGGGTAGGAAAGTATATTTAGGATAGGGGGACAAGTTCAGGGTGCTCTTGAAATGGTGGGCATGCCATCTAGGAGTAAAATTGCCACATATCCTATATAATAAAAGCCTAATATGCTAAGTGTCCAATAGTCCGTTCAACCAATCAAATCGTAATATGCTAATGATATGCTAAGGCCACTCGCTCGCTATGATGTGCACTAACCAGAGGGCAGATGCTCAACATGGGAGCTGCCCCCAGGGGGAGCACTACTCAGCCAGAATCCAGGCTCATGGCTGGCAAGCACAGTGGCGGTGGCAGGAGCCTCTCCCACCTTTGCAGCAGCGCTAAGGATATCAGACTGACAGCTTAGGCCCACTCCCCTGGGAAGCAGGCCTAAGTCATCAGTCAGACATCCCCCGAGGGCTCCTGGACTGCCAGAGGGCGCAGGCCGGGCTGAGAGACCCCTCCAAGTGCACGAATTTCGTGCACTGGGCCTCTAGTCAGACAACTATAAGATAAAAACTATCAGTCTTGGGATGACTTGGTGTGACATAAGAAGTCACAGCTTTCAGACTTATATCAGGGAGGCATCTACTCTAAGACTCATCCCAGCCACTGAATGACCTTAGTCTGGAAGATGAAATGAGAATATTTGCTTTTAGTCCCACAAATTAACATATAATCTATTTTCTAATACATTAAAGAAAAGAGATGATATACAGAAAAGAAGAAAGAAATACATGTAAATGTATTTTAATATAATAAACTTCAAACTTTGTACTCTGAACAAACAGTCCATATTTATAAATAATACTTCCATATCATTCTTGAAGCAAAGTTGAAGTTCATTTTAAGTACCACAAGTAGTAAAGGATGAAGTTTTGAGATAAATGAGGGTTTCTCCCAAATCCCCTACAACACTAATAATATGGAAAACCAAAATTAGGATATAAAAAGTCATAATTCCAATTTTATTTTCTAAATTAAAAAATTTTGTCTAAGTTCTTATTGTATTATGCATTGCCATATATAATAATAAAAGTGTAATATGCTAATTAGACCAGATGTCCTTCCGGTGAAGCCTGGGCAGCAGCTGTGGGATTGAGGTAGCTGCTACATTTGTGAAGGCCTACTCTTGCACGAATTTCATGCATTAGGCCTCTAGTTTCTATACAATCATTTTAAAGAGAAGCTCCTCTGAAGGAATTAACCTTAGAATCATTTAGTCTCATTGTAAATACTTTGAAATGCACTGCGGTTGTTTGATTTTTGACTGGTTTAAAATGTTCCAGTGCCAAATGACTTTGTGAGCAAACAAGCAAGGAAATATAATATGCCACATGTTAAAGAGTATGGATTTTATTTGATTAGCAGAGGGGAAACTCAAAGTGCTTATCATTAAAGTGAAATGATGAAATTAGTGATTTAGAAAATAACTGCTCTGAGTTCCACATAGAAACAGATTAAATGGAACAAGAATGAAATTGGAAATCCAGTTGAGAACTTTGATGTCAATGTAGAGACCAAGGTGGAATTTGGGAAGAGAAGGAAAAAAGATGTTAAGAATAAATACCTTGTGTCTGGCATGATTGTCAGGATAGATGGTGGTAGAAGTTACTGAGATGGTAACATAAGTAGAAGAGCAGTTTTATATAAGTAAAGATAAATTTGTTTTGGGTCTTCTTGAGAGTGAGACATCTGTAGGCTGTAAAGTGGAGATGACCAGTTGAATCTCAGAAGATTCAACATCTAAGAGGGTGACCAATCTTGCTGTTTGCCTGAACTATGTGTTTTCTTGGTAAACTGAGATAAATTGGTCATCTGCAGGCTATAGATATGGATTTGAGTATTGTAAGCATACAGATGTTGAATATGTACAGAATTGTCCTCATGCCACTCTTATCACCAAATGGGTATATTTTGTTTTAGTACACAATACAATCATTTGCAACTTGCATTGCCACTAATATTTTGTGTGTCCAATTTTATATGTAAGATTTGATGTCCCCCCAATAAAATTTTAAGCTCCATATCAATAAGGATTACATCAGTGTTTTTCTTTCCAAAGACTCCAAATCAGGATATTGGAACTAAACTTTAGTAAATGGAACTGTTTAACTAATATAAAAAGTTAAGACCTAGGAGGCACCTATTTGAAAAAGAAAGAAGTAAATCAGAGAACAGAACCACAAAGAGATACATCAAATTCTTTAGAATTTTAGCTATTTTTAAGCAAAGGCTTCTGTAAGGATTGCAGGAATAAGGGTACATAGAATGAGATATTTCAAATTATAAACATTAAAGCACTTTTCATATATTTTTAATTAGCCATTGATAGTTGATTGTTACTTTTGTCTTTGAAGTATGTTTAGAACATACTTTCTATGAAGATACAAATAAGAACAAAACTGTTTAAATAGTGACGATAAAATAATTTCCTAATTATTAAGAGTTAAAAGATTCACCTTAATAATATAATGTTAGGGAAACACTGAAATGTTAGCTCTGATGACCTTAATGAAACTTTACTTTCAACTATTTCAGTCCCTATTCTTAAACTCTGCATTTTGTAGGTGTTTTTCATAGTTGTATAACTTTTGAACCTTCTAATCTGGGTTGAAACCATTTTTTTTCTCTAAGACTAGATGAGTGAGATTCAAAGTAGTTCCTTGCAGATGGCACAGTTTTTCATCGTTGTTTTTGTCTTAATAAAATAAATCTACCTGGGATTTGGTGTTGATATTTTTACCTTTGTATTTACACCACCATTTATAAAGCAATAATTTAATCCTCACTAAAAACTCATAAAATATATATTATCTCCATTTTTTAGAAGTGTAAATTTAGGCAACATTAAAAACAATAAAATATATAACAATAATTACAACTACCATTTATTGAGAATCTTTTATACAGCAAGCACTGCTATAAATTTGATACACATATCTATTTCACTATAATTCCATGAGGTAAATACTATCATCTCCATGCTACAATGAGAAAACTGAGGCTTAGAGAAGTTAATTAACCTGTCAGGTGAATTATATTGACAAGAGTTGAAATGTCTGACCTCAAAATTTATCTACACTAAGTTACTATAAATAATCTCTGTCCTTCAAAGTATTTGGTAAGATGAATGCCCAAAAATGCACATTACACACACACACACACACACACACACACACACACACACACACACACACAATTATAGTAACTTTCACATGGAAAAGCTTAACTATAACTGACTAGATGCTCGCTCTCCAGTTACCAAAGATTGTCCTAATCAAGGATTTTGCTTCTGCCATTATGCTCTTCTGCATAACTGCTCTCTTCTCCTGGATCTTCCTCAAAGAAAGCATACATATTGTCTGATACCTCTACAGCTATCATTTCATTCTCTGTTGTCTTTTAAAACTACACAAAAGTGTTAGGTAAATTCAGATTATCCTCTTCTTTACTCTATTTTCTCATCAATGGGCTCCATTTGGGATTCCATCTCCACCACTCCATAAAATGGCTCAGTCAAGGTCATCAATGATCCCTTTCTGCCAGATAAGATAACAGCACCTTAAAGAATCTCTTGGCAATATTAATCAGGGTTAAATCCTTCCTTTTTTGTAATACTTTCAAATCCTGGTTCTATTTAACAAATCTTTATTCAGTGCCTATGTGCCAGAAATTATTCCAGGTTAAAAAACAACAACTAAAGTCCTTCCTTCATGGGGAACACAGACAACAGTATTGTAAATAAATGAACACAATTTATAGTGCATCAGATACTGCTACATGCTATAGAAAAATGAAGCAGGGAAGGAAATTTTTTTTTTATTTTTTTTATTTTTCGCTAAAAGTATTACAAAGGATATTACATAAGTGTCCTTTCCCCCCCCCCCAACCCTTGACAAGCCCCTGCCCTCCCTTACCCCCCAGTGTCTTATGTCCATTAGTTATGCTTATATGGATGCATACAAGTCCTTCGGTTGATCTCTTACTCCCCTCCCTCCTGTCCCCAAACCCTCCCTGGCCTTCCCACTGCAGTTCGACAATCAGTTTGAGGCAGCTCTGCCACTGTATTTATTATTGTTCAAAAGTTTGTAATGGTCTTAATTATCCACGAAAGAGTGAGATCATGTGGTATTTTTCCTTCATTGACTGGCTTGTTTCACTTAGCATAATGCTCTCCAGTTCCATCCATGCTGTTGCAAATGGTAAGAGTTCCTTCTTTTTTACAGCAGCATAGTATTCCATCGTGTAGATGTACCACAGTTTTCTAATCCATTCATCTACTGATGGGCACTTAGGCTGTTTCCAGATCTTAGCTATGGTGAATTGTGCTGCTATGAACATCTGGGTGCATATATCCTTTCTGATTGGTGTTTCTGGTTTCTTGGGATATATTCCTAGAAGTGGGATCACAGGGTCAAATGGGAGTTCCATTTCCAATTTTTTGAGGAACCTCCATACTGCCTTCCATAGTGGCTGCACCAGTCTGCATTCCCACCAGCAGTGCACAAGTGTTCCTTTTTCTCCACATCCTCTCCAGCACTTGTCGTTTGTTGATTTGTTGATGATGGCCATTCTGACAGGTGTGAGATGGTACCTCATTGTTGTTTTGATTTGCATCTCTCGGATGATTAGTGACTTTGAGCATGTTTTCATATGTCTCTTGGCTTTCTAAATGTCCTCTTTTGAAAGGTGTCTATTTAGATCCTTTGCCCATTTTTTGATTGGATTGTTTATCTTCTTTTTGTTAAGTTGTATGAGTTCCCTATAAATTTTGGAGATTAAGCCCTTATCAGATATGACGTTGGCAAATATGTTTTCCCAAGAGGTGGGTTTTCTTGTTGTTTTGTTGATGGTTTCTTTTGCTGTGCAGAAGCTTTTTATTTTGATGTAGTCCCATTTGTTCATTTTCTCTTTAGTTTCAACTGCCCTAGGAGCTGTATCAGTGAAGAAATTGTTTAGGCATATGTCTGAGATTTTGTTGCCTTTGTATTCTTCTAGAATTTTTATGGTTTCCTGTCGTACATTTAAGTCCTTTATCCATTTTGAGTTTATTCTTGTGTATGGTGTAAGTTGGTGGTCTAGTTTCATTTTCTTGCATATATCTGTCCAATTTTCCCAACACCATTTATTGAAGAGACTATCTTGGCTCCATTGTATGTTCATGCCTCCTTTGTCAAAAATTAATTGAGCATATTGGTTCGGGGCTAATTTCTGGACTCTCTATTCTATTCCACTGATCTATATGTCTGTTCTTGTGCCAGTACCAGGCAGTTTTGAGAACAGTGGCTTTGTATACAGCTTGATATCTGGCATTGAGATCC
>NW_005871098.1:3515932-3592383 GCF_000147115.1 Myotis lucifugus | reverse complement strand
CTCTCAGGACTGCTTTCATTGTGTCCCAGAGGTTTTGGATTGTTGTGTTTTCATTGTCATTAGTGTCCAGGATGTTTTTAATTTCTTCTTTGATGTCATCGGTAACCCAATCAATTTTTAATAACATGCTATTCAGCTTCCAAGTGTTTGAGTATTTTGGGTTGTTTTTATTGTAGTTTATTTCTAACATTATGCCATCGTGGTCTGCAAAGAAGCTTTTTATGATTTCAATTTCTTGAATTTGTGGAGACTTTGCTTGTGACCCAATATATGGTCTATTTTTGAATATGTCCCATGAGCACCTGAGAGGAATGTATATTCCGCAGCTGTGGGGTGAAGTGTTCTGAAGATGTCAATTAAGTCCATCTGATCTAGTGAGTCATTTAGGATTGCTGTTTCTTTGCTGAGTTTTTGTCTAGCGGATTTATCCAGTGATGTCAGTGGTGTATTAAAGTCCCCTACTATGATTGTATTGTTGTCGATCTCTCCCCTGATATCTTCCAGAAGTTTTCTTATGTATGTGGGTGCTCCTGCATTGGGTGCATATATGTTTACCAGGGTTATATCTTCTTTTTGTATTGATCCCTTTAGTATTATGAAGTGGCCTTCCTTATTTCTGGTTATGGCCTTCACTTTGAGATGTATTTTGTCAGATATAAGTATTGCTACCCCAGCTTTCTTTTCCTTTCCATTTGCGTGAAAGATATTTTTCCATCCCTTCACTTTCAGTCTGTGTGAGTCCCTTCTAATGAGGTGGGTCTCTTGTAGACAGCAGATGTATGGGTCATGTTTTTTTATCCATTCAGCCACTCGATGTCTTTTGGTTGGAGCATTTAGTCCATTTACATTTAAAGTTATTATTGAAAGGTACTTGTTTGTAGCCATTTCTTTTTTTGTGTGTGTGTGGCTGTTTTCTTTCTGAGCTTGATGTTTCTTCTTTTTACACCAGTCCCTTTAGCATTTCTTGCATGGCTGGCTTGGTGGTGATAAACTCCCTTAGCCCTTTTTTGTCTGTGAAGCTTCTTATTTCCCCTTCAATTTTGAATGATAGCCTTGCTGGATAGAGTATTCTTGGATTCAGTCCTTTGCTTTGCATCACTTTGTAGATTTCCGTCCATTCTTTTCTGGCCTGATGTGTTTCTGTTGAGAAATCATTTGATAATCTAATGGGAGATCCCTTGTATGTTACTTTCCGTCTCTCTCTTGCAGCCTGTAAGATTCTCTCTTTATCCTGAACATTTGCCATGGTAATTATGATGTGTCTTGGTGTGGGTCTTTTCGGGTTCACCTTGTTTGGGACTCTCTGGGCTTGTGTGACTTTTTTCTTCCCCACCTCAGGGAAGTTTTCTGATATTATTTCTTCGAATAGGTTTTCTAATCCATGTTCATCTTTCTGTTGTTCTGGCACCCCTATTATTCGTATGTTGTTTCGTTTCATGTTGTCCCAAAGCTCCCTTAGGCTCTCCTCCTGTCTTTTAATTTTTTTCTCCATTTGCCGTACAGTTTTGATGTGTCTTGGTGTGGGTCTTTTCGGGTTCACCTTGTTTGGGACTCTCGGGGCTTGTGTGACTTTTTTCTTCCCCACCTCAGGGAAGTTTTCTGATATTATTTCTTCGAATAGGTTTTCTAATCCATGTTCATCTTTCTGTTGTTCTGGCACCCCTATTATTCGTATGTTGTTTCGTTTCATGTTGTCCCAAAGCTCCCTTAGGCTCTCCTCCTGTCTTTTAATTTTTTTCTCCATTTGCCGTACAGTTTGAGTGTGTTTTGCTTCCTTGTCTTCTAATTCACTAATTCGGTCCTCCGCTTCTCCCAGTCTACTGTTGATACTTTCAATGGAGTTTTTTATTGAAGCTATGTCGCTCTTCATTTCTTCTTGGGACTTACTTAAGTTGTTGATTTTTTCATCTGTTTCTTCTAGCTTCTTGCATAAGTAGTTGAGTTTTTCATCTGTTTCTTCTTGCTTCTTGAACATCTGGTGCATGTACTCTAGGAACCTTATTCTGAATTCTTTTTCCGTCATGTTGCATATCTCTGTCTCACTTAGCTGCTTTTCTGGCGAGTCCTCCTTTTCTTTCCTTTGGGGGTTTCTTTGTCTACCCATGTTTGATCTCACTGACATATCTAGTTGTTGAGTCGTTCAGTGGCTGGACCCTGGGTGGCAGTGGCTGCTCCCTGGGTGGCAGTGGCTCCTCGGGCTGTGGTTGCTCCTTGGGCGGTTGTGGTAGCAGCGGCTCCTCTGTTGATAGCAGAGCCTCTGGTGGGTGCTGTTCACAGCTGTGGTGGCTCTTCTGGCTGGTGGAGGGAGGCTTCACACACAGCAACTGTTCCCCAGGCAGAGCGTATGGTGATCAGGAGGCCGCTGTTGCTTGAATCTGCTGCGTTGATTAAAAGGCACAAAATACAACACAACAAGGCACAACCTACCAGGCACTAAACACTATTGTATTTATGATATTACTAACCCCAAATAAAGGTGGCCACCCGAGCTAAGAGAGTTGAGAGATAAGGGGGAAAGAAGAGAAAAAGATAGAAGAGAAAAAAGAAAGAAAGAAAAAAAGGAGTGCAAAAATGAAATTGGGAAAAGGGAGAGGAAAAAGAGGAGGAAAAAAAAAGAGTAAGAGAGAAAAGAGAATGAAGTATAAAAGGGGAAGAGACTATTTATATGAGGAGAAAACTCCTATAGGTCCGCCACTAATACCAACAAATTATAGCAACAGATTCCTGGAGATGAATACAAACTACAAACAACCAATAATATCAAGCGACGCAAGGGGAAACAGAAACATAGAAATAACCGGGGGGGGGGAGAGGGAGGGGCAGGAAAATAAAAAGAATAAGCAGTCTAACCTCACAAACAATCCTAAAAAAAAAACAAAACAACAAAAAACCCCAATATACTTGTCAATCAAGCAAACAACAATAAGACAATAGAGAGAGAAAAGAAGAAGAAGAAGAGAAAAAAAAATTGGATAGTGAAGGAAGATAAGGGAAAGGTGCATAAGGATTTAGAACAGGGGATTGGACGTAGGATATATAAGCAGGGTTAAATTTTGACAGGGGGTAAAAAGAATAGGGAAAATCAAAAGCTGGAGTAGGGTAAGAGAAACAGGACAGCAAAAGGGAAAAAGTGGGGAAGATTGTTTAGCACAGAGGCAAATTGAGGTAGAGAACAATGTTGCTAAAGGAACGATGAAAATAGAATGGAGAACATTAGTCCCAAAATAAAATAAAGACAAAATAAAATGACACTTAAAAGAATGGTAAAATGGTAGTAGTAAAAATACTAGTTAAAAATAAAAATGTAGTAGCTGAAAGGGCAAAATCAGGTGATGGAGAAAAAGAAAAACAGAAAAAAAAATGTTTTCTTAGTTAAAAGGAGAAAAAGTAATTTAAAAAAATAAAAATAAAAATGTGCAGTAATGCAGGTGCTTCAGATCTTCTACTCTTCTTATTGGCCCGCCCGGAATTCAGGAGAATGTTGAGTTTCCCTCTGGTACACTGCTCCTCCGTGTTGTAAGCCACAGTCCTGAATTTAAGGCCGGCCGTAAAATCCCCTTATTGCCTTATCTGTATTTACAGAAGAGTCAGTTTGTGGCTCTCCCTCTGGGTGGCAGTGTTTCTGGATTGACCTCCGAGGCTATAAGCTCTTTCCGACCAGGAGCTCTGTATTGTACCTGAACCAGCTCCACCCAGGGCTGGTTCCCCAGGCGCCACTCCCAGCTCTGTTTCCCCGGCTCCCCAAAAACAGTCTTCCCCTACAAGCTCTGCTAGTGACCCCAACTGGGCAATCACATCCAATGGGGTCAACAATCAAACTCCCAGAAGTAAGAGGAAGTGTGCAAACAAGAGCCTGGGAAGCTGTTCGAACTCGCAGGGTTCCACCCTCCAAAACTGCGCGAAATGTCTGCGCGTTATGTCTGCGCGCGCTCAAGCCCCTGGCAACAAGTAGCCGGCTATCAGGGAACTCTGAGGTAGCCCTTTTTGCATCCAGTCCAATTATGGGCTCATTTATAGTGTTACCTTCTGGCATCAGCCCTGCGGTAGCCCTCCCCACTTGCGGATTACGCTGTCCTCTATGTGCGCGGATTTTGGAGTGCGCAGATTTCCCCCTGCGCCCGCGCGCGTGCTCCTCACTCCAACCTGAACTACAAACCGCACCTTTAGGGTAAGTCTAACCTTTCCGTGGAGGGATGCAGGTCTCCGCTGGGCTCTTGTAGTCATGCTGCTTGCGAGTCGTTGCCTCCGGGTTGGAAGGCGCCGGGTTAGTAGCCGTTCTCTGGATGCAGGTAACCGGTAACCGCAACCCAAGATGGCGCGGTCTCGCCGCTGCGCTGGCGCCCAGGGGGAGGTTTTAGCCTCAATCTCTAACCATCCGCATTTTTTAGGAGTTCTCTGTCTTTCCTGGCTGCAGACTGCCTCTCAGCTGAACCTCCCCAGCTTGATCAGGCTGATTGTTACCCGTTTCAGCTGCTCGCCCCTATCTGCTCCGGGATAAAGCACCAACACGTCCGTCTAAGCCTCCGCCATTTTTTTTCTCGAAGCAGGGAAGGAAATTAAGGAGAGCTGGGAGGTGTGGTTGCCATTTTAAACAGGATGTTAAGGAAATATCTGACTATAAGGGTGATATTTGAGCAAAGAATCTGAAGGAGGTGAGAGAAGAGGATAGGTTATCAGGGAAGAGTATTCCAGGCAGAGGGAGGAGCCAGTACAAAATACTAAAGTGGGAGAGGGCTAGCTGTGCTTGAGAGATGGTGATGAGGCCAGTGTGGAACAAGCAGAGCGGGTAAGAGAAAAAGATGGGATCAAAAAGACTAAAACCATTTTCTCTAAAAACAGGAACAAGACAGGGATATCCACTTTCACCATTCTTATTTAACATAGTATTGGAAGTCTAGCCACAGCAATCAGACAAGAAGAAAAACATAACAGGCATCCAAATTAGAAAGGAAGGAGTAAAACTATCATTATTCACAAATAATGTGAATTGTACATGATATTATACATAGAAAACCCTAAAGACTCCACCAGAAAACTTAGACTTAATAAATAAATTTGCCAAGGAAGCAAGATACAAAATTAATCCCTAGAAATCAATGGCATTTTTATACACCAATAATGATCTCTCAGAAAGAGAAACAACAACAAAACCAATCCCATTTACCATTGCAACAAAAATATTAAGATACTTAGGAATAAACTTAACCCAGGAGGTAAAAACTTGTACTCGGAAAACTACAGGATGTTGAAAAAAGAGATAGAAGAAGATATAAACAAGTGGAAGAATATGCCATGTTCATGGATTGGTAGAATTAATACCGTTAAAATGTCCATATTACCCAAAGCAGTCTATAGATTCAATGCAATTCCTATTAAAATACCAATGGCATATTTCATAGACCTAGAACAAATACTCTAAAAATTTATATGGAATCAAAAAAGACCTGGAATAGTAGCAATCTTGAGAAAGAAGAACAAAGTTGAAGGTATCACAATACCAGATAGCAAGTAATACTACAAAACCACTATAATCAAAATAGCCTGATACTAGCACAAGAACAGGCCTATAGATCAATGGAATAGAAGAGAGACCACAGAAATTGACCCAAACCATTATGCTCAATTAATATTTGACAAAGGAGGCAAGATCATACAATGAAGTCAAGATAGTCTCTTCAATAAATGGTACCAGGGCCCTATCTGGTTTGGCTCAGTAGATAGAGCATTGGCCTGTGGACTGAAGGGTCCTGGGTTTGATTCCAGTCAAGGGCACATGTCCAGGTTGCAGGCTGGATCCCCAGTAGGGGGCATGCAGGAGGCAGCCAATCAATGATTCTCTTTCATCATTGATGTTTCTAGCTCTCTCCCTCTCCTTTCCTCTCTGAAATAAATAAAAATATATTTAAAATATAAATAAATAAGATAAATGGTACTGGGGAAATTGGACAGTCACATGCAAAAAAATGAAACTGGACCACCAACTTACACCATACACAAGAATAAACTCAAAATGGACAAAAGACTTAAATGTAAGTCGGGAAAACATGAAAATCCATAGGCAGCCAAATAAGGGAGACCACTGCATGGGAGAACATATTTGGCAATGATAAATCTAATAAAGGGTTAATATCTGTGAGAATAAACAAATCAACTTTTCTGTCAAAGAACAGTTTAGACAGCTGCCATGTTGGCCACATGGCTTGCAGCTCCCCTGGAGGCCACCATCTTGAAATGCAAAGGCCAACCCCTCCCTTTGAATTAGCCAATTGGGAACGACTGTGCACCTGAGCTCCAATCAAGAGTAAGAGACAGGTCACACGGATCAGGGAATATAAAGCCAAGCAGACCGCCTGCTTGGTGTGTGTGTGCTTCCAGACCATGTGTGTGCACCCTCTGCATAGAAGTAAAGATGTTTGCCTTGATGCCTGGCTCCTGAGTGCGCTTCATGTTCTACCAAGACCCCTGAATTGCTGGGCTTGCCTTATTTCTTACAATTTGGGGGCTTGTCCAGGACACTGTTTGTCATCACAGGTAAATTGGACCCCTCTCCTAAGGAGGTGCGCCCCACTGCCAAGTTGCGGCGACCTCAGTAAGGAGGGACAGCCATCACCCCTAGCCAACTATGAGCTCGGGATCGAGAGTCAGCCAGCAATGCATGAAGGACCCAAGCAAGACCTGCAGCAATCAGGTAACCCCATGCATGAGCCAAGGTGGGAAATTGGACTGATTAATATTTTGGTGATTGGGTATCCTCAGAGGTCAGGTGTATGTGACTGGGATGTGTCTTGGACATTAAGTGAGTGCAGAGTTCTGATCTGTGGTTCTGTTCTCCCGCGAGGTAAGTGGCTAGAGAAGGACAAGGCAGATCTAGGGGAGTATGAGAAATCTTTGACATGGGGGTTGAGTACATAGTCACAAGGGACCTGGCGAGGATGGGAAGCAGAAAGTCTAGGCCTAGGGAATACATTCCCCCAAAATAGTCCATTGGGAGAATGCTGAGTTTCTGGGGAGGGGAAGTTCCCGAACCAAGGACAGAAGACATTGCTCTCCTTTAGTGGTTCTTAATTCAGGGAATTTTGTGGTGTAAACATTTAGTGTTGCAGGGGCCTGTATGAGAGTGTTTGTTGATGTTTTATGGCTCTTTGTTGTTTGTTTAATTTGTTTAAAGATGGGGCAAGTCCCGCTTTGGGGGAAGCCCAATTGTGAGTGGTGAGGCTGAACATGTGACAGAGATTGCAGGAACATCCCAGCAGCTGACAAGAATCCTTATTCTTGGGGATTCATCCTGCTCTCCTTGGCAGGGTATTGGCCTGCCAGAAACTCTTAGCTAGTGAGATTTCTGTCTGTGTGTCTGTATTGTAATGTTGACTTTTAGGGACTTTAGCTTGTTCTTCCCTGGTTTATGAATATAGAAAACCCTCCCTGTAGGCTTCATGCCACTCAGAACCAAAGGTCATTTTGCTCTGCTGGGTTAAGATTTTAAGATTCTAATGCAGCTTTGAAAACGGCTTTTAGATTTAAAAGCTGCAGAATAAAAGGCAGCCTTTGCAAAACTTGTGCAGGTGCTCTGAAAGGGGCAGGGTGTAGGAACTTGCAAAGCCCCACCCAGCATCATGTTCATTAAACATCCAGCATGCATTGTCAGTATTACAGGGGCCTGGGTGGTCCGGCACCTGCCTGTGATGTCACAAACCTACACAGGCTGGCAGAAGCAGAACTGAGACTATGGGGCGCGCACAGCTTGCTGCTCCTGCGCCCTTGCAGTAAGAGAATGGGTGGGTGGTAGGTGTGTCCTCCCAGCATTTTCTCTACAATTCAAAGTATACCAATGTGTTAGCCAGATTGAAAAGGATTAATTCTGTGGTCTAGATCAAATCTTTAATGTTAAAACCGGTTTAAGCTTTGATAATCTTTAAATTGGGTATTTAACTGAGAGATAACTTTGTGACACCACAAGGACCCTGAGGTGACATAAAGATCTACTCTCTCCCTAAAAAGAAATATTTTTGAACTAAATTAGACCAATACAATATACTTTAAATTACATAAGAAATTAAGCTATGCAGGCTGGGTTGGACAATGCTTCCATGATAATGGGCAGTTCTTGAATGAGGATGGACCACATTCCAAGGTTGGCTCCTGGGTCCCAGGGGCAAAGGACTCTGAGCCAGATTACCTTGTCCTTTCCTTGAACAGAAAGGGCAATCATGTTAACAGCATAAAAGTCCAGTACTTAAGAGGAGACTGACTGTGCTCTCTATTGGAGGAAGGGGGCAGTCCTCCTTCTCCCTGTAAAGTCAAAGAAGCCTAAAAGAGAACAAAGGCAATGAGACCCTTGTGCTGCCTTGCCCTCCCTATGTGACCCAGGGACGATCTAAGGGAACAGCCAAGATGGCGATTTACAATACCAGCCTCCACCTCAGGAGGAGAGCTATCTTGATAAGGCTCCAACCACCATGAGGCCACTGCCACCACCATACAAATAGAAGTAGGATATAAGGGAATGAATGCCTGGGTGGAATGGATTAAATATTCTGTACACTCCCTAAATAAAAGTGACTGTTATGCTTGCACAGCAGGAAGGCTAGAGGCCCAAGTGGTCCCATTTCCATTCAGATGGACCTCAGACAGCAATGGGATGGAATGTGTGGTTGCCTTGTACCAGGAGGAAACTGCTTGGAGAAATGCTTCTTGTAAGACTCTTGCCCTGTTTTTCCCATTCAACAGAAGTAAAGAGCAAGGACCCCCACAAAATGATCTGGCCCCGTCCTCCAACATAACTATACCTCCTGCCTCTCAAAAGGGGGAACAGTGCTCAGAGTTTATGAGAAATTTATCCAGAGGCATAAATGGCCGAGTATCCTCAGAAGCCAATCATGCTGCAATGTCGCTACCTCGTGCTGATGTCCGGTGGTGTTATGGGGGACGCTTACTTGTGGCCTTGCCCAGCAAATGGAGTGGAACTTGCGCTCTGATACAATTGGCTATCCCTTTCACTTTGGCATATCGTAAACCTTTTTCAATGGACAGACAGACTACGGGTTCCGTGGCGTGCCAAAGGAGTTTAAGGCTAGAAATCAGATTGCCGCAGGATTTGAATCTGTTCTGTGCTGGTGGCCCACTGTAAACAAAGATGTGGTTGGATTAATTATATTTACTATAACCAGCAAAGGCTTGTTAACTATATTTAAGATGCAGTTAAAGGTACAGATGAACAGCTAGATGCCAACAGCAGGATGACCTGGGAAAACAGGTTGGCCTTGGATACGATTCTGTCAGATAAAGGAGTAATATGTATAATGTTGGGGGCCAGGGTTGTACATTCATCTCTGACAACACAGCAGACAGACCGTTACTGAGGCCCCACAGGCATTGGCAGCTTTAGTGATGTGTGAGCTGGAACCTGGGATCGAGGGTCCTTTCTCTGATGCACTAAAGCAGTGGTCGGCAAACTGCGGCTTTGCAAACTACAGCTCCTGAGCCACATGCAGCTCTTTGGCCCCTTGAGTGTGGCTCCTCCACAAAATACCAACTTCTGCGCATGGGCTACGAAGTTTCAATCGCACTGTACGTGTGCGCCTGCACATGGTATTTTGTGGGAGAGCCACACTCAAGGGTCCAAAGAGCCGCATGTGGCTCACGAGCCACAGTTTGCCAACCACGGAACTAGAGCAATGGTGTCCACATTCACCCCTTTGATTAGAAGTTACAGTGATAGGATGTTACATCATCCCATGTATGGGGATGGGGGGTCTTATCCAAAGGTTAACTGAAACCACATTGACCAAATAGTAAATTAGTCTTCTCCTAGACCAGTGATGGCGAACCTTTTGAGCTCGGCGTGTCAGCATTTTGAAAAACCCTAACTTAACTCTGGTGCCGTGTCACATATAGAAATTTTTTGATATTTGCAACCATAGTAAAACAAAGACTTATATTTTTGATATTTATTTTATACTAGAGGGGCGGTGCACAAAAATTTGTGCACTCGGGGGGGAGAGGGGGTCCCTCAGCCCGGCCTGTGCCCTCTCGCAGTCTGGGACCCCTCGGGAGATAATGACCTGCTGGCTTAGGCCTGCTCCCGGGTGGGAGAGGGCAGGCCCAATCCCTAGGTGCAGCCCCTGGTCAGGCTCAGAGCAGGGCCGATTGGGGAGTTGGGGCGCCACCCCCTGTCATTCACAGAGCAGGGCGGATCGGGAGGTTGCGATGCCACCCCTAGTCATGCTCAGGGCAGGGCCGATTGGGGGGTTGGGGCACCGCCCCCTGTCACACTCAAGGCAGGGTCGATAGGGAGGTTGCAGCGCCACTGCCTATCACGCACAGAGCAGGGCCGATCAGGGGGTTGGGGAGCTACCCCCTGTCACAGACAGAGCAGGGCGGATCAGGGGGTTGGGGCGCCACCCTCTATCACCCACAGAGCAGGGCCAATCAGGGGGTTGGGGCTCTACCTCGCCACACACAGAGCAGGGCCTGTGGGGCGGGGGGGTTGGGGCGCCACACCCTGTCACACACAGAGCAGGGCCGATCAGGGGGTTGGGGTGCCACACCCTGTCACACACAGAGCCGCAGGGCGATCAGGGGGTTGGGGAGCTCCCCCCTATCAGGCACAGAGCAGGGCTGATCAGGGGGTTGGGGCACCTTCCCCTGTCACGAAAAGAGCAGGGCGGATAGGGAGGTTGTGGCCCCACCCCCTGTCACACACAGAGCCACAGGGCTATCAGGGGGTTTGGGCGCTGCCCCCGTCACGCTGATCCAGGTGCTGGGAGGCCTTGCGGCTCCGCTGCTCCCAGTGCTGGGAGGCCTCGCTGCTCCGCTGATTCTGGTGCTGGGAGGCATATTACCCTTTTACTATATAGGATAGAGGCCTGGTGCACGGGTGGGGGCCGGCTGGTTTGTCCTGAAGGGTGTCCTGGATCAGGGTGGGGGTCCCCACTGGGGTGCCTGGCCAGCCTGGATGAGAGGATGATGGCTGTTTGCAGCTGGTCACACCCCCTTCAGGTTGGAGGTCCCCACTGGGGTGCCTGGCCAGTCTGGGTGAGGGGCTGAGGGCCGTTTTCAGGCTGGCGGGTGACTGAAGCTCCCAACCTGTCCTTTTTTTTTCTTTTTTTTTATTCTGGGCCAGCTTTAGCTCTGAGGCTTGGCTCCAGCTCTGAGGCTGCTGAAAGCAGGTATCTGGTTTGTTTGGGTTCTATAATTGTAACACTGTTGCAGTCCTGCTCACTCCAGCTCTGCGATCCCGGCTGGCTGAAAGCAGGGATCTGCGTTTGTTCTATAATTGAAACAATTTTGCGGTCCTGCTGGCTGAAGCCCGGCTGGCTGAAAGCAGGTTTCTGGGGTTTTGTTTAGCTTCTATATTTGTAAGAATGTTTCTTAAACTGCAAGCTCAGAGGCCGGCAAGGCAGGCGGGGAATGTTGGCTTCCTCCATCACTGAAGCAAGCAAGCCTCATGTTCGCTTCAAGCTGCCTGGCTGCCAGCCGCCATCTTGGTTGGCAATTAATTTGCATATCGCCCGGATTAGCCATTGGAAGGGTAGCAGAGGTAAGGCTAATTACCATGTTTCTCTATTATTAGATAGGATATTTAAATGCCATTTAACAAAGAAAAATCAAGCAAAAAAATGAGTTCGCGTGTCACTTCTGACATGCGTGTCATAGGTTTGCCATCACTGTCCTAGACACTGTAGAGCATGAAAGTCAATGAAAGTTTGCCGAGTTTTAAGGAAAGTGTTTAAATAAAGAAAAGGGGGGAATTGTGAGAATAAACAAATCATCTTTTCTGTCAAAGAACAGTTTAGACAGCTGCCAGTTTGGATTGCAAAACTTGGCAGCTGCCATGTTGGCCGCATGGCTTGCAGCTCCCCTGGGGGCCACCATCTTGAAATGGCGAAGGCCAACCCCTCCCTTTGAATTAGCCAATTGGGAAAGACTGTGCGCCTGAGCTCCAATCAAGAGTAAGGGACAGGTCACATGCATCAGGGAATATAAAGCCAAGCAGACCGCCTGCTTGGTGTGCGTGTGCTTCCAGACCATGTGTGTGCACCCTTCTGCATAGAAGTAAAGATGTTTGCCTTGATGCCTGGCTCCTGAATGTATTTCATTTCTATCAAGACCCCTGAATTGGGGGGACTCGCCTTATTTCTTAACATATCCAAATTTATAAGGAACCCATACAACTTAACAAAAGGAAGACAAACAATCCAATTAAAAAATGGGCAAAGGATCTAAATAGACAGTTCTCCAAAGTGGACATACGTATGGCCAAGAGACATTTGAAAAAATGCTCAAAGTCACTAATCATCAGAAAGATGCAAATTAAAACAACAATGAGGTATCACCTCACACCTGTCAGAATGGCTACCATCAACAAATCAACAAATGACAAGTGCTGGCAAGCATGTGGAGAAAAGGAAACCCTACTAATGGCTGGTGGGAATGTAGATTGCAGCAGCCATTATGGAAAACAATATGGAGTTACCACAAAAAATTAAATATGGAACTTCCATTGACCTAGTGATCCCACTTCTACGAATATATCCTAAGAAATCTGAAACACCAATCAGAAAGAATATATGCACCTCTATGTTCAGAGCAGCACAATTTACAATAGCTAAGATCTGGAAAATAGCCCCAGTGTCCATCACTAGATGAGTGGATAAAAAAGCTGTGGTTCATTTACACCATGGAATACTATGCAGCAGTAAAAAAGCAGTATCTCATCAACAATAAAAAATATATTATGAAAAAAGAAGGATCTATTACTCTTTGAGAGGAATAAGCTAAGTGAAATAAGCCAGTCAGAGAAAGACAAGTATCACATGATCTCATTCATATGTGGAATCTAATGAGCAAAATAAACTGATGAACAAAACAGATCCAGAGACAGAATCATGAAACAGACTGTCTAATCTCAGGGAGAAGGTGGGAGTGGGTGGGTGGTTGGGAAGAGATTAACCAAAGAATTTGTATGCATATATTCATAACCCATTGGCACAGATAATAGGGTGGTGAGGGCCTGGGGCTGGGGGTGGGGTGGCTTAGAAGAGATCAATAGGGAAAAAAAGAGGACATATGTAATACTTTCAACAATAAAGGTTTTAAAAAAAAAGATAATAGTGCAAACTTTTAAAGGCCTGGCAGTCATGGAAAGGTGTTGACCAAGGCCAGCAGAGTTGGGGACATAATACAAGTTTTTGAGCAGAGGAATTACATCTTCATCCTGATAGGTTTACAGATCCTCATGTTTCTTGAGGAAACAAAGGTGGAAGAAGGAAGTTGCTCTGGCAATTCAGGGTAAAGATGGAGGAGGCTTAGAGGTGGAAGCAATAGATGTGTTGAGAAGTTTTGAGTCTGGATCTACTTTGAAAAAAGAGGTACACAATTGACTAATATTAAAATGTTTTGATTTTTCTCCTGCATCACTGGCTGCTCTTTCTCAATTTCCTTTGCTGCCCTGTATTATGTTTAACCTCTAAATGTCCTCATGTTCAAGCTTCAGTCTTAGTTTTTATTCTATTTTTTGTCTATATCCCTATTCTAGGGGATCTCATTTTGTTCAGCAGTTTCAAATAACACCTACCTGCTGATAGCTACCCTACCACCCAGACCTTAATGTTTTCCCAAAGTCTACACTGCCATATTTACCCAAATGATATCTACTACATGGATGTCTAGTAAACATTTTAAACCTAACATTTCCAAAACATAATTTTAGTTCTTGCCCTTTGTCCCCAATTTTCATCCTTTGATCTTTTCTATATGTGTAATTCATTCAGATACACAGTCTAGAAATCTGAGTTTGATGTAATTCTAATTCCTCTTTTACCTCACATCACACATTCTATAAGTGAATAAGTCCTTAAGATTATACCTTCAAGATATATGCATTATGCCCTGGCTGGCTTGCTCAGTGGTTAAAGAGTCAACCCACAAACTGAAGAGTTGTGGGTTCAGTTCTAATGAAGGCCATGTACCTCAGTTGCAGATTCCCCACTCCAACTGGGGCACTTGAAAGAGGAATTCAATTGATGTGGCTCTCTCACATGGATGTTTCTATCTCCTATCTCCCCCTCCTCTGTCCCTTCCATTCTCTCTAAAATCAATGGAAAAAATATCCTGCAGTGAAGATTAACAACAACAAAAAGTTATATGTATCACAGATCTGTCTCCTTCTCTTCATCTCTATCCCCACTACTGCCTGAGTTAATTCTTCTTTTACCTGAACTACTACCATAGTATCCAGCTTGTTGCCATGATTCTATTTTTGTTGGCTCAATCCACTCTTTGCATAACACACAGTAGGAAATGTTGTGGCTCTCCTGCTTGAAATCCTTCAATGGCTTCCATTTCCTCATAATATAATCTTAAGGTTCTACATGGTTTGCTTATATCTTTAATCTTGTCATACTACACCTTTCAAGCTTACTGTGCTCCAGAAACACCAGTATTCTTTCCCTTCCTGCAGCACGATAATCTTATTCTGGCCTCAGGACCTTTGTACCTTCCATTCTCTCTGCATGAAATACTCTTGCCCTATATCCTTGTATGTCTGGCCTCTTTCCCTTGGTCAGAAATCCACTGAAACACCATCTCCTCTCAGAAGCCTTACTTGACATTTGTATTTTAACTATGTTTTGTCCCAACCCCCAAGTGCTCTCTATTTCCTTAGTGTCTCACTATCATTTACTGCTCTCTGAAATTATGTACCTTATTTATTTGTTTAATGTTTTTCCTCTCCCACTAGAGTGGAACCTACATAAGAACAGAATTTAGCATTTGTGTTCACTGTTGTACCTCTATGCCTAAAATAATGCTTGCACATTTAGGAGGCATATAAATATAATTCCACTCATATGTGGAATCTAATGAACAAAGTAAACTAACAAACAAAATAGAAACACACTAATAAATACAGAGAACAGACTGACAGCTGTTACAGGAAAGGAGTTGGAGGCTAGGTGAAAATGGTGAAGGGACTAAGCAAATAAAAACAAACTCATGGACACAGACAACAGTATGGTGATTACCAGAGGAAAAGGGGGGTGGGGGAAGGTAAAGGAAGGTATAAGGGAGATGAATGGTGATGCAAGGAGACTTGATTTGGGGTGGTAAAACACATAATATAATATACAGATGTGTTATAGAATTGAAAGCTTAAAACCATATAATTTTACTAACCAATTTCACTCCAATCCTATATAATCAAAGGGTAATATGCAAGTAGACTGAACGGCAGAATAACCGAACAACCAATCAAAGAGTAATATGCTAATGAATGCTAAGGCTGCTCAACCACTTGCTATGATGTGCACTGACCACGAGGGGGCAGACAGTCAACTGGTCAACCAGTTGCATGACGTGCACTGACCACCAGGGGGCAGATGCTCCGACCAGTAGGTTAGCTTGCTGCTGGGGTCCGGCCGATCTGGACTGAGCGAGATGGGTCGGACATGCCCTGGAACCCTCCCACGGTCCCTCCCCAGCTTGATTGAGCACTGGTGGGGTCCCTCAGCCTGGCCTGCACCCTCTCGCAATCTGGGACCCGTTGGGGGATGTCGGAGAGCCAGTTTCAGCCCGATCCCACAGGCCACTCCCCTTGGGAGGGCGCCAGACACAGGGCTCATGGCTGGTGAGCGCTGCTGTGGCAGCACAAGCCTCTCCTGATCAGGAATGATTGGGCACGAGCCTGTGGCAGGCACAGTGGGGCCAGGATGAGAGGGAGCGGCAGGTAGGAGCTACAGGCGGCATTGGACTGCAGGTTTCGGCCTGATCTTTGCAGGCCACCCAGAGGGATCCCACCCGTGCATGAATTCATGCACAGGGCCTCTAGTAAATTCAATAAACAAGAAAAATACACTATTGAATGAATAAATATTATTCAACTTATTCTACACTATGAGAAAGATTATGGTACATGGACTACATGTAAAACAGATGCTAAGTAGAACAAACAACTTGGAAGCTCAGTTAGGTTAGATAAGTTTAAGCTCTCTCAACTCTGTGATACATCTCTCTGATAAAAAAAAAAAATTAGACATTCTGGCTCATTTTCACTGAAATATTCTCTAGATCAGGACTGTTTTAAGAGCAACACTTGTTATTTTGGCCAGGTGTGTCTCTGCCTCAGAGTGAACCTGATCAGCCTTCTCTGTGCTTGTCTGATACCTTGGACGCCACGGAAGCTAAGGACCAGAGAATGACTTATGTAAGCCATCTAACTTCAGGGAGCCCCATGTTTTCTTTACAATAACATTGCAGAAGACAGCATGGTGAAGACAAACGGTCCCTGATGCCTCTGACTCTTAGACCAAAGTCCAAAAGAACCACATTAAATGAACTTATTGAGCTCCGCTCTACATCTTCACAGCAGGTAAAGAGGCCAGTTTGAATATCAAGAGGTAATATAAAATTTAGGTTTAAGTGCCTTGTATATAAAATAGCCATTATTAAGTGAGTATCTTACTTCCCATCTCCTTTTGTCTAATTGCTAGGGAATACAGGAACTACATGTGCACACTGAGCAGCTGCAATGTTTCATGAAGTTGAACATGCCCAATTTTAAGGTTCTGGAGTTTAAGTTTATACTCTTAAAATATATGTTTTATATCAACCTGTTTAGTCCAGCTGGGTCTAGAATCTCTTTCTCTACTCATTACCAAAAGGCAGTTTTTACTTTGAGATTTTCTGTGGTTGTTATTTTAGTTTTTAATGCACTAGAGGAACATGCCTTAGAATAAATAAAACACACGCTACTAGTATTTTTTTCTCTCATTGACGGAAAAGTACTTTAGTGTGAAAACAATTTGCAATTTGTAAATTCCAAATTCATTATTACTAAGTGAGCTGTGCAAGTTATCTAAACCTTTAAATTTGAGAAACTATTTCTCTTAATCTCTCTGATGCTGACTATCAACTCTGAGAAAAGCTCTGCAGCTCAATGTTGTTGTTTTTGTCTGCTTCTCATTTGTTGCAAACTACAACACTAATGGTAACTATTCAGCCCCATTGTTTCTGTGACTGCTTTTGTCTGATCAGAAAAAATTGTCATATGTTAATTGAACAACAGTGAGTATCCACCCTCACAGTTTATTTTTAGTCCCTTCTATTGACATCTGTAGCTAACGTCATTTTGACAATTTGCTCCTCTTGGCTTCTACCAAAGATTATGTTTTCCACCCATCTTGGTACTTAACATGACTAACCTCTTTCTTTTAAACTGTTTTTTTTTTTTTGGCATCACAGTCTATATGAACATTTACACTAGTACAAGACAACAGTTATTATACTACTACATTTTCATTTCTGAACACTACATGTTGCAATTTACTCCTTTGACTTCTTAGATAAGTTCTTGGAATACAAAGACTCTTTTAAAATTTATACTTAGATATCATCCTATATAATAAAAGCCTAGGTGGCGGGAAGCACTCAGTGATGTTGTCACAAGATGGCCGCCACAAGATGGCCACCACAAGATGGCCAGCAGGGGAGGGCAGTTGGGGGTGACCAGGCTGGCAGGGAAGGGCAGTTGGGGGTGAGATCAGGCAGGCAGGGGAACAGTTAGGTGTCAATCAGGCACGCAGGGGAGCGGTTAGGGGGTGGTTAGGCTGGCAGGCAGAAGCAGTTATGGACAATCAGGCAGGCAGGCAGGCAAGCGGTTAGGAGCCAGCAGTCCCGGATTGTGAGAAGGGTGTCCGACTGTCAGTTTGGGATCGGGCCTAAACCGGCAGTCGGACATCCCCCAAGGGGGTCCCAAATTGGAGAGGGTGCAGGCCGGGCTGAGGGACAACCCCCATGCATGAATTTTGTGCACCGGGCCTCTAGTATAGAAATATATTTATAGATGAAAATACATATTAATGTTATAAACATTTTACCTGAATGGTTTTAAGCACATTAAAAGTTTAAAATCCTATATAATAAAAGCCTAATATGCAAATGTCCCCTCAACTGGGAATTTGACCAGGAGTTAA
The DNA here is from genome assembly GCF_000147115.1 of Myotis lucifugus. Lineage (NCBI taxonomy): Eukaryota > Metazoa > Chordata > Mammalia > Chiroptera > Vespertilionidae > Myotis > Myotis lucifugus. Next base: position 3,574,414 of record NW_005871098.1, on the reverse strand, counting down.
ACTGGGAGTTCGACCAGGGGGCAGGACTGGCCAGCCCACGGCCCGAGGCCCCTCAGCCTGGCCCAGCCCCATCCTGGCTGATGGCAGCGAGAGAAAGCCAGGGGAAGGGAGGCCCCAGCCGGCAGCCAACAGCCACTAGGTACTCTACCTGTGCATGAATTTCATGCACTGGGCCTCTAGTATAAAAATATTTTCAATGTTCTAAAAGTTATATTAAAATTGGTGATTATCTTTTTGAAAGAAAGTAATTGTTTTCAGATACTCAGATAAAAACACTATGAAGGAGCTTTAATTCAAAGTATAAAGAGCAGATACAGGACAGGAGTAAGGTGTTAGGATTAGATTAATCCACGATAGAAAAACATAAAAAGCATTCTGTGATTTAAAAGGGTATTATCATTGAATTTTTACATAGATTAATAGCACTACATTGCTCTTTAAATTTTCTTTCTTATTTTACTTTTTCATAAGGTGAGCTAAGGAAATGTACTAGTATACAGTGGGACCTTGACTTACGAGTTTAATTCGTTTCGTGACGGAGCTCGTAACTCAAATTACTCGTATGTCAAATCAATTTTCACCATTACAATGAATTGAAATGCCATTAATCCGTTCCGGACACCCAAAAAACACCGCAATTGTTTTGTTAAATGTTTTTAAATAAGAAAAATGTATTTAAAAATAACGAATATTGTATAAAAACACAATACTGAACAATAGAATGTAGTACAATAAACTTGTTTTATTAAGTTTAATGTACAGTATTTACCTTGGAGATCAAACGACTTAAAGATGCTGATGGAGTTGGAGGAGAAAGGCTGAACTGAATAACTGAATCTTCTTTGCTGATTTTTGCTCTTTTTGCCATGCTTTCATCACTTTCGTCTACAGGAGTTTTCGATAAAAACCTGTCCAATGAGATCTGTTTCATCCTCCCTTTCAGAATATTTCTGAAATGAGTTAGGCAAGTGTCATTAAATAGCTCCATCGCACGCCCAATTGCAATTTTTTTCTGGGTGTTTCTTTTGAATAAAGTCTGAAAGTTTCTCCCACATTCCCAACATTTCCTTTATCTCACTTATAGAGATAACCTCCTCCTCCTCCTCCGTGTCATCTATTTCCTGCAAAACCTCCGTGTGCTGCTGCGTCTGTAGTTCCTTTAGCTCCTGCATTGTCAGTTCCTCGGAGTGCTCCTCGATGAGCTCGTTGATGTCACCTTCCTTTATATCCGCGCTCACTGCCTCACCATGTCTGACAATGGAGTGAATGCCGGTCCTCTTTTTAAAATTTTCGAACCAGCCCCGACTGGCTTTAAAAGGCTCTCCCAATGCCTTGTCCATTGAAGTGCCTGGGATCTGCTGCAGCAAATCAGCGTAAATAGCTCGTGCCTTCTCGCAGATTATAACCTTCGTCATGGTATCTCCTGCGAGCTGCTTCTCCGTTAACCACACCATTAGCAGCTTCTCCATATTTTCATGGATAGATGTCCGCTGTTTAGAAATTATTTTAACGCCCTTGGCTGGAGTTGTAGCCTGTATCGACTCCTTCTGCTTCAGTATGGTGCAGATCGTAGAAGTGCTACGCTCGTACTGCTTTGCAAAGTCGATTACATGCACACCTTGGTCATGTTTTTCGATAATTTCTTTCTTTAATTCAATGCACATCATCCGCTTCTTCTTCTCAGCACTGTCCTTCACACTTACTTTCTTCAGATCCATGGTTGAAAAAACGAAGTTTTGCAAAATAACTGCAAGCACAAATGCGAGCACAACACTGATGCTTCAACTAAGAGCTAACCACTTAAAGTGAACGAGTGAGACACGTGATGCTGGGCTGATGTTGTGGCATTCACTGTGACGTTCGCTGCGCCAACTAACAATGGGGTATCTGAAGCTGGCTCGTAACCCAAATTTTAGCTCGCAACTCAAAGCAAAAAATCGGCCGAGAGATGGCTCGTATCTCAAAAAACTCGTTAGTCGGGACATTCATAAGTCAAGGCCCCAATGTATATATGAAATTAATCAGTTTGGTCCTTTGATCAATTTTACGTAGAAAATAGCCAGGCTTTGTGTTAACATACAGTATAAGAACATATGTATTTGCCTAGAGTTTCCAAAAGTGCACACACCCTTATCTTTCACAGAATTAAGTCATCTTGAACCTCCATGCCTATGAATAGAGTCACTAGGGCAAAGTTCTTCAGACTGTAGATATGTGTATCTCTTTATTGGAGAATATGGAAATTTGAAAACTTTTTGCACAATTCCAATTTGGCTTAGATCATAAGTGAACCAATTTATGGTATTTACACATGTTCTTAAAAGTAATCATTATCCTATATAGGGCATTTATCATTTGCAAGCTTCTTTAAAAACATTTACTATAAATGTTATTATCCAGCAACAATATTTGGCTGGATTGTTGTCAATAAATCACTGACATCCCTTTTTTTAAAATTTTTTTTATTGCTTAAAGTATTACAAAGAGTATTAAATATGTCTCCTTTTTTTCCCCCGCCCTTGAAAATCCCCTGGCCTTCCCTACCACCCAGTTTCTTATGTCCATTGGTTATGCTTATATGCATGCATTACAAGTCCTTCGGTTGATCTCTTACCTCTCCCCTCCAGCCCCCCAACCCTCCCCGGCCTTCCCATTGTAGTTTGACAGTCTGTTCGAGGCAGCTCTGCCTCTGTATCTATTTTTGTTCATAAGTTTATAATGGTCTTTATTATCCATAAATGAGTGAGATCATGTGGTATTTTTCCTTCATTGACTGGCTTATTTCACTTAGTATGATGCTCTCCAGTTCCATCCATGCTGTTGCAAATGGTAAGAGTTCCTTCTTTTTACAGCAGCATAGTATTCCATTGTGTAGATGTACCACTGTTTTCTAATCCATTCATCTACTGATGGGCACTTAGGCTGTTTCCAAATCTTAGCTATGGTAAATTGTGCTGCTATGAACATAGGGGTGCATATATCCTTTCTGATTGGTATTTCTGGTTTCTTGGGATATATTCCTTGAAGTGGGAACACATGGTCAAATGGGAGTTCCATTTTTAGTTTTTTGAGGAAACTCCATACTGTCTTCCATAGTGGCTGCACCAGTCTGCATTCCCACCAGGAGTGCAGGAGTGTTCCTTTTTCTCCACATCCTCTGCAGCACTTGTCGTATGTTGATTTGTTGATGATAGCCATTCTGACAGGTGTGAGATGGTACCTCATTGTTGTTTTGATTTGCATCTCTCAGATGATTAGTGACTTTGAGCATGTTTTTATATGTCTCTTGGCTTTCTGAATGTCCTCTTTTGAAAGGTGTCTATTTAGGTCCTTTGCCCATTTTTTATTGTATTGTTCATCTTCCTTTTGTTGAGTTGTATGACTTCCCTATAAATATTGGAGATTAAACCCTTATCAGTGATAACATTGGCAAATATGTTCTCCCATGTAGTGGGCTTTCTTGTTGTTTTGTTGATGGTTTCTTTTGCTGTGCAGAAGCTTTTTATTTTGATGTAGTCCCATTTGTTTAATTTCTCTTTAGTTTCCAATGCCCTAGGAGCTGTATCAGTGAAGAAAATGCTTAGGCATATGTCTGAGATTTTGTTGCCTTTGGATTCTTCTAGAATTTTTATGGTTTCCCATCATATATTTAAGTCCTTTATCCATTTTGAGTTTATTTTTGTGTATGGTGTAAGTTGGTGGTCTAGTTTCATTTTCTTGCATGTATCTGTCCAATTATCCCAACACCATTTATTGAAGAGACTATCGTGACTCCATTGTATGTTCTTGCCTCCTTTGTCAAATATTAATTGAGCATATTGGTTCGGGCCAATTTCTGGGCTTTCTATTCTATTCCATTGATCTATATGTCTGTTCTTGTGCCAATACCAGGCAGTTTTGAGAACAGTGGCTTTGTAATACAGCTTGATATCTGGTATTGAGATCCCACCTACTTTGTTCTATCTCAGGATCGCTGCAGCTATTCGGGGTCTTTTTTTATTCCAGATGAATTTTTGGAGAGTTCGTTCTAGATCTGTGAAGTATGCCCTTGGTATTATAATGGGAAGTGCGTTGAATTTATAGATTGCTTTGGGTAGAATGGAAATTTTAATGATGTTGATTCTACAATCCAAGAACATGGTATGTTTTCCATCTGTCATGTCTTCCTCTATCTCTTTTTTCAACGTCCTGTAGTTTTCTGAGTAGAGGTCTTTTACCTCTTTAGTTAACTTTATTCCTAGGTAGCTTATTTTTTTTGGTGCTATGGTAAATGGGATTGTTTTTTTAGTCTCTCCTTCTGCAAGTTCACTATTGGTGTATAGAAATGCCATAGATTTCTTGGCGTTAATTTTGTATCCTGCTACATTGCCGAATTCTTTTATTAAGTCTAATAGTTTTTTGATGGAGTCTTTAGGGTTTTTTATGTATAATATAATGTCATCTTCAAATAAGGACAGTTTTACTTCTTCTTTTCCAATTTGGATGCCTTTTATTTCTTCTTGTCTAATTGCAATGGCTAATACTTCCAGTACTATGTCGAACAGGAGTGGTGAGAGTGGGCATCTCTGTCCTGTTCCTGTTCTTAGGGGAAATGGTGTTAGTTTTGTCCATTGAGTATGATGTTGGCTGTGGGTTTGTCATAAAGGGGTTTATAATGTTGAGGTATGATCCTTCTATTCCCACCTTGCCGAGAGTTTTTATCAAAAATGGGTGTTGAATTTTGTCAAATGCTTTTTCTGCATCAATTGATATGACTATGTGGTTTTTTTCTTTCAATTTGTTTATGTGATGTATCACGTTTATTGATTTTGAGATATTGTACCATCATTGCATCCCTGGGATAAATCCTACTTGGTCATGGTGTATGATCTTTCTGATGTACTGCTGGATCCGATTTGCTAAGATTTTGTTGAGAATTTTGGCATCTATGTTCATGAGGGATATTGGCCTGTAATTCTCTTTCATTGTGTTGTCTTTACTTGGTTTTGGTATTAGGGTGATGCTGGCTTCATAGAATCATCTTGGAAGTGTTCCGTCCTCTTGGATTTTTTGTAGTAGTCTGAGGAGGATAGGTTTTAGTTCTTCCTTGAATGTTTGGTAAAACTCCCCTGTGAAGCCATCTGGTTCTGGGCTGTTGTTTGCTGGAAGCTTTTTGATGACTGCTTCAATTTCTTCCATAGATATTGGCCTGTTGAGATTTTTACATTCTTCCTGATTAAGTTTTGGAATGTTGTATTTTTCTAGGAATATGTCCATTTCCTCCAGGTTGTCTAGTTTGTTGGAGTAGAGTTGTCCATAGTATTTTTTGACAATCCTTTGTATATCAGTGGGATCAGTTGTTACTTCACCTCTTTCATTTCTGATTTTGTTTATTTGGGTTCTCTCTCTTTGTTTCTTGGTGAGCCTGGCTATAGGTTCATCAATCTTGTTTATCCTTTCAAAGAACCAGCTCTTGGTTTCATTGATTTTCTGTATTGTTTTTTTTGTCTCTATGTCATTTATTTCTGCTCTAATCTTTATTATCTCCCTCCTTCTGCTCACTCTGGGCTTTTCTTGTTGCTCTCTTTCTAATTCTTTGAGATGTAGATTTAGATGATTTACTACCATTTTTTCTTGTTTGTTGAGATAGTCCTGTAGAGCTATAAACTTGCCTCTCAGGACTGCTTTCATTATGTCCCATAAGTTTTGGATTGTTGTGTTTTCATTGTCATTAGTTTCCAGGATGTTTTTAATTTCTTCTTTGATCTCATTGGTAACCCAATCAATATTTTATAACATGCTATTCAGCTTCCAAGTGTTTGAGTATTTTGAGTTGTTTTTATTATAGTTTATTTCTAATATTATGCCCTTGTGGTCTGAGAAGATGCTTGGTTTGATTTCAATCTTCTTGAATTGGGGGAGACTTTGTTTGTGACCCAATATGTGGTCTATTTTTGAAGATGTCCCATGAGCACTTGAGAAGAACGTATATTTTGTGGCTTTGGGGTGAAGTGTTTTGAAGATGTCAATTAAGTCCATCTGATCTAGTGAGTCATATAGGATTGCTGTTTCTTTGCTGATTTTTTTGTCTAGAGGATTTATCCAGTGATGTCAGTGGTGTATTAAAGTCCCCTACTATGATTGTACTGTTGTCAATCTCTCCCTTGATATCTTCCAGGAGTTTTCTTATGTATTTGGGAGCTCCTGCATTGGGTGCATATATGTTTATCAGGGTTATATCCTCTTGTTGTATTGATCCCTTTAGTATTAAGAAGTGGCCTTCCTTATCTCTTGTTTTGGCCTTCACTTTGAGGTCTATTTTGTCCGATATAAGTATTGCTACCCCAGCTTTTTTTTCATTTCCATTTGCCTGAAAGACATTTTCCCATCCCTTCACTTTCAGTCTGTGTGAGTCCCTTATTCTGAGGTGGATCTCTTGTAGACAGCAAATATTTGGATCATATTTTTTTTATCCATTCTGCCACTTGATGTCTTTTGATTGGAGCATTTAGACCATTTACGTTTAAAGTTATTATTGAAAGATACTTTTTTGTAGCCATTTCTATTTTTTGTGGCTGTTTTCTTTCTGAGCTTTTTATTTCTTCTTTTTACACCAGTCCCTTTAGCATTTCTTGCATTGCTGGCTTGGTGGTGATAAACTCCCTTAGCCTTTTTTTGCCTGTGAAGCTTCTTATTTCCCCTTCAATTTTGAATGATAGCCTTGCTGGATAGAGTATTCTTGGATTCAGTCCTTTGCTTTGCATCACTTCTTACATTTCTGTCCATTCTTTTCTGGCCTGATGTGTTTCTGTTGAGAAATCATTTGATAATCTGATGGGGGATCCTTTGTAGGTAACTCTCTGTTTCTCTCTTGCAGCCTTTAAGATTCTCTCTTTGTCTTGTACATTTGCCATCATTATTATGACGTGTCTTGGTGTGGGTTTTTTGGGGTTCATCTTGCTTGGGACTCTCTGTACTTGTGTAACTTTTTTCTTCCCCATATCTGGGAAGTTTTCTGTCATTATTTCTTCAAATAGATTTTCTAATCCTTGCTGCTCTTCTTGTCCTTCTTGCATCCCTATTATGCGTATGTTACTTCGTTTCATGTTGTCCCAAATCTCCCTTAGGCTCTCCTCCTGCTTTTTAATTTTTTTCTCCAGTTGCTGTTCAGATTGAGCTTGTTTCTCTGCCTTATCTTCTAACTCACTAATTTGGTTCTCTGCTTCTTCTAATCTGCTGTTGAAACTTTCCATGGTGTTTTTGATTGTGGCTATATCACTTTTCATTTCTTCCTGATTCTTGCATAGGTTGTTGATTTTCTCATCCATCCGATGAATGAATTGTACAACCATTATTCTGAATTCTTTTTCTGTCATGTTGCATGCTTCAACTTCATTAATTTCCTTTCTTGGTGACTCCTCATTGTCTTTCCTCTGGGTGTTGTGTTGTCTCTTTATTCTGATTATCTCCCGATGGTTCAAACGTCGAGTTGTGTGGGCCTGGGCCGTGTGCAGTGGGAGCCTCCCACCACCCTAATGTCACTGAAGAGCTCTGACACTAAGATGTGTGGTTGTTGTGGGTTGGTGGGAACCAGGCTCGCTCAGAGTCAGTGTTGCCAGTGCTCAATGTGGCCTCATGCGCGCCCTTAGAATCAGGGACCCTGCCTGCAGGGTGCTGAAAAAGAGACCCCGCCTGGAGCGTGTTGAAAATCAGCGCCCCCTATAGTGCGCCAGGAGTCAGAGTTCACCAGGAATCCAGTATCAGAGTCTCTGTTGCTTTGCGTGACCTCGCCTTGAGAATCAGGGTCCCTGTGTGCCCTTGCACCAGGAATTGGAGTCACTGGCTCTAAGTATGAATGCACAGGGAATCAGGATCTCAGGCGCAGGTGATAAGAAACACAGTCAAGTCACTGGTGCTTGGTGCTGCCTCCTGCCCAGAGAATCGGGGTCCCTGGGCCTGTGCTATGCGGGACAAATTCCTGGTGTTCACGCGATTGCTCCCAGCCCAGGGCTCCTGGAGCAGGCAGTGCGAGTAGGATCAGTTCCTGGTGTTTGCTTGTTTGCTCCCAGCCCAGGACTCCTGAACCAGGCCCTACGCGGGATCAGTTCCAAGGTGCTCGCACACTTTCAGGCTAAAGTTCCTGTGGCACTGAGTCCCAGGCAAGGGGTGGGCCTATCAGTTACTATGGAGCTGCCCGCGAGCCTGCGGGAAGGGTGGATGGGCTCTGTTACTCACGGATTTGCCGCGGGGATTTCTGAACTTTTGGTGTCCGCAGGTCTGTAGCTGTGGTCACAGGTCTCTGTCCCCGGTGGCTGCAGGGTCCTGGTATGCATCTGAGATCAGACTGGGTGGTGCTGAAGCCAGGATCCTAGTCTCAAGCAGCTCTGTTTCCCAAGATGGTGTGGTCGCTGTGCCCGTGCTGGCCACCCAGGAGTGTCCGCGCAGGGAGCAGGGCTCCGCCGCCTAAGACTGCCCAGTTTAGCAGCCCCTTAGAAGACCTGCAGAATCTAACTGTCCCTAGCTCATACACACACACACCACACATGTCTACACTCTCCTCTATCACTTCCTTGTGCTCTCACACTCTCTCCCTCCCTACCTTCCTGCTGGTTGCCATTTTCTGACTCCACTGACATCCCTTTTGATGTCCTTAAAGCTCCCTGCATTGCGAAGGAGAAATCAACATTTCACAGAGTTTCTTTCTCTATGTGGTTCTGGCTTAGAGTTTGCCAATGAGAGGCATTGAGTGATATTTGGAAGGTAGATAAGAAGGGGTAAGTATGATTGGAGGTACTTTCAGATAGACACTGGATAGATCTGAAAGAGGATCTCTATAACTTTCTGGCAATTTCACCTGCTTTGGTGCTATAAGCAGTTCAGATATCAAGTAATGGCTTTTTGAAAATCAGTGCTGCCTGCTAGAACAGTTCCGGCCTTCCCTTCGTTTCTGAGAATTTTGGGCTTGATCCCCAGTAGGGGGCATGTAGGATGCAGCCAATTGATGTTTCTCTTCCTCATAGATGTTTTTCTCTCTCCCTTCCTCCTCCTTCCTCTCTCTGAAATCAATAAAAACATATTAAATAATAAATAAATAAGCCAGAAAACAAACAAGGATATATTCATGATCCCAAAGGACTAACTGAAAACATAGTTTATTTTTTTAAAAGAACAAATATATATACACAAGAAAAACTAAAGAGAGGAAAGTAAACTGTTAGACTCAACCTAAATGATTAAAGTATAGTCAAAAATGAAAATAGACAGTGCTGAAAACACAACTGGGGACATGGAAGACAGATAAGTTAATTGAACAAAATGATGTGCCAAATGCACACAAGTTTAAAGGATTAGAAAAAAAGAATGGATGCGGTGGACAAAAACCAAAGATGGGACATGCAGTTTCATATTATAAATGAAGAAGAATACACAGTAATTCGAACTTGACAATATTTGATACAAAAGAATCTGAATTTCAAAGACTGCATTATATTTAAGAACTAATTGATACAGAATAATTAACATAAAGTTGTGTATTTGTAAAATTACTTGGCTTCAGTGATGAAAAAAATCCTAATAAAAAACAAAACCTACCTACTAAGGATGAAAATTAAGCTGCTCCGGGATCCCTGAACAGCAACATTCAATACCAGAATATGGTACAGCAGTGTTAAACATATATCCAGAAAGAAAAATTTGAGTCAAGAATTTTATATTTAGTCAAGTTGTTGCTCAAGAATAAAGGCAAAAGCATACATTTTCAAATATTCAAAAACTCACGGCATCAGGATGATGAAATTTGGCCAATTAACAGATGGCTTGAGAAAACAGGAAAAAATATTTGGAAATTTGTATTTCATCTACTTAGATATAGAAATAAGGCTAAGTAATTATGAAAAATTTGGTTATAGGATAAAATAAAAATGACTGTTAACAAAGAAAACATGGTCAAAGAAGATGAGAAAATCAGAGAGTTAGATAGACCTCAGATCTCATAGGGCATTTTAATTCAGTGTGAGCATTATTTTTCAGTAAGAGCTAAACGGATTTTTATATTCAGAGGTGTGGAAGAAAATGCAGTATCAAAAATTACTATAAATCCGAATGTTTGCCTTGAACAATTTTTAATTGCCCCTTTACTGAAATGAGGAAGCCCAGGAGAGAAGCCAGTTTAGGTTGGTGTGTATATAAAAAGTTTTACATATGTTACATACTAAATGTTTGTGTCTCCCTCAAATTCATATTTGAAGCCCTAGCCCCTCCCAAAGCAATGGTATTTGGAGACATGGGTCTTTGGGAGATAAGTAGGGATAGATAAGGTCATAAGGGTGGGGCCTTCATGTTGGAATTAGTGCCCATATAAGAGATAGCAGGGCTCTCTCTCTCTCTCTCTCTCTCTCTCTCTCTCTCTCTCATCCCCATGCAGGGATGCAACAAGAAGTTGGCAAGCCAGAAAAAGAACTCTCACCAGGAATCTAATCAGTCAGCACTTTGATCCTGGACTTCCCAATCTCTAGAACTATGAGAAAATTTTTTTATTTGTTTGTTTCAATCACTGTCTATGGCAGGGGTGGGCAACCTTTTTGTGAGTGCGTGCCAAAACCAGCAAAATCTCTGACTCAAAATTCTTCTAAATGCCAACCCTAATTTTTTGGAACATGTTACACCTACTTGATATCTCTTAAGGTGTACGTATTTGAAGAACCTTGAAGAAATAATAAAATTCATTCGAGCGACAAAAACAGTATATGACGATGAAAAATACATTTATTTTTTAATGTATACATGTACACTGATAGTAGGACAGAAAACTTTATGACTCCATTTGATATTATCAGTGGGACTTTTGCTGCTGCATAACTGATGACAAAGATTTTACATCAGGTTTATATTTTGTGACCTTCAGAGATATGCACGAGCTACTACTTTCATCCGTCAGGCTACTCCTATTACGAGACTTAACAAAATTCATCACTGAGAACAAAGATTCACAAGCATATGTGGATGAAACCAAAACAGTGGTCGGATCTAGGAAGGCAGGGAGAGTTAAGGCAGAGGCATAGAAATTGCTCTCCCCTCTCTTGTCAATCCATGTCTATGGTCTTTAAGATAACTTGTTATGTAAAATTATTTATTTATCTAAGATGCACCTACACTGAATTTATCTGAAAAATAAAAAAGTCGATATTAAGAAAAAAATTGTAAATGGAATATTATAAGAGAGGGTTTCACGTGCCACCAAAAGTTACTGGCGTGCCATGTTTGGCACGCGTGCCAGGGGTTGCCCGCCCCTGGTCTATGGTATTTTTTTTAATATATTTTTTATTGATTAAGATATTACATATGTGTCCTTATCCCCTACCCCCCCCCCTCCCGCGCATGCCCTCACCCCCAGCCCTCGTTGTCCGTGTCCATTGGTTAGGCCTATATGCTTGCATATAAGTCCTTTGGTTGATCTCTCCCTCTTACTCCCACCCTCCCCTACCTTCCCTCCAAGGCCTGACAGTCCAATCAATGCCTCTCCATTTCTGGATCAGTCCTTGTACATCAGTTTATGTTGTTCATTATATTCCACAAATGAGTGAGATCATGTGGTATTTATCCTTCTCTGACTGGCTTATTTCACTTAGCGTAATGCTCCCCAGTTCCATCCATGCTGTGGCAAATGGTAAGAGTTCCTTCTTTTCTAACAGCCGCAAAGTATTCCATTGTGTAGATGTACCACTGTTTTCTAATCCACTCATCTGTTGATGGGCACTTAGGCTGTTTCCAAATCTTAGCTATGGTAAATTGTGCTGCTATGAACATAGGGGTGCATATATCCTTTCTGACTGGTGTTTCTGGTTTCTTGGGATGTATTCCTAGAAGTGGGAACACTGGGTCAAATGGTAGTTCCATTTTTAACTTAGTGAGGAAACTCCATACTGTCTTCCATAGTGGCTGTACCAGTCTGCATTCCCACCAGCAGTGCACTAGTGTTCCCCATTCTCCGCATCCTCTCCAGCACTTGTCGTTTGTTGATTTGTTGATGATAACCATTCTAACAGGTGTGAGATGGTACCTCATTGTTGTTTTTATTTGCATCTCTCAGATAATTAGTGACTTTGAGCATGTTTTCATATGTCTCTTGGCTTTCTGAATGTCCTCTTTTGAAAAGTGACTATTTAGGTCCTTTGCCCATTTTTTGATTGGATTGTTTATCTTCCTTTTCTTAAGTTGTAAGAGTTCCCTATAATGTTGGAGATTAAACTCTTATCAGAGATAACATTGGCAAATATGTTCTCCCATGCAGTGGGGGTTCTTGTTGTTTTGTTGATGGTTTCTTTTGCTGTACAAAAGCTTTTTATTTTGATGTAGTCCCATTTATTTATTTTCTCTTTAGTTTCCAATGCCCTAGGAGCTGTATCAGTGAAGAAATTGCTTAGGCATATGTCTGAGATTTTGTTGCCTTTGGATTCCTCTAGTATTTTTATGGTTTCCCTTCGTATATTTAAGTCCTTTATCCATTTTGAGTTTATTTTTGTGTATGGTGTAAGTTGGTGGTCTAGTTTCATTTTTTTTGCATGTATCTGTCCAATTATCCCAACACCATTTATTAAAGAGACTGTCTTGATTCCATTGTATGTTCTTGCCTACTTTGTCAAATATTAATTGAGTATATTGGTTCAGGTCAATTTTTCGGTTCTCTATTCTATTCCATTGATCTATATGTCTGTTCTTGTGCCAGTACCAGGCAGTTTTGAGAACAGTGGCTATGTAATACAGCTTGATATCTGGTATTGAGATCCCTCCTACTTCGTTCTTTCTCAGGATCGCTGCAGCTATTCGGGGTCTTTTTTTATTCCAGATGAATTTTTGGAGAGTTCATTCTAGGTCTGTGAAATATGCCATTGGTATTTTAATGGGTAGTGCGTTGAATTTATAGATTGATTTGGGTAGTATGGACACTTTAATGATGTTGATTCTACCAATCCATGAACATGGTATATTCTTCCATCTGTTTATGTCTTCTTCTATCTCTTTTTTCAACGTCCTGTAGTTTTCAGCATATAGGTCTTTTACCTCTTTAGTTAAGTTTATTCCTAGGTATCTTAATTTTTTTTGTGCAGTGGTAAATGGGATTGTTTTTTTAGTCTCTCTTTCTGTAAGTTCATTGTTGGTGTATAAAAAGGCCATTGATTTCTTGGCATTAATTTTGTATCCCGCTACATTGCTGAATTCATTTATTAAGTCTAATAATTTTTTGATGGAGTCTTTAGGGTTTTCTATGTACAGTATCATGTCATCTGCAAATAGGGACAATTTTACTTCTTCTTTACTAATTTGGATACCTTTTATTTTGTCTTCTTGTCTGATTGCATTGGCTAGCACTTCCAGTACTATGTTGAATAGGAGTGGTGAAAGGGGACATCCCTGTCTTGTTCCTGTTCTTCATGGAAATGGTTTTAGTTTTTGCCCATTGAGTATGATGTTGGCTGTAGGTTTTTCATATAAGGCTCTTATTATGTTGAGGTATGATCCTTCTATTCCCACTTTGCTGAGAGTTTTTTATCAGAATAGGGTGTTGGACTTTGTCAAATGCCTTTTCTGCATCAATTGATATGACTATGTGATTTTTGTCTCTCAATTTGCTTATATGGTGTATCACGTTTATTGATTTGCATATATTGTACCAGCCTTGCATCCCTGGAATAAGTCCCACTTGGTCATGGTGTATGATCTTTCTAATGTAATGCTGGATCTGGTTTGCTAGAATTTTGTTGAGGATTTCAGCATCTATGTTTATCAGGGATATTGGCCTGTAATTCTCTTTCTTTGTGGTGTCTTTATCTGGTTTTGGGATTAGGGTAATGCTGGCTTCATAGAAAGAGCTTGGAAGTGTGCTCTCCTCTTGAATTTTTTGGAATAGTCTGAGAAGGATTGGTTTTACTTCTTTGAATGTTTGGTAAAACTCCCCTGTGAAGCCACCTGGTCCAGTGCTTTTGTTTGCTGGAAGTATTTTCATTACTGTTTCAATTTCATCAGTAGTTATCGAACTATTCAGGTTTTTTTATTCTTCCTGGTTGAGTTTTGGAAGCTTGTGTTTTTCTGGGAATGTGTCCATTTCATCGAGGTTGTCCATTTTGTTTGAGTAGAGGTGTTCATAGTATTTTTTTTACAATCCTTTGTATATCAGTGGGATCAGTTGTTATTTCACCTCTTTCATTTCTGATTTTGTTTATTTGGGTTCTCTCTCTTTGTTTCTTGGTGAGTCTGGCTAGAGGTTCATCAATCTTTTTTATCCTTTCAAAGAACCAGCTCTTGGTTTCATTGATCTTTTGTATTGTTTTTTTTTTGGTCTCAATGTCATTTATTTCTGCTCTGATCTTTATTATCTCCTTCCTTCTGGCTACGGTGGGCTTTTCTTGTTGCTCTCTTTCTAATTCTTTAAGTTGCAGGATCAGGTAATTTATTACCATTTTTTCTTGTTTTTTGAGGTAGGCTTGTAGAGCTATGTACTTCCCTCTCACGACTGCTTTCATTGTGTCCCATAGATTTTGGATTTTTGTGTTTTCATTGTCATTTGTTTCCAGGATGCGTTTTATTTCTTCTTTGATCTCTTTGGTAACCCAGTCATTGTTTAATAGCATGCTATTTAGCCTCCAAGTGTTTGATTTTTCCCATTGTTTTTATTGTAGTTGATTTCTAATTTTATGCCACTGCCATCTGAGAAGATGCTTGTTATGATTTCTATCCTCTTGAATTTGAAGAGACTTTGCCTATGTCCTAATATGTGGTCTATCTTTAAAATGTCCCGTGTGCACTGGAGAAGAATGTATATTCTGTTGCTTTGGGTTGAAATATTCTGAAGATTTCAATTAAGTCCATCTTATCTAGTGAGTCATTTAGGATTGCTGTTTCCTTACTGATTTTTTGTTTAGAGGATTTATCTAGTGATGTAAGTGGGGTATTAAGGTCCCTTACTATGATTGTATTGCTATCAGTCTCTCCCTTGATATCTTCTAGAAGTTGTTTTATGTATTTGAGTGCTCCTGTATTGGGTGCATATATATTTACCAGAGTTATATCTTCTTGTTGGATTGCTCCCTTTAGTATTATGTAGTGGCCTTCCTTATCTTTTGTTATGGCCTTTCTCTTGAGGACTATTTTGTCAGATATAAGTATTGCAATCCCAGCTTTTTTCTCATTTCCATTTGTCTGAAAATTTTTTTTCCATCCCTTCACTATCAGTCCGTGTGAATCCTTTGTTCTCAGGTGGGTTTCTTGTAGACAGCAGATATATGGATCATGTTTTCTTATCCATTCAGCTACCCTATGTCTTTTGACTGGGACATTTAATCCATTTACGTTTAATGTTATTATTGATAAGTACTTGTTTGTCGTCACTTTTATTCTTAATGTTTATGTTTCTTCTTGCCTTTCTGTTTCTTCTTTTTACAGCAGTCCCTTTAGCATTTCTTGCATTGCTGGCTTGGTGGTAATAAACTCTCTTAGTCCTTTTTTGTCTGTGAAGCTCCTGACTTCACCTTCAATTTTGAATGATAGTCTTGCTGGGTATTGTATTCTGGGATTCAGTCCCTTGGTTTGCATCGCTTTGTATATTTCATTCCATTCCCTTCTAGCCTGGTGTGTTTCTGTTGAGAAATCCATTGATATTCTAATGGGAGATCCTTTGTATGTAACTTTCTGTCTCTCTCTGGCAGCTTTTAAGATTCGTACTTTGTCGTCGATGTTTGCCAATTTAATTATGATGTGTCTTGGTATTGGTCTTTTTGGGTTCATCTTGTTTGAGACTCTCTGTGCTTCTTGGATTTGCATTGTTCTTTTCTTGCCAATATCGTGGAAGTTTTCTGTCATTATTTCTCCGAACAGGTTTTGTATTCCTTGTTTCTCTTCCTCTACTTCTGGTACCCCTATTATGTGGATGTTGTGTCGTTTTGTGTTGTCCTAAATCTCCCGTAGGCTCTCCTCTTGCTTTTTAATTTTTCTTTCCAGTTGCTGCTGTGTTTGTGTGTTTTTTCCTACCTTATCTTCTAGCTTGCTGATGCGGTACTCAGCCTCTTCTAGTCTACTGTTCAAGCCTTCCATTGTGTTCTTTATTGCAGCTATGTCATTCTTCATGTCCTCTTGGTTCCTTTTCATATTGGTGACGTTCTCATTCAGCTCCTTATAATTCTCATTGAGTTGTGTGTATTTGTCATCCAGCCGTTTGAGCATTCTTATGACCATTACTCTGATTTCTGTCTCTGAGAAGTTACTTGCCTCGGTTTCATTTAACTCCCTCTCTGGTGATTCTCATTTTTCTTTCCTTTGGGGGTTGCTTTTTTGTCTCCCTATGTTTTGCTCTAATGTTTTAATTGTTTCTGTGTCCTAGATTTGACTGTTTTGCTACCCCAGTTCTTTTGAGGAGGGTGCTGCTTGTGTGATTTCTCGGATCTTCTGAGTTTGGTAGTCTAGCGTAGCTCCCTACTTAAGCTGTTTGGGTTTTCTTGATGTAGGCCTGTGAGCTGGTAAGGTGCAACTGCGGTGTTCAGATGTCAGCAGCTGGGGAGGGATATGTTCCAATTTTTGCTGCCTTGCGTCCTTGGCTAAAATCGCCCGTGCCCAGCAGGGGCTCTCAGAGGTACCCAGGAGCTGTCTGTCAGGGTGGTAGGGCTCAGGAGGCCTGCACACTGGAAAGGCACAACAGTCGTGTCCATGGTTCTGTAGCTGTAGAGTGGGAAGACTCAGTTTTTGCTGCTGGGCATGTGGTTGGATACCCACGCTCCCAGTGGTAGCTCCCAGGGGCACCCCCGGTGTGCTTGCCAGTGTGGCTCCCTGGGGCACTCTGAAGGGCCCTGTTGAAGCCAAGCGATCGAGGCGTCTGTGGGCAGGTATCCAGGATGAGGTTATTCAAAATTTCTATTGTTGGGACAGTGCACCCTTGTTAGGATAAGAACACGCCTGTGGCCCGGTGGGCTCAGGAGGCCTGAGCGCTGAAAAAGTACGACTATAGTGTCCAGAGTTCTGCAGCTGTAGAGTGGGAAGACTCAGTTTTTGCTGCTGTGTCTGTGGATGGATACACATGCTCCCAGTGTCAGCTCACAGGGGTACCCATGGTGCATTTGCGGCGTGGATCTCCAAGTTACGCTGGGGGGCCCTGGGGCTGAAGTTGTGCGACAGCGTCTATTGGCAGTTATTCAGGAGAATGAATTCAGAATTTCTCCTGTGGGGCAGTGCACCCCTGTCTGTACAATATCGCACCGAGTGGGGAGCTCTCAGCAGCTCCCAGGGGCTGCCTGTGGGGTGGTGTTCTCCAGATGCTTGTCTTCTGGAAACCACGGCTCTGGTGGTGCACGCAGAACTCTGAAGCACCTTAAGGGGCCCTGGAGTTGAAATTGTGCGACAGTGTCTATTGGAAGCTATTCAGGAGAGTGAATTCAGAATCTTTACTGTGGGGCAGTGCACCCCATCTGCACAGTATCACACTCAGCGGGAGCCTGCATTGGCCTCCAGCGGCTGCCTGTGGGGTGGTGGGCTCCAGAGGTTTGCAGGCAGGAGACGCGTGAATGTGGCACTCGGAGGTCTGCCTCTGGGGAGGGGGAGGCCACACTCACCACTGTGGATGTGATGCTTCCCAGAGGTGGAGATCCCAGGGTCTGGAAGTCTGTGGGTGGGGCAGCTGGACCTTGGCTGGAGTGGCTGCTGGGTCAGCGTCCAAGGCCTGTCTGGGTGGTGGTGTCGATGAGTTACCAGATGGCTGCTCTCCCCTTCAAGATGGCGTGGGCTCCGTGCCGGAGTCCCACAGTCCTGGGAGTGCCCGCAGTGGCAGCAGTCTCTCCCTGTCCAGGGGAGTCTCTCCCTGTCTGCCGGCCCCTGGCTCTCCTGTTGTATCTAACTGTCCCTCACTCACTCACACACACACACCACACACATACACATGAAAGAGCGAGATCTCAAACCTGTGGACACGTGGCCCCCGCCCTTCCCCGCATTCTCAGTGAAGGGGCGGGGACTGTGCCCTCCATCTTACCCTGGGTCCTCCATTTTTGGGCAGGGCCATGTGCTTGGCAAAGGCTTCTTCCCGGAAGAAGCCTCTGCTAGCCACACCCAGGATTTCTCTGGACTAACCAATGATAATCAAGGGAAGTGCACGCCATCACTATGACCACATCCTGTGTAATGAGACACCGACTCACCCCTGGCCAATCGGCGGGGCCCACAGTCCCCTCTCCCGCCATTACTCCACCCCCCTATAAAACTCCTGGTCCCATCAGGCTTCGCTCTCTCGGCCACTTGGCTTGCCGTTGTGTCTGTGAGTGTGGTGGACGGGGAGCTCGAGCTAGCTTGAAATAAAAGACTCTTTGCTTTTGCATCGGACTGGCTGGCTCCCTGGTGGGCTCTTGGGAATCTTGAAATCTGGGCATAACACACACACTCTCCCTTCACCCTCTCACTCACTCACATCCTCTCCCTCACCTCCGTCCTGCCAGCCGCCATCTTTTCTGAGGCTGTCTATGGTATTTTGATCTGGCAGTCTTAGTAGACCAAGAGAGTATGTGTTAATTTTGAGATGTCTTCTATAAACCAAGTAGGGAGTTGAAAAGTATTACAGATTGCCAAGTAGAAATTTGTGGAATCTCAGGAATCTATAAATTTCTATTTGTAAAATGTTGCTGAAGGATTTAAATCTGAGCATTTACAGAATAAGTACAAATGACCAATAGACAAATATTATTTGTTACTAATAGCAAAAATAAAAAATCAGAGAGCTTTTGTAAGTATTATGGGGAGTTCATAGAAAAGGGCTCTCACATTAATATACTGCTTTTGTGATTTTAAATGGGTACACTATTTCTTGAAACCAAATTGACAATGTGTACTAAAAACATAAAAATGTGTATAGCCTTTGAATAAAGTGCTTTCACTTCAAGAAATGTATTTTAAGAACATAGTTATGAAAATTCATATAGATACATCAATTAGCATAGTACTTGGCACATAATATGTATTTGATAAAATACTTTATACACACATGTGCTTGCATACACACCACATAAATACTTGTGCCAGCCAATGTGCTAGGTTATGAGTGCTCAATGATGACAAGTCCCTGCCCTCGAGAAATTAAAGTTTAGTGCTGGAGAGATATTAGAAATACAAACCTGGCAACTGTGGCAAGTGGTATGTAAAGGAGATATGAGTACCTTTAACAGAGGAATTGAACACAAAGAGATTAAAGATGTCTTTTCACAGGAAGGTCCTTTTAAGGTGAAAGCTGAATGATGAACATATGTTAATCATAAGAATGAAGAAAGCATGTTTCAAGCATGTGCAAACGTCCTGAGGTAGGAAGAGGGAATTACAGGAAACAATTGTTGTAGGAATGGCAAGAGAGGGAAGAATATGGTGTGCAGTGAGGCAGAAGAGGGTAAGAAAGCATCAAAGTTCTCTCAATTATTTTCCCCCTAGAGTTTTGTTCTTTTGAAAGGTTCTCTTTCACACTTTAAAGAGTTTTAAATATAGGAAGAATTGCCTTTGGAAATGATTACTTGAAATGTAGGGGGGGAGGGGAATAGGTTGTTTGATAGTTGTGAAATAAATGAAATTAGATATTGTGCACTTTACACAATCATATGATTGCATTTTTAATAAAAATGAAAAATGAAGAAGAGCCCAAATATACAACAATAGGGTTTATTTAAAGTGGACATTATTGCATTTATACAATGAAATATTTTAAAGTTGTTCAAAATGATAACACTGTAGAAGTATATTTATTGGCATGAAGAATTATTTTTAAAATACTAAGTTAAGTAATCTTGACAATAAAATATATTTTTCTTACCTCAGATTGATATGGTTCTTGTAATAAAATACAACCAATTACATAAAGTATTGGCCAAATGCAGGTCTAGATAGGAGGAAAGAATATTAGCAGTTATCAAGTAAACTTGTAGCTTTTTAAAGGGAACATAAAACAAATTAATCATCTTTACATCTGTTCCACATAGAAAGTTTTATTTTCTTTGCTTCATAGAAAAATAAAGAAGCAAAGAAAAATAGAGATTATTAATATAAATAATACAAGTAATCATTTGACTGAATAAATAAATGTTCAGTTTTATTCTGAGATAGCTACTTTTCTCCATTAAAGTGTCTTATCTTGGCTTCCTCAGAAGAGAAAAGGGATAATACAATAAAATTATTTATGTATAAATAATAATTAATTTCAAAATAGAATGAGGTTTTGCTTAGGAACTATTCATTCTTCTTGAGACTTGCAAATTGTTCAGGAGCAGAGAATAGTTTCTCTCAGGAGTTTTCTTTCCTCCAGGGAGAAAGTACAACATGAGCCTTTCTCATGGTTTCAACGTACCTAACCATATACATTGTAGTAAACTAGAAGAGAAGATACATAAAACATTCATAAAGAAATTATGTACATAGTGAGATCGGCTCAATTTTTATTATATACAAAAAATTTTGAAAGAAAAAAATCTGAATTGTCTTGATAACTTAAATTGCAATTCATAGTATATAAATGTAACTAACATAAATCAATGTCTGAATTATTCTGGGATGTCATTTTGCTTAAATGTTTTCAATGTAGTAAAGTTTTTCAATTCATTTTTTCCAAAAGAGGGTCTTTTTATATCTTTTTTTCTGGGTTTCCATGTTTCATTATATATTTCAGAGAGTCAAACTATGTTATTACTGATATAATAAACTCTCTTTAAACAAAAGTAAACTTTGATCCAAACCCAAGCTTTGAATTTAAAATGTTATGTGTATAATAATATAAAAAGTAAGAAAATAGTCTGTAGTACATATTGTTAAAAGCTCAGTCTTTGGAATAGAACTGATTTGAGTTTGAATCACAACATCACCAATTTAGCAGCACTGTGACCTTGGAGAATATAGTTAACTTATCCAAAGGTATTTAAGATCATCTCATTGCTATTTTTAAAACCTTCAAAGCCTTCTTATTACACTGAGAATAAAATGAAGAGTCTCCTAAATTATTCATGGGTTTCACACAACTTGGTCCCTGATCATCTTTGTGACTATCCCCCTTTCATTTCTTAACTGGAGAGATAATGCTCACGGTACCTGCACATGTTTTTTCACATACCCTCCTGTACAATAGCCATTTAACCCTTCTCTATACAATCATGCATTGGTTTCTAAGTATTTTATTTCTTAGTAACATATCTATATACCCCTGAATAAAGCATTAGGTGTATATAGACTTTGAAATACACTTTAAAATAATGAATTCTAGACTGAAATATTTCCAACAGCATACTGTAAACAAGGAGGAATGTGTATTCAATGCTCCTTATAACTTACTCTCAGGCTGCTCAGTTTTAAGTTAATGATAAATTTAGTAATCAATTTGAAATAATAAAAATGTCAGTGGGGCCTGTCTGGTAGGCATCAGCTTAAATTAATTATTTAGCAGGAAAAAGTACTCGTTAATAAACAGAAATATTTTGTTAAAACATTAAACATTTTTTTGTTTTGTATGTAGTTATGCACTATTATATTGAGAAGCTCATTCATCCACCAATGTTTTAAATACATTATTAAAAATAAAAGTAACACAGTAGGTATCGTATAGCCATGAAGGAAAAAACAACACGATTTCTAGATTCAGCATCCTTGACATTGTTGAACCTTAAACCAATGCCAGTAATTGCCTATCTACAAACTTTCTATTATGTGAAAAAAAATAAACCTCTATTTCTCTAAACCTTTGTAAATCTTGTTTGCTATTATAAGCATGTAATTCCTAGTTCATATAATTGGTAACTCAGTTTCATCAAAGCAACAAAATCCATCACAAACAATTCATGCTGACAACTTCATGTTTATTGATTTTGTAGTTTGGATCATATTTGGTTTGTACAAGAGTATTGTACGGGAACTAAAAGGGTGAGAAATTTGTATCTTTTTGTTCAAAAACACAGAATGAGAACCCCTGAACTTAAGTGAACATTTGTAGAGTAAGTAAATAGAACAATGGACTCAGTAATCAAAAACCTTCCAAAAAAAAAATTCAGGATCAGATACTTAACTGGAAAATTCTATCAAACATTAAAGAAGAATTAACACCAATCCTCCTCAAACTCTTCCATAATATTGAACTTCCAAACTCATTCTATGAAGTCAGCATTATTTTGATACTAAAACTAGATAAGGATATCACAGAAAAGAAAACTATAGAACAATACTCCTGAAGAAAATAGATGAAAAAATGCTCAACAAAATATTAGCAAACTGAATTCATGAGCCCATTAAAAGGATTATACACTGTGAGCAAGTGCAATTTATCTCATTTAAAAAATAAAACTGGCCCTAGCTGGTTTGGCTCAGGGGATAGAGCATTGACCTCCAGACTGAAGTGTCCCAGGTTTGATTCTAGTCAAGGACACATGCTGGGTTGTGGGCTCAATCCCCAGTAGGGGGTGTGCAGAAGGCAACCAATCAATGATTCTCCCTCATCATTGATGTTTCTATCTCTCTCTCTCCCTTCCTCTCTGAAGTCAATTAAAATATATTTAAAAATAAAAAATAAAGCTGTTCTATTAAATAGATTATCAATGTGTAAAGAAAAAGGGAAAGTAAAATCTATATGTTGTGCTCATGAAAAACATTCCTAAAGCAAAACTATACAGAAGTACTGAGTATAAAGTGATGGAAAAAGATACAACTTATAAATTATTAAACACAAAGTAATATAGCAATATTCATTTCAATCAAGTTTAATTTAAATAAAAAAGCAATAATAGAAATAAAAATTACATATTGATAAAAGGAAAAACATAATCACAAACTTATATGCATTTATTAACATAGCTTCAAAATATATAAAGCAATACTTAATAGAAGTACAAAGAAAGATGGAATAATGTACACTCTTAGTGGATTATTTTAGCACACTTAGCAGAAACTGAAAGATCAAGCAAATTAGTAAGGCTTGGGGCTTTCAGAGAGGGTGTTGCCAACATGGGCAATTATAATAATCCCCTAACTGGTCTTCTTGATTCTACATTTCTCTCCTTTGTGGCAATGTTATATTACTTCACTTACTGGTTCTATATGATATGTTATGCCATCCAAGAAGTAAAGTGTTCATTATTGCTCTTATTTTTTCTTTCAAAATGTTCTTAGCAATTATTTTTCCATTTCAACTCTAAATTTGCCTTTCATGTTCTAAAATTAAAACATCTTGTTATAAACTTTTTGAAATGCATTAATTTGTGGAGAATTGATATTTTTCACAACATTGAATCTCTCAGTCCATGAAGAGTATAAACTCTGCATTTATTTGGCTCCTCAGCAAAGTTGTATAATTAATTGCCTTCATATCATTATTGTCTTGTCCAGGAAAACAATATTAGATATAAAAACTTACTAGTTAAAAGTACAATATAGAAATCTACTTTACTGTGTCATTTTAACTAATGACTATATATAAAAGGCTAATAAGCAAAGTGTCCCCTCGGGAGTTTGACCAGGAAACCAGGAGCTTGATTGCTCACTATGACAGGCCCTGACCACCAGGGGGCAGCATGGAATGAAGGAAGGCCCTCAGCTGGCAGCCAGGGAAGGAAGGCCCCGATTGGATCTGATCACTGGCCAGGCCTAGGGACCCTACCCATGCCTGAATTTCATGCACCAGGCCTCTAGTAATGCTATAAACAGGGTTCATCCAGTTTTTTCAGTTAGTTTCACTATCTATGAAGTTATCATGAGATTGTCATTCTTTCACTGTCATTCAATAAATATTTATGGGATATAAAAAAAATAAAATTGGTCTTTACTTTCAAAAGGCTTACAAATCTTAGAGGTAAGAAAAAGGAGAAATTAATAGATTTTAAAAAATGTAAGTAAGAAGTTTTAAGAAAAAGAAACTCAAAGAAGAAAAGTGGAAAAGAGAAAAGGAAACCAAGGATTGTATAATATAGTTAAAAGTAACTTCTAGATTCCCTTCTCAATCATCAATGCAATATAATATACAATTCATTAAGCACTACACAACAAATTTAAATATGTAGACAAAACAATTCTATTATCAAGTACATGCTTAAAAACACTGATAAACTGTGGAAGAACAAATTCTGAACCTTATCTGATATAATAAAATGCTAATATGCAAATTGACCAAATGGCAGAACGACCGGTTGCTATGACATGCACTGACCACCATGGGGCAGACGCTCAATGCAGGAGCTGCCCCCTGGTGGTCAGTGTGCCTCTCAGCCAGAAGCCAGGCTCACAGCTGGCGAGTGCAGTGGCGGTGGCAGGAGCCTCTCACGCCTCTGCTGCAGTGCTAAGGATGACATCCCCGAAGGCTCCTGGACTGCGAGAGGGCGCAGGCCTGGCTGAGGGCCCCCCCCCCCCCATCCCCTGTGTGCACGAATCTAGTGCATTGGGCCTCTAGTTTGTAAACTAAAAGACACAACTCTAAACATGTTTTTTAAGTAAATTGTTTATTTTTAGTTTAATATAGTTGATTGTGGATTGTTTAGTGGTTAATTCACTGACTTAGCCTTTAAAAATTAAATATCTAGTAATCATTTGATTTGCTGGAATGATTATAATCCATCCCCAAATGAAACTGTTTGCTGACATTTTAAAATAGCTTTTTGCTAAGATGCTGCCAAAGACTTTTAAAAATCAAACTGCAAAGATCAGCCTGAAGTAGATGAATAAAAATAATTTACATAACTTAATAATTTTTATTTGAAACAGAGGGTAAACTAATTGTAAAATATAAATTTATACTGCTTTCTTGTTGAGTATGAGCAGTTATTAGAACATGAAAAAATATCTTAAATATGAATACTCCATACCTTTTCTACACTGCCATTGTCATCTCTTCCTATCAGGTGATATTAGGTCTTTGTTCATGGATTAAGTCCCATTGATCTCAGTTGGAAAATATGAGTCACTCTTGCTGATCTTTTGCCAAAGATCATCTTCTTTGCTAGCAAAGTATGAGTCTATTGAAGTTCTTCCCAAATAATCATCTGTATAAACAATGATATATGATTTTAAACTTGAAGCACATTTTCTAGCCAGCTGAACTAACTATTTTATTTAACTTTTATTTAAGAGCAATGCTACATGCTGTGGTATTTTTTAATGACAAAAGTTGTTTTCAAATGGAATATAATGATGGTTTATTTGATCAGATGTTGGCTGTTCATCACAGGGACAGAAATTTTGCCCAAGTTTCACCATCACATTAAAAAATCTATCTTAATGGGATCCTTTTGACATGTTTCAGATGAAGCTTAATCAGAATAATAATTCACTCATTCATTTAATAAAACTTTATTGAACATGCATCATAAACCAACAGGCACCTTCATGGGTTCTTGAAATTAAAAACAAAACAAAATTGTGTTTTGTGACTTACATAGAATATCTCAGAGGCAATCTATGCAAAAATAATTAAACCATAGTGAGCTATAGGAAGCTGTTGATGAAATATTGTTTAAGCTGTTGTTCAAAGAATTGGGTCAGGCACTGAGTTTATGAAATGGAGGTGTTAAGACTCTAGATGGACCGAGTTTACCTCCTGGCTTCTCTACATTCTAGATGTGTGACTTTGGCTATGTTGTTAAATTCATCAGTAAAACTAAATCAATAATGTCTACCTTATCAGATTCTGTGAGGAATAAATTCAATAATGGAGGGAAAGTGATTAGTACAGTGCCTGGAAGAGTAAATGTTCACAAATAGTAAGCTAAAATTATTATTGTTCCCAAAGAGGGGTATAAAATATGTTTGCAGCAGTTTAGGCTATAAATGAAGGAGTATCAGGAAGTGAAAATGGGCAAGGGTGTAAAAAGTCATGTGCCATGATATGAGGCTGTTCAGTTCATCAACCCTGGAACTGCCTTACTGTTTGATATCATTAATATGAGATAATGTCCATGTTGGTTAATAAACTTTTAGATTGATTTATTATGTACTAGTGGCCCGGTGCACAAAATTTGTGCACGGAAAGGGGGGGGTTCCCTCATCCCAGCCTGCACCCTCTCCAATCGGGGACTGCTTAGGGGATGTCTGACTGCTGGTTTAGGCTCAATCCCTCTCACAATCTGGGACTGCTGGCTCCCAACCACTCAGCTGCCTGCCTGCCTGATTGCACCTATCTGCCTCTGCCTGCCAGCCTGATTGCCCCTAACCCCTCTGCCTGCCTGCCTGATCACCCCTAACCTCTCTGCCTGCCTACCTGATCGCCCCTAACTGCCTCTGCCTGCCTGCCTGATCGCCCCTAACTGCTCTCCCCTGCTGACCTAATCTCCCCGCAACTGCTCTCCCCTGCCTGCCTGATCTTGCCCAATCTCTGTCTCTTTGTTTTTCTCAGCAGTCCTCCAGGCCTCCCTGCCTCCCTGTGTCCCTCTTCCTCTTCCCCTGCAGGGAGGGGGCGGGGCCAGTGGGGGCCCCTCCACTCTCTGTCTGCCCTCCCTTCCATCCAGGGCTCTTCAAGCACAGTCTGTTTTGTTTCCTCATTCTGAGAGAGGCTCCGAGAGTGAGCTGGGAGGGAGGGAAAGAAAGGGAGAAAAGGCTGTGAGCTGGTGGGCGCTGTGTGTGTCGGTGTGTGTGTGCGGTTGTGAGTGAGTGTGAGTGCCGGCCCCACCTCCCCCGTCCCTTTCTCCACTGCCACAAGTCCCCACCCACCAGAGCCTGGTGCACATGCAGCCTGGTCGTTAGGTCGAGTCTACGGTTGTTGTGGATGTGACGCACCCAGGGCTTTTATATATTAGGATAGTTGAAATATTCCAACAGATTCACCACCACTTGGGCCATGTGACATTTTGTTACATCAGGAGCAAGGGGGGGACTAAAGCCATAAAAAAAACAGTGAGTCCTAAATGACCCTGCATGGCCAGAGCAGTAGAGAGAATAGAATCCCCTCAGCAGGGAGAGGCAAGTGTCAGATCATCAACTGTTTGCAACTTGTTTTCTGATTTTTAAAAATAGTTTACAATTTGAAAGGATTCCTATTATATTCAGAGCGTGCGTGCACGCACACACACACACACACACACACACACACACACACATTAACTCTTTAAAGCTACTCTCTTATTTTCTATGTGTTTTATAAAAATAATCAGGACAGACTTCCAAAATTTCAAGCCAACTAACTTTCCCTCTTGGTCTAATTTTCTTTTGATTCCCAAATTTTCATTAAGACTTTTCTTTATTCAGCTTGTCTACATGAGCCTAAAAAATCTCGTTAAGGGGCTATAAATTGCTATGCAAGTATTTTTTTGGTATACTATTGTAATCTGAAAAACTGATAAAAAATGTAAACTCAGAGAAAATTGTGATACGTCTCTATTTGGGAACTGGGTACTTGACTACTCTCTCATTTGCATGTAGTTTGTTTATTGAGGTTTCATGTCTTAAGGCTTACATTTTAACTAAATGTGACTGGTGGTGTCAAACATAATGCTTTTACTTTAAAAAAACTGACATTGGGTTTCATTGAAGAGTAGGCAAATTTCCTCTCAGAGAAAAAATGTGGTAATTCAAAATTCTTTAAGAGTGTTCTTTTAGAAACTTTAATATTGTTCTTATTTTTTAGAAATAAGATATTGAAGATCCTTTATAAATTTTCTAGTGTATTATTTTTATTTGGGTTAGTGAATAATAAAAATACAAAACTTTACAAATAAAAAGTTGCTCTATAAATAGTGTAATAATGTTTTTGGAATGCTACATATACTAGAATTCAATAGAATAATAAATGTAATTGTCTCCTTTCTAAAGATAAGGAAACAGATTTGGAAAAGTAGTTTGTACAAGTGGCATGGTTATTCAGTGAAGTTTAAGGGGGTTATCCTTTTCACATACTAGCCCCTTAACATTCTCCTCAACCTCTACAAACTTCCTCCAACTAAAACTTTTACTTCTAATGCTATTATTCAGGCCTCATTTTAGATATTGCATTTCTTATTAAGAAAAATAACAGCCCAGCTGGTGTGGCTCCGTGGTTGAGCATGTACCAAGAGGTCATCAGTTTGATTCCCGGGTCTGGGCACATGCCTGTGTTTTAGCTTGATCCTCAGTATGGGGTGGGCAGGAGGCAACCAATCAATATTTTCTCTTATTGATGTTTCTATCCCTTTCTCCCTGTCTCTTCCTTTCTCTCTCTAAAACAATAAATAAATAAAAATATGTTTTAAAAAAGTTGTATCTGTGGGTTTCCTCAAAAGCATAAAAATTATAAGTAAAGGTCATATCCAAATGTTAATGTATATGTATCTGGCCAGTATATCATATAATTGCACAGTCACACACACAAAAGAAGTGTCTCTTTGGCAAGTTGTAAAACAAAATGAGTTGACTTACTTTATGGTCTTCATGTTTGCTTAGAAAAGAGCTTAATAAAATAAATATAAATCACATACTGACACATATTTTAGCATTTATTTGAAGGAACTATTAAAGCATGTATATATTTTAAAGGCCATAGGCAAACATTTGTCATTAACTTAAAAATATACAAAACCCCATTTAATTGAAAACATGCTAAACAATTGCCACAAGATTGAGGAGGATTTTTCTGGGGAATAGGGATAGAGTTCCTAGCACTCATTGTAATTTAAGGATTATTAATACTAGTACTTTCAATGATCTGATAGCTAAATATAATTAATTGCTTCAATTATCAATTACATTTAGACTGACCTTATTCTAGGCAAGTGGATAGGGAGAAATAAAATGCCATGGTGTAATTATCTCCCTTAATAATAATTCTCAGATTCATATATATGTTCTAATAATTGTAAGTTTTTTTAAAATATGTTTTTATTGATTTCAGAGAGGAAGGGAGATATAGAAACATCAATGATGAGAGAAAATCATTGATCAGCTGCCTCCTGCATGCCTCCTACTGGGGATCAAGCCCACAACCTAGGCATGTGCCCTTGACTGGAATCAAACCCAGGACCTTTTAGTCTGCAGACTGACATTCTATCCACTTAGCCAAACCAGCTGGGGCTAGTTATTGTAAGTTTTTAATTTTTTTATACCACCCCTTTAACATCTTAGAGAACAAGAATAGAAAATTACGTTTCAACTGCAATCACAGCTCCACTCCCTGAACTTTTTTCTTTTATTAAAATGTTTTTAATTTTTTTATTACAGTTGAACTACAATATTATATTAGTGTCATGTGTACAACATAGTGATTAGACATTTAAACAACTTACAAAGTGATTACCCTGATAAGTCTAGTTCCCATCTGAAACCAAATATAGTTATTACAATATTATTGATTATATTTCTTATGTGATACTATACATTCCTATGACTGTTTTTATAAGGTAATTTGCATACTTTAATTTCTTCTCATTTTTTACCCATCCTCTCAAGCCCCCTCCCATATGGCAACCATCAAAATGTTCTCTGTATCTATGAGCTTGTTTCCATTTTGTTTGTTCATTTATTTTGTGTTTTAGATTCCACATATAAGTGAAATTGTATGGCATTTGTCTTTTTACTAGTACTGCAGCGTAGTATTCCATTGTGTAGATGTACCACAGTTTTCTAATCCATTCATCTGCTGATGGGCACTTAAGTTGTTTCTAAATCTTAGCTATTGTAAATTCCTTGCTCTCTCTCTTCTCCCTCTGGTACCTCTATGATGCAGATGTTGGTATACTTGATGTAGTCCCAGAGGCCCTCTAAATTACCCTCATTTTTATTTATTTTTTTCTTTTTGCTGTTATGACTCGGTATTTTCTGCTACATTTTCTTCCAAATCAATGATGCAGTCCTCTGTTTCATCTAATCTATTCTTGATTCTCCCTAATGTACTCTCTCTCTTTTTTAAGGTCACTCTGGGAGCAAGGTCCCACCCTACGTTTTGTCCTTTGCTAGGCACCCAGGCTTTCCACCCTGATGATCTTCTATACAAAGCCCATTGTCCTCGCTTTGCTCAAGTCTGTCTAACTGCCTACCACATACCCCCTCAAAGATCTTGGCTTTGAATTCTTTCAGAGAAAAAATGCACAAGGTCTCTTCTGTTGCTGCTTCATACTGAAGAGGGATGAAGTTTTCCTCTATAGCTGAAAGACCTTTGCTCTCTGTCATTGAGATGATGAGGCCTGGGCATGGAAGGAGGTGGTGATGGTGTCTAGAGGTGGTGTTCCCTGAGTAGGAGTAGGGCTTGTAACATTGATCAGCTGCCTCCTGTGTGTGCCACACTGGGGATGGAGCCTGCAACCAGGGTATGTGCCCTAACCTGGAATTGAACCATGACCTCCTGATTCATATATCCATGCTAATAAGTTCATGCTCAACAACTGAGTCACACCTGCTGATCTAATGTACAATTTATTTCAGATATTGCATTCTTTTTCTTATTAATTCTTTATTGTTGAAAGTTTTACATATGTATCCTTTGTCCTCCATTGAACTCTCCCTAACTTGCCCTGCCCCCAGCACATGCCCCCACTCTCCTATTGTCTGTGTTCACTGGTCATACTCATAAGCATGGATACAAGAGCTCTGGTTGATCTATTAACCTCCCTCACACCCTCCCCTCCCTTCCCTCTGCGGTTTGACAGTCTGTTTGATGCTTCTATGTCTCTTGATCTATTTTTGTTCATCAGTTTATGTTGTTCATTATATTACACAAATGAGTGACATCGTGTTATATTTATTTTTCTCCTACTGGCTTATTTCACTTAACATAATTCCCTCCAGGACAACCCATGGTGTTGCAAATGGTAAAAGTTCATTATTTTTTACAATAGCATAGTATTCCATTGTGTAGACATACCACAAGTTTTTAATCCTCTCATCTGTTAATGAGCACTTAGGCTGTTTCCAAATCTTAGCTATTGTAAATTGTGCTGCTATGAAAATAGGGGTGCATTTATTCTTTCTGATGGGTGTTTCTGATTTCTTAGAATATATTCCTAGAAGTGGGATCACTGGGTCAAATGGTAGTTTTATTTTTAATTTTTGAGGAAATTCACTACTGTTTTCCACAGCAGCTGCACCAGGCTGCATTTTAACCAGCAGTGCATGAGGGTTCCTTTTTCTTCACATCCTTGCCAGCACTTGCCATTGGTTAATTGGTTGATGATACCCATTCTGACAGGTGTTGGAAGGTACCACATTGTTATTTTGATATATAGCTTTCAGATGATTAGTGAATTTCAGCATTTTTTCATAGATCTCTTGGCCTTCTGTATCTCCACTTTCTAAAAGTGTCTACTTAGGTCCTTTGCCCATTTTTTCCCCCATATTTATTTTATTTTTATTTTTTAAATTTTTTATTGATTAAGTTATTACATATGTGTTCTACCCACATTACCTCCCATCCCCCCCACCCCACTCATGCCCTCAACCCGCTGTTGTCTGTGTCCATTGGTTAGGCCTATATGCTTGCATATAAGTCCTTTGGTTGATCTCTCCCCCTTACCCCCATCCTCCCACACCTTCCCTCTGAGGTTTGACAGTCTGATCGATGCTTCTCTGTCTCAGGATCCATTTTTGTTCATCAGTTTATGTTGTTCATTATATTCCATAAATGAGTGAGATCATGTGATATTTATTTTTCTCTGACTGGCTTATTTCACTTAACATAATGCTCTCCAGTTCCATCCATGCTGTTGCAAATTGTAAGAACTCCTTCTTTTTTACCACAGCATAGTATTCCATTATGTAGATGTACCATAGTTTTTTAATCCACTCATCTAATGATGGGCAATTAGGCTGTTTCCAAATCTTAGCTATGGTGAATTGTACTGCTATGAACATAGGAGTGCATGTATCCATTCTAATTGGTGTTTCTAGTTTCTTGTGATATATTCCTAGAATTGGAATCACTGGGTCAAATGGGAGTTCCATTTTTAGTTTTTTGAGGAAACTCCATACTGTTCTCCACAGTGGCTGCACCAGTCTGCATTCCCACCAGGAGTTTATGACAGTTCCTTTTTCTCTGCATCCTCGCCAGCAGTTGTCGTTTCTTGATTTGTTGATAACCATTCTGACAGGTGTGAGATGATACTGCATTATCATTTTGATTTGCATCTCTCAGATGATTAGTGACTTTGAACATGTTTTCATATGTCTTTTGGCCTTTTTTGTGTCTTCTTTCAAAAAGTATCTATTTAGGTCCATTGCCATTTTTTGATTGGGTTGTTTATCTTCCTTTTGTTAAGTTGGATGAGTGCCCTGTAAATGTTGGAGATTAAACCCTTATCAGTGATACCATTTGCAAATATGTTCTCCCATGCAGTGGGCTTTCTTGGGTTTTTTTGTTGATGGTTTCCTTTGCTGTGCAAAAGCTTTTTATTTTGATGTAGTCCAATTTGTTTATTTTCTCTTTAGTTTCCATTGCCCTAGGAGCAGTATCAATGAAGAAATTGCTTCAGCATATGTCTGAGATTTTGCTGCCTGTGGATTCCTCTAGTATTTTTATGTTTTCCCGTCTTACATTTAAGTCCTTTA
Source organism: Myotis lucifugus (assembly GCF_000147115.1). NCBI lineage: Eukaryota > Metazoa > Chordata > Mammalia > Chiroptera > Vespertilionidae > Myotis > Myotis lucifugus. Next base: position 3,541,960 of record NW_005871098.1, on the reverse strand, counting down.
TCCATTTTGACTTTGTTTTTGTGTATGTTGTAAGTTGGTGGTCTAGGTTCATTTTTTTTCCATGTATCTGTCCAATTTTTCCAACACCATTTATTGAAGAGGCTGTATTGACTCCATTGTATGTTCATGCCTCCTTTGTCAAATATAAATTGAGCATAGTGGTTTGGGTCGATTTCTGGGTTCTCTATTCTATTCCATTGATCTATATGTCTGTTCTTGTGCCAGTACCAGGCTGTTTTGAGAACAATGGCTTTGTAATACAGCTTGATATCTGGTATTGAGATACCACCTACTTTGTTCTTCTTTCTCAGGATTGCTGCAGCTATTCAGGGTCTTTTTTATTCCAGGTGAATTTTTAGAAAGTTCATTCTAGGTCTGTGAAATATGCTGTTGATATTTTAATGGGGAGTGCATTGAATCTATAGATTGCTTTGGGAGTATGAACATCTTGATAATATTGATTCTACCAGTCCATGAACACAGTATATTCTTCCATCTGTTTATTTCTTCCTCTATCTCCTTTTTCAGTGTCCTATAGTTTTCAGCGTACAGGTCTTTTAACTCCTTAGTCAAGTTTATTCCTAGGTATCTTAATTTTTTTTGGTGATATGGTAAATGGGATTGCTTTTTTAGTCTCTCTTTCTGTAAGTTCATTATTGGTGTATAGAAATGCCATAGATTTCTTGGCGTTAATTTTATATCCTGCTACATTGTCGAATTCACTTATTAAGTATAATAATTTTTGATGGTGTATTTAGGGTTTTGTATGTACAGTGTCATGTCATCTGCGAATAAGGAGAGTTTTACTTCTTCTTTCTCAATATGGATGCCTTTTATTTCTTATTGTCTGATTACAATGGCTAGTACTTCCAGTACTATATAGAACAAGAGTGGTGAGCGTGGGCATTCTTGTCTTGTTCCTGTTCTTCGGGGAAATGGTTTTAGTTTTTGCCCATTGAGTATGATGTTGGCTGTGAGTTTGTCATACATGGCTTTTATTGTGTTGATCTATGATCCTTCTATTCCCACCTGCTGAGAGTTTTTATCAAAAATGGGTGTTGAATTTTGTCAAATGCTTTTTCTGCATCAATTGATATGACTATGTGGTTTTTTTCTTTCAATTTGTTAATGTGATGTATCATGTTTATTGATGTGCAGATATTGTACCATCCTTGCATCCCTGGGATAAATCCTACTTGGTCATGTTGTATGATCTTTCTGATGTACTGCTGGATCTGATTTGCTAGAATTTTGTTGAGGATTTTGGCATCTATGTTCATGAGGATTATTGGCCTGTAATTCTCTTTCATTGTGTTGTCTTTAACTGGTTTTGGTATTAGGATGATGCTGGCTTCATAGAATGTGCTTGGAAATTTTCTTTCCTCTTGAATTTTTTGGGATAGTTTAAGGAGGATAGGTTTTAGTTCTTCCTTGAATTTTTGGTAAAATTCCTCTGTGAAGCTGTCTAGCCCTGGGCTTTAGTTTGCTGGAAGCTTTTTGATGACTGCTTCAATGATTTCCATAGTTATCAGCCTATTGAGATTTTAAGAATCTTCCTGATTGAGTTTTGGAAGGTTTTATTTCTCTAGGAATATGTCCATTTCCTCCAGGTTGTCTAGTTTGTTAGAATAGAGCTGTCCATAGTATTTTTTTTAACAATCCTTTGTATTTCTGAGGGGGATGTAGTTATTTTTGCCTCTTTCATTTCTGGTTTTGTTTGTTTAGGTCCTTTCTCTTTTCTTCTTGGTGAGCCTGGCTAGAGGTTCATCAATATTGTTTATCGTTTCAAAGAACAAGTTATGGTTTCATTGATCTTCTGTGTTGTTTTTTTGGTCTCTATGTCATCTATTTCTGCTCTGGTCTTTATTATCTCCTTCCTTCTGCTCACTCTGGGCTTTTCTTGTTGCTCTCTTTTTAATTCTTTGAGTTGTAGAGTTAGATGATTTATTACCATTTTTTTTTATTTTTTGAGGTAGGTCCGTAGAGTTATAAACTTCCTTCTCAGGACTGCTTTCATTGTGTCCCATAGATTTTGGATTGTTGTGTTTTTATTGTCATTAGTTTCTAGGATGTTTTTAATTTCTTCTTTGATCTCTTTGGTAACCCAATCATTGTATAATAGCATGTTTTTCAGCTTCCAAGTGTTTGAATTTTTTGGATTGTTTTTATTGTAGTTTATTTCTAATATTATATCATTGTGGTCTGAGAAAATGCTAGATATGATTTCAATCTTCTTGAATTTGGGGAGACTTTGCTTGTGACCCAATATGTGGTCTATTTTTAAAAATGTCCCATGTGCTCTTGAGAAGAACATATATTCCATCGCTTTGGGGCTAATGTTCTGAAGATGTCAATTAAGTCCATCTGATCTAGTGAGTCATTTAGGATTGCTATTTCTTTGCTGATTTTTTGTCTAGAGGATTTATCCAGTGTTGTCAGTGGTGTATCAAAGTTCCCTACTATGACTATTGTTGTCAAACTCTCCCTTGATATCTTCCAGGAGGTTTTTATGTATTTGGGTGCTCCTACATTAGGTGCATATATGTTTATCAGGGTTATATCCTCTTGTTGTATTGATCCCTTTAGTATTATGAAGTGACCTTCCTTATCTCTTGTTATGGCCTTCACTTAGAGGTCTATTTTGTCAGATATAAGTATTGCTACCCCAGCTTTTTTTTTCATTTCCATTTGCCTGAAAGACATTTTCCCATCCCTTCACTTTCAGTCTGTGTGAGTCCCTTATTCTGAGGTGGATCTCTTGTAGGCAGCATATATATGGGTCATGTTTTTATCCATTCAGGCACTCAATGTCATTTGATGGTAGCATTTAGTCCATTTACGTTTAAACTTATTATTGAAAGGTACTTTTTGTAGCCATTTTTCTTTTGGGGCCTGTTTTCTTTCTTAGCTTTTTATTTCTTATTTTTTCACCAGTCCCTTTAGCATTTCTTGCATTGCTGGCTTTGTGGTGATAAACTCACGTAGCCTTTTTTTTTGTCTGTGAAGCTTCCTATTTCCCCTTCAATTTTGAATGATAGCCTTGCTGGATAGAGTATTCTTGGATTCAGTCCCTTGCTTTGCATCACTTTGTAAATTTCCTTCCATTTATTTCTGACCTGATGTGTTTCTGTTGAGGAATCATTTGATAATCTAATGGAAGATCCCTTGTATGTAACTTTCTGTCTCTCTCTTACAGCCTTTAAGCTTCTCTCTTTGTCCTGAACATTTGCCATCGTAATAATGATGTGTCTTGATGTGGGTCTTTTTGGGTTCATCTTGTTTGGGACTCTGTGCTTTTGTGACTTTTTTCTTCCCCTCATCAGGGAAGTTTTCTGACATTATTTCTTCAAGTAGGTTTTCTAAACCTTGTTCCTCTTCCTGTTGTTCTGGCACCCCTATTATTAGCATGTTTCTCCGTTTCATGTTGTCCCATAGCTCCTTAGGCTCTCCTCCTGTCTTTTAATTTTTTTCTCCAATTGCAGTTCAGTTTGGTTGCGTTTTGCTTCCCTGTCTTCTAATTCACTGATTCGGTCCTCTGCTTCTCCTGGTCTACTGTTGAAACTTTCCATGGTGTTTTTTTTTTTTTTTATTGCAGCTATATCACTATTCATTTCTTCTTGATTCTTACATAAGTTGTTGATTTTTTTCCTCCATCCAGTTTATGAAGTGTATGACCCTTATTCTGAATTCTTTTTCTGACATATTGCATGCCTCTGTTTCACTTAACTGCTTTTCTGGCAATTCCTTTTTTTCTTTCCTTTGAGAGTTTCTTTGTCTACCCATTTTTGGTCTCACCAACTGATCTAGTGTCGAGTCCTGCAGGGGCTGCTCTTTGGGTGGCAGTGGTTCCTCTGGCTGTGGTTGCTCCTCTGGTGGTCACAGAAGTGGCTGCTCCTCAGTTGGTAGCAGCTCCTCTGGTGGGTGCTGTTCACAGCAGTTGTGTCTCCTCTGGCTGTTGGGAGAGGCTGCTCGCACAGCTGCTGTTCCTTGGACAGGGGTGGGCTGATCACGAGGCTGTTGCTCCTTGGATGGGGGCAGGCTGTTCACATGGCTTCTGCTCCTCAGACGGGGGCAGACTGCTCACGTGGCTGCCGCTCCTTGGATCGGGGCTGGCTGCACGCTGCTGCTATTCCTCAGATGGGGCAGGCTGCTTGTGAGGCTGCCACTTCTTTTACAGGGGCAGGTTGCTTACAGGGCTACTGCTACTCGTAGGGGTACAGGCTGCTCATGTAGCTGCTGCTCCTCGGATGGGGGACAGGCTGCTTGCATGGCTGCTGCTCCTTGGGCACAAGTAAGCTGCACATGCAGCTGCTGCTCCTCAGACGGGGGCAGGCTGCTCACCCAGCTGCTGCTCTTTGTACAGGTAAAGGCTGCATGTGGCAGTTGCTCCTTGGACCAGTGCGAGCTGCTCAGGGCTGCTGCTCCTTGGATGTGGGCATTCTGCTTGTGAGGCTACTGCTCCTCTGACAGGTGCGAGCTGCTCAGGCAGCTGCTTTACCTGAGGTGGGAGTGAGCTGTATGTGCAGCTGCTTATCCTCAGATAGGGGCAGGCCGCTCACCCAGGTGCTGCTTGTTGGACAAGTGCAGGCTTCGTGTGGCTGCTGCTCCTCAAACCAATGTGGACTGCGCAGGGCTGCTGCTCCTTGGACTGGGGCGGGCTGCTCGGGCGGCTACTGCTCCTCGAATAGGGGCAGGCTGCTGTTCCTCGTACAGGGGTGGGCTGCTCACACAGCTGCTGTTCCTTGGATTGGGGCAGGCTGTTAGTGCAGCTGCTGCTCCTTGGATGGGTGCAGGCTGCTAGTGTGGCTGCTGTTCCTTGGACAGGGGCAGGCTGCATGGGGCTGCAGCTCCTCAATCGTGGGCAGGCTGCTCATGAGGCTACTGCTCCTCGGACGAGGCAGTCTGCTTGCATGGTTGCTGCTCCTCGGATTTGGGAGTGGGCTGCTCACACAGATGCTGCTCCTTGGACAGGAGCAGGCCAAATGAGGCTTCTGCTCTTAGGCCTGGGGCAGATTGCTCGTGGGGCTGCTGCACCTTGGAGAGGATTGAGCTGCTCACGTGTCTACTGCTAACATGGTTGCAGTGCCCTGGGCTAAGGCATTGGGCCAGTCAGAGGGCAGCATGCTTCAGAACACACAGGAGCCTGCACCCAGGGTGGCTGGAGACTTGTTGACCGTGGAACCACAGCCGAGGTAGCAGGTCCCTGGCAGGGGTGGCTGTAGAGTCCCAGGTGTTATCTAAGGGCATCCTGGTTGGAGGTGAGGCTGGGCTCCCAGTTACAGCAGCTTTCCCCTTCAAAATGTTAGGCCTCTGAGGATGAGCTGGACTCCCTTACAGTTTACAATGGTAGCAGAGGCTGCCTAGTTAGGCAAGCCTGGTTAGCCTGCCCCCGAAAGTCCCACGGGATCTAACTGTGCCTCACTCACATACACACACACACAACCCACTTGACCACACACTCCTCTTTTGCTCCCTCACTCACTCACACTCTCTCCCTCACTGCTGCCTTCTTTCTGCCTCTGTAGTTGGGTCTGGGGTGTTACTGACCCGTTCGTGGATGGAGTTTCCTCTCCAGGTGTCTGGTTATGAGGCTCACACTCTAGCACCTGGCCAGACAGGATAAAAATCATCTCAACAAGATACAAGACAAAGGGAACAAAGCTCAAATATACTAATGACAATAACCCCACTATAAGTGACCACCTGAGAAAAGAGAATCAGGGGAGAGTGTGGGAAACTGATATAGGGTTGAGCCTCGGACTGACCTGCTGGCAAAGTCAAGCTAATGGGCTGAGGAAGTGCAGGAAGTGTAACCATGGTCAAAACAAGTGAAACTCACAAGAACTGTGTAACTATGGTAACCACTACCTTGTTTACCTCTCACTATAAAAAGCTTGGTGAGGCCTGAGCACAGTGGAAGTCCTTCCTCTTGAGTTGGACTTGCCCGCCTGGTCCCCCAATATTTCCAAATTATCTCGTGTCTTTTCTTTTTCATTTGTGTGCAGCTCCTCTTCCAGACCCGAACCCTGAACCACGCAGGACGTGGAGGGAAACATTAACAACAGGAGAGAAAAGAAAGCATAAATGATATATATGTGGAAAACACCACAGAACCAATAGATAAATAAAGCAAAGCAAAACAAAACAAAACAAAACAAAACAAAACAAAACAAAACAAAAAAATACAAACACCAAAACCTCAGCAAAGAGGATGGGGGAAGAATCTGTAGAGGCTGAGCTTATATACAGAAAATAAGGTTAAGAATTGAATGAATATGGGGAGGATCTCAGTTCAGTATAGAGGAAGTAGAAAGGGGATGGGTGGATAAGAGAAAAGAGAATGAGAATAAAATAATAATAATAATAAATTTACAAAAAAATTGATTTCAAAAATGGCATAAAAATAGCATCTAATCTAATAAAAGAGAAACATGCAAATTGACCGTACCTTTGCTATGCCCCAAGCCACGCCCACCAGCCAATCAGAGCGACTATATGCAAATTAACCCAACCAAGATGGCGGCCAGCAGCCACGGAGCTCGAGCAAGCAGGAGGCTTGGTTGCCCTGGCAATGTAGAAAGCCAAGCTTCCCACCTGCCCTGTCCAGCTGTGGCCTCCACTAAAGGCCACAAAGTTTCAATTATAGAAGATAAATAAATCCCAGATACCTGCTTCCAGCCAGCCTCCACTGGGAGCTAGGGTGGCTGGGGGCCGTGGCCAGCCTGAAAACAGCCATCAGCCCCTCACCCAGGCTGGCCAGGCACCCCAGTGGGAACCCCCACCCTGAAGGGGCTGTGGCCAGCCTACAAACAGTCATCAGCCCCTCACGCAGGCTTATCAGGCACCCCAGTGGGGACCCCCACCCTGAAGGGGCTGTGGCCAGCCTGTAAACAGCCATCAGCCCCTCACCCAGACTTGCCAGGCACCCCAGCAGGACTCCACACCCTGAAGGGGTGTGGCCAGTCTGAAAACAGCCATCAGCCCCTCACCCAGGCTGGCCACACCCTCAAGGTGAGGGTCCCCACTGGGAGGCTTGGCAGCCTGCAAACAGCCATCAGCCACTCACCCAGGCTGGCCACACCTTCATGGGGTGAGGATCCCCACTGGGGGCCTTGGCTATCCTGCAAACAGCCATCAGCCACTCACCCAGGCTGCCCAGGAACCCCAGAATGACCCCCCTCCCTGAAGGGGTTGTGGCCAGTCTGAAAACGGCCCTCAGCCTTTCTCCCATGCTGGCCAGGCACCCCAGCGGGAACCCCACCCTGATCCAGGACACCCTTCAGGGCAAACCAGCCAGGCCCCACCCATACACCAGGCATATAATCAAAGAGTAATATGCAAATTGACTCTAACAGCAGAACGACTGGGAATGACTGGTCACTATGACACACACTGACCATCGGGGGCAGACGCTCAATGCAGGAGCTGCCCCCTGGTGGTCAATGCTCTCCCACAGGGTAAGCTCTGCTCAAACACAAGCCAGGCTGACACCTGCCAGCACAGCAGTGATGGCAGGAGCCTCTCCCGCCTCCTCAGCAGCACTAAGGATGTCTGACTGCACCTTAGGCCTGGTCCCTGCTGGCAAGTCGACATCCCCTGAGGGCTCCTGGGCTGCCAGAGGGATGTCTGACTGCCAGCTTAGGCCAGATCCCCCAGGGAGTGGGCCTAAGCCAGCAGATGGACATCCCCCAAGGGGTCCCAGACTGTGAGAAAGCACAGGCCAGGCTGAGGGACCTACCCCCCCCCCCGCGAGTGCACAAATTTTTGTGCACCAGGACTCTATTATAAAAATAAAATAAAATAGAGTGATGAAAAAATAATGCGAAAAGAAATAGAAAATAAAGCAACAAGAAAAAAGAGGAAAACAAAGAAAAAAGAAGAAAAAAGAGATAACAAAATAATAATAAAAAAATAAAAATTAAAAAGTGGAGTGTTGTTCCTTTAGCTGGCTTAAGATCCTAGTCTTCTGTACTGTACTGTCTGTCAGGTCCCTGTTGCTGGGACTGACGGTCTCTCTTTAGGCCAGTCCCTTTGGACTCTCAGGGACTATTTAGATTTTTTTAAAAATCCTTTGTACCATTCAGGATGGAATCTGGGTGTGGCTGTATTGGTTACCCGGATACTGGAGTGAGGGGCTATCTCTTCAGGGCAAAATGGCTGCCCAGGTCCCGGGCTCAGGCATGACTCAGCGCCAGACTCACTGCCACTTCTCCTGAACCCCCATCTTTCCCCAGATTCCACAAGTCCACACCTTCTCCCAGACTTCAGCCATGGGTAAGTGTCTATATCCGAAAGGTCCTACAAACTAGGCTCAGTGAAGTAAGGCACAGGTCACAGAGGGGGGAAAGGCTGCACCTCTGCGTGCTTCTCTGTTGCTGGCACTCCTCTTCAGCCTTTCCTGACTTTGGACCCAGATCTAGAATCCCCTGCCATACAGCAGTTCTGCAGTCCTTCTTTCTACAGTCAGACATTGTGCCTGTCCCAAGGGACATGGCTCAGTGCTGGTGCTCTGTGGATTCCCTCTGACCCTTAGGGCTCAGAGGCCTGGCAGACTCTCCTTTCCAGATCCTTGATTTTACCTTTCTCCAGGGATCCTCTGCCCTTCCTTGCTGCAAACCATCTCCCAGCTGGGTCTCCTTCGCCAATTCGGGCTGGATGTTACTCATTTCAGCTGCTCACCTTCTCTGCTCCAGGAGAAGGCTTGGGACATGTCCGTCTATACCACCGCCATTTTGTCTCTCTCCTTATTTTATTTTTTTACATGCAATAAACATTAATATTTCAAGAAAAATGATTTTAAATATAATAATGTTACATGCAATAAAAATAAACATTTCAAGAAAAAATATTTTAAATATAATAATATTACCAAAACAGTATAACATAGTATAATATCACAAAAGTTGTAGGAAATATTAACAATCTGCAAATAACAGGATTACTGCTATTATATTCTAAATTGTTTTTCCTCTGACTCTACTAGGATTTGGTTCATCAGTTTATGTTGTTCATTATAATCCACAAATGAGTGAGATCATGTGATATTTATCTTTCTCCAACTGGCTTATTTTGCTTAGCATAATGCTCTCCAGTTTCATCCATGCTGTTGCAAGTGGTAAGAGTTCCTGTAGCAGTGGAGTATTCCATTGTATAGACGCACCACTATTTTTTCAATTTACTCATCTGCTCTTGGGCACTTAGGCTGTTTCCAAATCTTAGCTATGGTAAATTTTGCTGCTATGAACATGGGGGTGCATAAATCCTTTCCAACTGGTGTTTCTGATTTCTTGGGATATATTCCTAGAAGTAGGATTACTGGGTCAATTGGGAGCTCCACTTTTAATATTTTGAGGAAACTCCATACTGTTTTCCACAGTGGCTGCACCAGTCTGCATTCCCACCAGCAGTGTATAAGGCAGTGATGGCGAACCTTTTAAGCTCGGCGTGTCAGCATTTTGAAAAACCCTAACTTAACTCTGGTGCCGTGTCACATATAGAAATTTTTTGATATTTGCAACCATAGTAAAACAAAGATGTATATTTTTGATATTTATTTTATATATTTAAATGCCATTTAACAAAGAAAAATCAACCAAAAAAATGAGTTCACGTGTTACCTCTGACACGCGTGTCATAGGTTCGCCATCACTGGTATAAGGGTTCCTTTTTCTCTGCGTAGTTGCCAGCACTTGTCATTTGTTGATTTGTTGATGACAGCTATTCTGACAGGTACCTCGTTGTCATTTTCATTTGCATGATCAGTGACTTTGAGCATGTTTTCATGTCTCTTGGCCTTCTGTATGTCTTCTTTTGAAGTGTCTATTGAGGTCCTTTGCCCATTTTCTGCCTATGGATTCTGCTAAGATTTTTATGGTTTCCCATCTTATGTTTAAGTACTTTTTCTCTTTTGAGTTTATTTTTGTGTATGGTGTAAGTTGGTGGTCTAATTTTATTTTTTTGCATTTATCTGTCCAATTTTCACAATACCATTTATTGGAGAGAATATCTTGACTCCATTGTATGCTCTTGCCTCCTTTGTCAAATGTTAATTAATCATAATGGCTTGGGTCAATTTCTGGGTTCTCTGTTCAGTTCCATTGGTCTATATGTCTGTTCTTGGGCCAGTACCAGGCAGTTTTGAGAACAGTTGCTTTGTAATATAGATCGATATCTGGTATTGTGATCCCTCCAACTTGTTCTTCTTTCTCAGGATTGCTGCAGCTATTCAGGGTCTTTTTTAATTCCAGATGAATTTTTGGAGAGTTTATTCTAGGTCTGTCAAATATTCCTTTGATATCTTAATGAGGATTACATTGAATCTATAGATTGCTTTGGGTAGTATGGACATTTTAATGATGTTGATTCTACTAATCCTTAAACACAGTATATTCTTCCATTTGTTTATGTCTTCCTCTATCTCTTTTTTTCAACATCCTATAATTTTCAGTGCACAGGTCTTTTACTTCCTTAGTTTAGCTTATTACTTGGTACCTTAATTTTTTTTGTTGCAATGTTAAATGGGATTTTTTTTTAGTTTTTTTTTTCTGGGAGCTCATTATTGGTGTATAAAAAAGTGATAGATTTCTGGGTGTATCCTGCTATGTTGCCAAATTCATTTATTAATTCTAGTAGTTTTTTCATGGAGTCTTTATGGTTTTCTATGTACAATATCATGTCATCTGTGAATAATGACAACTTTACTTCTTTTCCAACTTGGATACCCTTTATTTCTTTTTCTTGTCTGATCCATATGGCTAGCACTTCCAATACTATGTTAAACAGGAGTGATGAGAGTGGGCATCCCTGTTTGTTCCTGTTCTTAGGGGAAATGGTTTCAGTATTTGCCTATTGAGTATGATGTTGGCACTAGCTTTGTCAGATAAGGCTTTTATTATGTTGAGGTATGATGCCTTTATTCCCACTTTTCTGAGAGTTTTTAACAAAAAAGGTTGTTGGATTTTTTAAAATTTTTTTTCTGCATCAATTGATATGATCATGTGATTTTTGTCTTTCAATTTAATTATGTGATTTATCACATTGATTAGTGGATATTGTACCAGCCTTGCATCCCAAAATAAATCCCACGTGGTCATGTTGTATGATCTTTTTAATGTATTGCTGGATGTGATTTGCTAATATTTCGTTAAGGATTTTAGCAACTATGTTCATCAGGGATACTGGCCTGTAATTCTCTTTCTTTATAGTGTTTTCATTTGGTTTTGGGATTAGGGTAATGCTGGCTTCATAGAAAAAGCTTGGAAGTGTTCTTTCCTCTTAAATTTTTTGGTATAGTCTGAGGAGGATAGGTTTTAGTTCTTTGAATATTTAGTAAAACTGCCCTGTGAAGCTGTCTTGACCAGGGCTTTTGTATTCTGGAGGTTTTTTTTTATTACTCCTTCAATTTTATATGTAGTTATTGGCCTATTCAGGTTTTCTGATTCTTTCTGATTAAGTTTTGGAAGATCGTATTTTTCTAGGAATTTATCTATTTCATCTAGGTTTTCTAGTTTTTTTGGAATAGAGTTGTTCATGTTATTTTTTACAATCCTTAGTATTTCTGTGGGGTTGGTTGTTACTTCACCTCTTTTATCTCTCTTTTTTTTGGGGGGGTCCTCTTTATTTGTTTCTTGGTGAGCCTGGCTAGAGGTTGATAAATCTTTTTTTTTTTTTTTCATTTCAAATAACCAGCTCTTGGTTCTATTGATCTTTTATATTTTTTTTTGGGGGGGGTCTCTATTTCATTTATTTACACTCTGATCTTTATTATTTCTTTCCTTCTACTTACTGATGGTTTTTTTTTTATTTCTCTCTTTCTAGTTCTTTCAGTTGTTGGTTAGATAAATTATCACCAGCTTTTCTAGTTTAATGAGGTAGGCCTGCAGTGCTATGAACTTCCCTTTGAGGACTGCTTTCATTGTGTCTGATAGATTTTGTATTGTTGTGTTTTCATTTTAATTTGTTCCCAGATTTTTTTTTCTTCATTGATACCTTTGATAACATTGTTAAATAGCATGCTATTTTGCCTCCATGTGTTTGATTTTTTTATTGTTTTTATTGTAGTTAATATATAATTTTATGCCATTATAATCTGAGAAAATGCTTGATATGAGTTCAATAATCTTGAATTACTAGAGACTTAACCTGTGTCTAACTATGTGGTATATATTTGAAAATGTCCCTTGTGCACTTGAGAAGAATGTGTATTTCTTAGCTTTGGGGTAGAATGTACTGAAGATGTCAATTAATTCTCTCTGATCTAGTGAGTCATTTAGGATTGTTGTTTCTTGACTGTTTTTTTTTTTGTTTGTTTGTTTGGTTGTTGTTTTTTGTCTAGAGAATTTATCCAGTGATGTCAATGGGGTATTAGATTCCCCTACTATGATTGTATTGCTGTTTATCTCTCCCTTGATATCTTCCAGAAGTTTTTTTTTATGTATTTGGGTGCTCCTGTATTGGTTGCATATATATGTGCCAGAGTTATATCCTCTTGTTGAATTGATCCCTTTGGTATTATAAAGTGGCCTTCCTTATCTCTTGTTATGGCCTTCACTTTGAGGTCAATTTTATTAGCTATTAAATATAGCTACTCCAGCTTCTTTTTCAGCTCCATTTGCCTGAAAATATTTTTTCCATCCCTTAACTTTCAGTCTGTGAGTCCTTTGATCTGAGGTGGGTCTCGTACACAGCATATATATGGGCCATGTTTTCTTATCCATTCATCTATCCTATGTATGTTGACTGGAGCATTTAATTCATTTACATAAGGTTATTATTGATAGGTACTTGTTTTTTGCCATTTTATTCTCTATGCCTGTGTTCCTTCTTTCCTTTCTATTTCTTCTTTTCACAGCAGTCCCTTTAGAATTCCTAGCATTGCTGTCTTGGTGGTAATAAACTCCCTTAGCTTTTTGTTTGCTTGTTTTTTTGTTTGTGATGCTTCTGATTTTACCTTCAATTTTGTATAATAGCTTTTCTGGGTATAGTATTCTTGAATTCAGTCTCTTGCTTTGCACCACATTGTATACATCACTCCATTTCCTATGACCTGATGTGTTTCTATTGAGAAATCAATTGATAGTCTAATGGTAAATCCCTTGCAAATAATTTTCCATCTCTCTCTGGCAGCCTTTAATATTCTTACTTTGTCATTTATATTTGCCAATTTTATTATGATGTGTCTTGGTTTGGGTCTTTTTAGGTTTATCTTCCTTGGGATTCTGTGTACTTCATGGACTTGTGTGAGTTTTTTCTTCCCCAAATCAGGGAAGTTTTCTGTAATTATTTCTTCAAACAGGTTTTCTATTCCTTGTTCAGCTTCTTCTCCTTCTGGCAGCCCTATTATATGGATATTGCTTCTTTTCCTATTGTCCCAAAGCTCCCTTAGACTCTCCTCTTGCTTTTTAATATTTTTTCCATTGCTGTTCTGCTTGTGTGTTTTTTCTATCTTGTCTTCAACTCGCTGATTCAGTCCTCAGATTTGAAACTTTCCATTGTGTTCTTTATTGCATCTATGCCAATCTTCCTTTCCTGTTGATGCTTACCCATATTGGTGAATTTCTTATCCAGCCTTTTCAGCATCCTTATAACCATTACTCTGAATTCTTTCTCTGATATATTGCTTGCCTCCATTCAATTTATTGCCCTTTCTGGTGAATCCTCCTTTTTCTTCATATTGGGATTATTTCTCTGTCACCCATTTTTTGCTGTTCCTTTGTGATTAACCTATGTATTAAATCAAACTGCTATGACACTCAGATTTTTTAAATTTATCTTATGTATTAGATGTTTGGTAGGACCTAGTGGTCTTCTGGGCTGGGTATTCTAGGGATTCCTTCTACTTAATATGTTTAGGTTCTCCTGATGTAGTTGGATCTTGAATTTTTTTGTCCCATTTTTGGATGGAGTTTTCTCTCAGGATATCTGGTTATGTGGCTCACTCTCTATCCCATTGTGCCAACCTTTGTGGAGGTGCTGACTGAGCAGCACAAAATACAACACAAGACATGACACAAAAAGAAAAGAACACGAATGTACTCAATATAGCTAAAACCTTAATATAAGTGACCACCAGAGAAAAGAGAATTAGGAGAAAGAAAGGAGAGCAAAAATAGTAGTGGAAAAAAAATAGAAAAGAAAAAAAGAAAGAAAGAATATAGGGAGACAACACAACAAAAGAAACAAATAGATCAAAAAGTGAAATAAAAAAACACCCAGAAGAAGGGGAGGGGAAGAATCTGTAGAGGCAGAGCTTAAATACAGAAAATAAAGTTAAAGAATTTGATTAATAGGGGAATGACCACTGTTTAGTATAGAGGAGGGAGAAAGAGATTGAGCGAATAAGAGGAAAAAATAAAACTATTTATTTATTGAAAAGAAGAGTAGAGGACAGAGCAGATAAGCCTGAATATAGGAAGTGAAACTAATTAAAAAATTAGGAGCAGAAAAGAGCAAGAAAGGAGAGGAAAAAGTAAAAATAAGTAAATAAATTGAATAGCGAATAAAGTAAAAAGAGAAGGTGAAATACAGTAGGAGCAGGGAAGAGAAAGGTAGATATATGAATAAGCCAAAAGAGACTACAATAATAATAACACACATCAATAAAGCATATAAAGAAGATCATTTTTAACAAGGGGTAAAAAAACAGAAAAAGGAAAAGCTAAAGGGGGGAAAGAGAATAAAAACAGGATGAAAAGGGAGAAGCAAGGAAGAAAATGGTGAAAAAAAGAGAAGAGAATAGGATAATACCAATTAAAATAAAAATAAAATATATACAATACTAAAATATTAAAAATTAAAAAAAAAACTAAAAAAAAACACCTAAGTGTCGACTGCTTCCACCACATTTTAATGCCCCATGTGGGCTGGTGTAGGACCCCATTCTTCTGTTCTGTTTGCCAATTCTGAGATCCCTGTTAGGTATTTAGGTGCTGACCACTGTCAGGCACTGTGTTTGGCAATCCATCACTCCTCTGTTTTTGTCTGTTTCCATGGGCCTTGGCTGTAAACAGGCGGGACCAATCTGCCTGCTTTGCCTGTCTGCCAGCTGTCAGGCTTAATCACTCAAGCATCTGTTTCTCTCAGGGTTTTAGGTGGTTTTGGTGCTGTTTCACTATCCAGGGATCAGATGAATGTATTTTTTCCTGACCCAGGGCCACTCCTCCGTTAATGGTCCAAAATATAACTCTGGCCTTGGTTGGTCAGAGGTTCTTGTATGGAGACCAGTGGGGTGGCTGGCAACCTGGAGCTTTTAACAGTCTGATTCCTAGAATAGTGGAACGGACTAATCCCTCTTCCAACATAAGGTTATTATTGATAGGTACTTGTTTGTTGCTATTTGGGGCTATTCAGAACCTTTTGTTTCCTGTGTATAGCTCAGAATGCAGGCAAGGTGTGGCAGGCTCTATTCCCTACCTTGAGGTCACTGGGAGGGGTTAGCTCTTCTGGGGAGAAATGGCCACTTGGGTTTGGAGGGTAAGAAAGCATCTTGGCCATGTCTGGCTACCCTGCCTCCCTCCCCAGCCTCTCCTCAGGCTCCACAAATCTGTGCCTCTCCCTGCACCAGAGCCTTGGCTGAGTTTTTGCAACTGAAAAGTCCTATATTCTGGGTTTAGCGAACAAAAGCAAAGACAAAAACGAAAGCAAAACAACCATGAAACTGCTAGTTTCTCTCCCCCCTCCTCCTGGAACTGCACTTTTCAAGCTGTCTTTTGAGGTATAGCCCCCCACTGCTGTAGTCCCAGGTTTAGATTCCCTGGGTTCCAGCAGCCCTGCACGTTTTCCTTTTCACAATTGGGTATTACGCCTGTCACCAAGGGACTTGGCTTTGGTGCAATGCAGCCTCCACCTCATCCTCTGGGTCCGGGGGCTGGAAGTCCCTCTCCAGTCCAGATGCCCACTCCTACCTTATTGAAAATTGTTTCCTCAGGTGTGTCTAATTTGTTAATTCTGGGTAGATATTCTCCAATTTAGTTGCTTTACCAGTCTGGTCCCAGGACGAGGTGCATGACATGTCTGCCTATTCGGCTGCCATCTAGTATATATATTCCAGTTATTGTATTCTTTATGTCCCACTATTTTCATGATGTTTTCTATTTCCATTTTAATGTTTCTTATCTCTTCATTACAGTTCTCATTGTGTTAATCCTTTCTCCACGTTCATTGAACATCCCTGTAACCAGTGTTTTGAACTCTGCTTCTGATAAATTGCTGGTTTCCATTTTGTTTAGTTATTTTCTGGAGTTTTTTCTCTTCTTTCATTTGAAACGTTTCTTTGTCTCCTCATTTTGGCCGCCTCCCTGTGTTTGTTTATATGTATTAGGTAGATCTACTATATTTCCCAGTCTTGGTATAGTGGCCTTATGTAGCAGGTGTCCCCTGGGGCCCTGTGGCATAATATCCCTCATAACTTGAGCCAAGTGCTCCAGATGTGTCTCTTGTGTGGGTTGTGTGTGCTCTCCTGTTGTAGGTGAGTCTTGAATGCTGTTGGTACAGCACTAGGAAGAATTGAAATTTGGGCTGATTGGTTGTGAGAAATGGCTGTGACCATATTAACCCTTTTCGGTCCAACGTGGCAGGTCCAACGTCGAGCTGAGGTCTAGTGAGAAAGATAATTTCAAAATTCAATCCCGTCAATTAATTTGGACCAGACTGTTTGAATTCCAAAAATAAAATTGGACCGCAAAGGGTTAAAGGATCTGTGTGCAAGAGTTGACTAAAAGGAGGAGGATTTGCTTTAGAGGGGATCTCATGTCTGTTCAGTTCACCCTTTAGTTGTGCCACTTGTGGAGGTGGTGTAGTGATGTTCTGGTATGGTTTAAAGCTGGCCAGTGGTGTGTTGGTCCTTGGGCTTCTTTGGAAAAGCTTCAGTACAGAGCAAGATCAACCACTGCCTATGCCTGGCTGCAGGGGGTGGGGTGGGGGGGGGTGGTCATCTTGTGTTGTTGTAGAAGACCAAAGAAATCTAAGCATTGCTTAGAGAAATGGAGTTACACAATTTATTATGCCGGTGGTCTCAGAGGAGTTGCCTCTCAAAGTCTGAGCAAACGAATATGGTGGAAGCTCTTCTTTATACCCCTTTGGTGTCTTTGTCCCCCAAATATGGAATGGGACTTCTGGACTTTTTGTGGGCTTTGCAAAAAGCCCAGGTATTGGGATGGGGTCTTGAGACCACACCTATGGGCCTGGCCTGGCGTCAGCACTAATAACCCCCTCCAGGGGTTGTGTATTGTTCAGTTTATGGCCTCAGGTCTTCTTGCAAGACCAGATTCTGGGAAAGGGGCAGTGACTTAATTATAGGCTATCAAGAATGTACATTAGGTTACTGGCACAAATTCAGATTGCTAGCCACCCCCCTCTCCACCCTCCCCCCAAAAATGTCTTATTTTCCCCATCATTATGAGCTACAAAGTGATCTGCAGATGGTTGCTGCTTGTGCTGGGCTTGGAGGCAGATGGGAGAGTATCAGTTGTAAAGTGAGGCTGGCTACCACTAGTTATGGCCTCAGGGCTGCTTAGCAAGAAGTATGGAGCACACCAAAGCCAGAGGCTGCTTGTTTGGGTTTGTGAACCATTTAAGAAATTTCATAGCTTGAACCTAGAAAGGCTGTTTATGTGGAAAAGCTGCTGGAGATGCTTGGGTGGATTCACAAGTTGGGTGGGGTGGGGTCTCAAGGAATCACTAGGGCAGTGGTGGTGAACCTTTTGAGCTCGGCGTGTCAGCATTTTGAAAAACCCTAACTTAACTCTGGTGCCATGTCACATATAAAAATTTTTTGATATTTGCAACCATAGTAAAATAAAGACTTATATTTTTGATATTTATTTTATATATTTAAATGCCATTTAACAAAGAAAAATCAACCAAAAAATGAGTTCGCGTATCACCTCTGACACGCGTGTCATAGGTTCGCCATCACTGCACTAGGGCAAGGTGTTAGCCAGGTTTACTCAGATTTGGAGCCTATCTGCACCTCCAGGTTATGTTGGGAAAGATTTTTGCAAAGGAACAATGGTATCTTACAACACTGCTGTCTAGGAGAAAGCTGCCCTTCAAGCACTCACCCTGAAGCCAGATAATTCAATTCTTCCCTGAATGTCCCTGGCTTTTCAGACTCTGCTGCTGTGCTAGATCTCAGAATGAGTGAGCCTGTCAGGGAGTAAATTCATGTGTGAGCCCTTTAAGAGGACCACCTGGTACTACAACAGCCCTCCATCTCACTCAGCCACAATCCCTGCTGATTTTCACAGCCAGAAGTTATGGGAAACTTTCTTCAGCATTGGAACCCTGGTCTGGGGAGCCTGGTGTGGTGATGACCTCTGCAGTCAAGATATTCTCCTGTTTCATAATTGCTACATGGTGGATGTGGGGAAGGCTCATTTTTTTTTTTTAAATATATTTTATTGATTTATTACAGAGAGGAAGGGAGAGGGATAGAGAGTTAGAAACATCGATGAGAGAGAAACAACGATCATCTGCCTCCTGCACACTCCCCACTGGGGATGTGCCCGCAACCAAGGTACATGCCCTTGACCGGAATTGAACCTGGGACCCTTGAGTCCGCAGGCTGATGCTCTATCCACTGAGCCAAACCGGTTAGGGCGGGAAGGCTCATTCTTTATATCCATCTCTCCTACCAATCTTGATGTGGCTTCTTTATATCCTTAGTTCAGCTCATCTTCAGGTGGTTCTCAATGATGGTTGTTTTGTAATTTGGTTGTAATTTTGATGTGGTTGTAAAAGGAGTCTAGCATAGTGTTTACCTACTTCACCATCTTGACTGGAATTCTTTTTTTATAATAGAATCTAGAGTGGAAAATGATAAGAATTGTGGAAGTATAACTTAATTGTAAGGAAATAAAGCACAGAAAGTTGTATATACTTGCTTATTAGACAAAATTTCTTTTCTTATGAGAAAAGAAAAAACAAATTTCATAATTCTCCTTTATCCTGCATAACTCATTATTATTCAAAACCTTTGCTCTCTTTCCTGCAGTTTCATAGCACAGTGTTTACCTGTCCTTTGATTCTGGATTTCCTTATATTTCTTTCTTGGGCCAATGGAATATCTGTAGACATAACTCAAACTGAAACTTAAAAACTGCCTGTAAGATTCAGTTGAACTGTGTTATTACTTTGAGACAGTAATATTATTAATTATGCATTGCTTTTTTTTCTGTTTAAAGTTTATTATTATTTTTAATTAAATCTTTATTGTTCAGATTATTACAGTTGTTCCTCTTTTTCCCCCCATAGCTCCCCTCCACCCGGTTCCCCCACCTCCGCCCTCACCCCCTCTCACTGTCCTCATCCATAGGTGCATGATTTTTGTCCAGTCTCTTCCCGCATCCCTCACACCCCTTTCCCCCCCAAGAATAGTCAGTCCACTCCCTTTCTATACCCCTGATTCTATTATAATTACCAGTTTATTCTCTTCATCAGATTATTTATTCACTTGATTCTTAGATTCACTTGTTGATAGATGTATATTTGTTGTTCATAATTTGTATCTTTACCTTTTTCTTCTTCTTCCTCTTCTTAAAGGATACTTTTCAGCATTTCATATAATACTGGTTTGGTGGTCATGAACTCCTTTACCTTTTCCTTATCTATGAAGCTCTTTATCTGACCTTCAATTCTGAATGATAGCTTTGCTGGATAAAGTAATCTTGGTTGTAGTAGGTTCTTGGCATTCATCACTTTGAATATTTCTTGCCACTCCCTTCTGGCCTGCAAAGTTTCTGTTGAGAAATAAGCTGACAGTCATATGGGTACTCCCTTGTAGGTAACTGACTGTTTTTCTCTTGCTGCTTTTAAGATTCTCTCTTTGTCTTTTGCTCTTGGCATTTTAATTATGATGTGTCTTGGTGTGGTCCTCTTGGGATTCCTTTTGTTTGGGGTTCTCTGCGCTTCCTGGACTTGTAAGTTTATTTCTTTCACCAGGTAGCGGAAGTTTTCTGTCATTATTTCTTCAAATAGGTTTTCAATATCTTGCTCTCTCTCTTCTTCTGGCACCCCTATAATTCGGATGTTGGGATGCTTAAAGCTGTCCCAGAGGCTCCTTACACTATCTTCGTATTTTTGGATTCTTTTTTCGTTTTGCTTTTCCGGTTGGGTGTTTTTTGCTTCTTCGTATTTCAAATCTTTGGCTTGATTCTTGCGATCCTCTAGTCTGCTGTTGGAACTCTGCATAATATCCTTTATTTCAGTCAGTGTATGCTTAATTTCTAGTTGGTCCTTTTTCATAACCTCGAGGGTCTCACTAGATTTCTTGAGGGTCTCACTACATTTATCAGCGGTCTCACCAGACTTTTTGAGGGTCTTACTAAATTTATCGGCGGTTTCTAGAAAGTTCTTGAAAAACCTTAAAAGTGTGGTTTTGAACTCTATATCCAGTAGTTTGCTTTCCTCCATTTCTGTCGTTTGTGTCCTGTTTCTTTGTCTCTGCATTTTGGCTGCTTCCCTGTGTTGATAGAGTGGCTTTCTGTGCTAGGTGTCCTATAGGGCCCAGTGGCTCAGCCTCCCCAATTACCTGAGGTAGACACTCTTGGTGCACCCCTTTGTGGGCTGTGTGCACAGTCTTGTTGTAGTTAAGCCTTGATTGTTGTAGGTATCACTGGGAGGAATTGACCTCCAGGCCAATTGGCTGTGTCTGTAGTGGGAGAACTTCTGTGCTGGAGACTGTGCTGGAGACACCCCTCTGGGGCAAGACTTGCTTCAGTGGGGCTTTGGTGCTCACTGAGTCTGCCCCCTGAGTGTGTCCTTTATGGATCTGAGGAGCTGCAATCTGGATGGTCCCACTCTGATCACCGGGCACATTGGTTCCTGGATCTCTAAGGAGGTGCTAATCTAGCCTCTGCCTCAGCAGGAGCTCAGCTGTGAAGCAATGCAAGTTGCCATGGGGACTTGGGCCAGCTGCAAGTTTGTTAGGTAATTTTGAGATTGCAAAGGGCCAGGCCTTTCATATGCAAAAGCCGGCGCACAGCCTGGGCAGGGCAGGGGTCCCAGGGGATCAACAGGGCGGAGCAAGCAGCTATGGCTGCCCTCAGAGGCCCCGCTTCTCAGTGTCCCGGCAATCGCTGTAAGCACCTCCGAGAGAAAGCTGCCTTCGAGTTCTGACTGATGCCAGACAGTCCAGTTTCTCCCGTATGAGTCTGGGTCCCCAGAGACTCGCCCGGAACTGGAGCTCAGAGCTTGAGACTTCCTACCGATTGAAAAAGACAACTGTGTCCTCAGCCGCCAGCCCTCTCCGCGTGCGCCTCTGTACCTCTGTACTTTACTTCCTCACCAGAGCTCCTCTGAGTCTCAGTATGCTTTTCTCTTTCCTTCTAGTTGTAGAA
Organism: Myotis lucifugus; assembly: GCF_000147115.1. Lineage (NCBI taxonomy): Eukaryota > Metazoa > Chordata > Mammalia > Chiroptera > Vespertilionidae > Myotis > Myotis lucifugus. The sequence goes on along the minus strand of NW_005871098.1, from coordinate 3,520,625 downwards.
TTTCCACTCAGCCAGCCTTCCTGTGGTTCTGGCTGATGTCTGTTCCATCTTTTAGTTGTATTCTTGAAGTGGTTGTGCTAAGCAGCAATCTCCGGTGTTTACCTATGCGCCATCTTGGTTTTCTCCCTAAAGTTTATTATTGAAACTATTACAAATGTCCACCTTTTCCCCCCTATTGGTCCCCTGCACCCCACTTCCACACCTTCACCAGGCATTCCCTGCACTATTATTTTTTTATGGACTATGCATATATGCATATAAATTCAATTTTTTCCCATCCCCCCTCAAGTCTGTTGCATGTGTCAATGTCTCTGGATCTGTTTTGTTCATCAGGTTATTTTCTTCATTATATTCCACATATAAGTGAGATCATGATACTTGTTTTTCTCTGACTGGCTTATTTCACTTAGTATAATACTCTCCAGGTTCCTCCATGCTATCTCAAAGGGTTAGAGATCCTTCTTTTTTACTGCTACATAGTATTCTATGGTGTAAATGAAACACAACTTTTTTTATTCACTCATCTACTGATGAGCACTTGGACTGTTTTCCAGATCTTAGCTATTATAAATTGCACTGCTATGAACATAGGGGTGTATATATATATATAGATATATATATATATATATATATATATATATATATATATGTATATATAGATATATATATATATATATATATATCTATATATATATATATATATAGATATAGATATAGATATAGATATAGATATAGATATAGATATAGATATTTTTTTCTGATTGGTGTTTTGGGTTTCTTAGGATTTATTCCTAGCAGTGGAATCACTGGGTCAAATGGAAGTTTCATTTTTAATTTTTTTGAGGAAACTCCACACTGTTTTCCATAGTGGCTGTACCAATCTGCATTTCCACCAGCAGTGTACTAGGGTTCTTTTCTCCACATCCTTGCCAGCATTTGTTGTTTGTTGATTTATTGATGGTACCCATTCTGACAGGTGTGAGGTAATACCTCATTGTTGTTTTAATTTGAATCTCTCTGATATTAGTGACTTTGAGCATTTTTTCATATTTTTCTTGGTCTTTTGTATGTCCACTTTGCAGAAGTGTCTCTTTAGGTCCTTTGCCCATTTTTAAATTGGGTTGTTTGTCTTACTTTTGTTGAATTGTATGAGTGTTTTATATATTTTTCAGATTCACCCCTTATCAGATATATCATTGGCAAAATCTTCTCCCATGCAGTGGGCTCTCTTTTCATTTTGTTGATGGTTTCTTTTTCTGTGCAGAAGCTTTTTAGTTTGATATGATTCAATTTGTTTATTTTCTCCTTTGTTTCTCTTGCCCTAGGAGATATATCTGTGAAAATTCTGCAATGTGTGATGTCTCATATTTTGCTGCCTACATTTTCTTCTAGGATTTTTATTTTACTACTTACATTTAAGACTTTTATCCATTTTGAGTTTATTCTTATGTATGGTGTAAGTTGGTGGTCTAGTTTCATTCTTTTCATGTAACTGTCCAATTATCCCAACACCATTTATTGAAGAGATTGCCTTTACTCCATTGTATATTCTTGCCTCCATTGTCAAATATTAATTGAACATAATATCTTCAGTACATTTCTGGGGTCTCTGTTGTGATCCATTCATTTGTATGCCTGTTCTTGTGCCAGCGCCAGGCTATTTTCGTTACAGTGGCTTTATAGTATAACTTGATATCTGGTATTGTCATCCTTCTAACTTTGTTCTTTTTTCTCAAGATTGCTACAGCTAGTCCAGGTGTTTTGTTTGTTTGTGTGTTTGTTTTGTTTTGGTTCCATATGAATTTTTGAAGTATTTGTTCTAGATCTGTGAAATATACAGTTGCTATTTTAATGAGGATTGCATTGAATCTATAGATTGCTTTGGGTAGTATGGACATTTTAATGATGTAGATTCTTCCAATCCATGAACATGGTATATGCTTCCACTTGTTTATATCTTCCTATATCTCATTTTTCAACATCTTGTAGTTTTTCGAGTACAAGTCTTTTAACTCCTTGCTTAAGTTTATTCCTAAGTATCTTATTTTTGTTGTTGCAATGGTAAATGTGATTGGTTTGGTTGTTTCTCTTTCTGAGAGATCATTATTGTTATATAAAAATGCCATTGATTTCTGGGGTTAATTTTATATCTGGCTATATAGCCAAATTCAATTATTAAATCTAATAGTTTTTTAGTGGAGTCCTTAGGGTTTTCTGTGTATATGACTCTGCCATCTGCAAATAATGACAGTTCTACTTTCTCCTTTCCAATTTGGATGCCTTTTATTCTTTTTTTGTTTTCTGATTGCTGTGGCTAAGTCTTGCAGTACTATGTTGAATAAGAGTGGTGAAGGTGGTCATCCCTATTTTGTTATTACTGCTTTAATTTCATCAGTTGTTATTGGCCTATTCAGGTTTTCTGATTCTTCCTCATTCAGTTTTGGAAGATTGTATATTTCTAGGAATTTGTTCATTTCATCCAGGCTATCCAACTTATTCACATATAGTGTTTCATAGTATTTTCTTATAATTCTTTGTGTTTCTCTGATGTCAGTTGTTACCCCACCTCCTTTATTTATGATTTTATTTATTTGGATCCTCTCTTTTTGTTTCTTGATGAGTCTGGATAACAGTTATTCAATCTTGTTTATCTTGTCAGAGGACCAGTTCTTCAATTTATTGATCTTTGTTTTTTTGTTTTATTTTGTTTTGTTTTTTGTCTCTATGTCATTTCTTTCTGCCCTGATATTTATTTCCTTCTACTTACTCTGGGCTTTTCTTGTCTTTCTCTTTCTAATTCTTTTAGTTTCAATATTAGGTACTTTATTAGAGCTTTTTCTTATTTTTTTGAAGCAGGCTTGTAGCGCTATGAACTTCCCTCTTAGAATTGCTTTTGGTATGTCCCAGAGATTTTAGGTTGTTGTGTGTTCTCATTTGTTTGCAGGAAAATTTTTATTTCTTTTTTTATTAAGAAATGATTCATTGTTTAATAATATACTATTTAACTTCCATGTGTTTGAATGCTTTTGAGTGTTTTTATTGCAGTTGATTTCTAGTTTCATGCCATTGTGATCTGAGAAGATGCTTGATATGATTTTAATACTCTTGAATTTGTAGAGACTTATTTTGTGTCCTAATTTGTGGTCTATCTTTGAGAATGTCCCATGTGCACTTGAGAAGAATGCATATTATGCAGAATTGGGGGGTAATTTTCTGTAAATGTCAGTTAAATCTACTTGATCTAGTGTGTCATTTAAGGTCTCTGTTTCCTTGATTTTTTTTTGTCTGAAAACTATCCAGTGATGTCAGCAGGGTGTTGAAGTCCCCTACTATGACTATATTGCTGTCTATCTCTCTCTTGAAGTACCCCAATAGTTTTTTATATATTTACGTGCTCCTATTTTGGGGGCATAAATATTTACAAGGATTATATCCTTTTGTTGTATCAAGCTCTTTATTATTACATAATGGCCTTTTTGTGTCTCTTGTTATGACCTTTGCTTTGAAGTCTATTTTAACAGATATAAGCATTGCTACCCCTGCTTTTTTTTCATTTCCATTTGCATTGAAACTTTTTCCATCCCTTCACTTTCATCCTGTGTGAATCTTTTGTTCTCAGGTAGGTCTCTTGTAGACAGCATTCACGTAGGTCATGTTTTCTTATCCCTTAAGCTACCCTATGTATTTTGATTGGAGCATTTAATCCATTTATTTTTAAGGTCATTATTGACAGGTTCTTATTTATTGCCATTTTTATCCTTTATGCCTATGTTTCTCTATATGTACATTTCTTCCTATTTTTATAGCAGCTCCTTTATCATCTCTTGCAATGTTAGTTTGGTGGTAATAAACTCCTTTAGCCCTTTTTTTTTTGGTCTGAGGAGCTCTTTATTTCATTATCTATTTTGAATGAAAGTCATCCAGGATAGAACAGTCTTGGTTTTAGATCTTTGCTTTTCATTACTTTGAATACTTCATGCCATTCCCTCTGGCCTATGATGTTTCTGTTGAGAACTCAGCTGAAAGCCTTATGGGAGCTCCCTTGTAGGTCACTGACTGTCTTTCTCTTGTGGCCCTTAAAATTCTCTCTTTGTTCTTAACATTTGCCATTTTGACTATGAATTGTCTTGGAGTGGGTCTCCTTGGGTTCCTCTTGATTACTACCCTCTGTGCTTCTTGAACTTGTGTAGTTTTTTCCTTCACCAACTTATGGAAGTTTCCTGCATTATTTCTTCAAACAGGTTTTCTATCACTTTCTTCTCCATCTGGTACTCCTATGTTGTGAATGTTGTTTCATTTCATGTTGTCCCAAAGTTCCCTTAAAATGTCCTCATGCTTTTTTTTTTCATTTCATGTTGTCCCAAAGTTCCCTTAAAATGTCCTCATACACACACACAGATAGTCCTCAGGTTACATCAGACTTGACGTATATAGTTTCGTGGTTATGTCACCATCTCCCATTTATTTATAAAAAAAAAAAGTTCCGTCATTTTACATATGTTTTTTATTATTTATTTACCACAAGTAAAGGTCAGGAATTGGTATCTTTCTTTTAATTTTTTTTTTTTACTGTTTCACTTCATTACTGCTGTGTATGCGCTCCATGTGAGTGATATAGGTGCTTATGTAGGTGGGTTCTGATTTACGGTGAAAATTGTGTTACATCTTGCCACAGGAATGGATCTCCGACCTA
>NW_005871098.1:3497316-3515832 GCF_000147115.1 Myotis lucifugus | reverse complement strand
GATTGAGTGTTTTGGTTTTTTTCTTATTAACTTACTTGATCCTCTGCTTCATTAAATCTACTTTTAATTCCCTCCAGTGTATTCTTGATGTCAGGTATAGTATCCTTCATTTCTGCCTGGTTCTTACTCATAACATGTATATCTTTCTTCATGCTGATGTAGCTTACATTAAGTTTGTTGTAATTGCTACTAAGTTCCTGTAGGTTCCATTAAGTTTCTTGTAATTTTCACTAAGTTCCTTGAGTATCTTTATAACCATTACTCTGGAATCTATAACTTCCTTGCCTCCATCTCTTCTAGATCTTTATCTGGAGATTCTTTTTTGTTAATTAGGCACTTGTTTTTTGTCTTCTCATTTTAATTGTCTCTTTCTGTTTGTTTCTAAATATTACATATATTTACTATGACCCAGTCTTTTGAGGTTAGCTTTTGTATTGAATGTCCTGTGGGACTTAGAGGTATGTTTTCATTGTATTTGTGAACTGTATGCTCTAGGCATGTCCCTTTTGTGGGTTATTTTGACTCTTCTGTTGTGATTGGCTCTTGATTATAGTTGTCCTGTTCATGGGGAATAGGCTGGCTAATTGTGAGACTCAGCCACTACCATGATGTGTGAATGGTCATATAGGTGCAATCTCTATGTTGTTTCTTTAGTGCTCCTTAGTCAAAATATGTACAATAAGTTATGCATTTCTCATTTTACCAAGGTGACTGTCCTATATTTTAGCTTTAAATCCAGCCCCTGGCTGGGAGCAAGGACACTCAGCCTCCTGGTAGAGTGTAGCCATCTTTGCTCTGTTTCTAAGCATTGCTTTTTGAATCAATATTGACCTATTTACTACAAAACCAAATGCATATAGATCAAGCATGTCAAACTCAAAGGCTAACATGGGCCAAATAAACAAGGTTTAAGTTTATGTGGGCTGCAAAAAAAAAAAAAGCTTCAATTTCATAGAAATGTAGGTTTATTCTATAGAGACATGCTGAATACAAAGAACTGAAATAAATGAGTAATCATTAAAATAAAATAATAGAACATTGTAATAAAATTAATATTTTTTTCTTGAACATTAACTTATCAGACACTGAATAACTGCACAAATTAAAAATCATAACACAAATAAACCTATTTTTCTTTTTCTCCAAAAGCAAAATATTTCCTGTTGCGCACACCAAACAAGTCAGTACAAGACTAATGATGTGGCAATTGGCTGCTAAAATATTTACTGCTAGTATTAGTGGATACAAATGGTGCACCTGCATGTAAGGCACATAAGGGAAATGAATGCAACACAATTATAGTAATCAGTCATTAGTGAATGTTGTAGTTTATTGTTAATAATTATGTATAACAAGATACTGTAAAAATTAAGTTATAAAATTTTATTAAAACATTTCTTACATAGTGTTATATTGGGCTGGGCCACAAAAATATTCATTGTGGGCTGCGTGCAGCCCATGGGCCATGAGTTTGACATGCTTGATGTAGATTGACTGTGACTTTTCCAAGATTGATGAAGAAAGTGCATAAGTGTGACTTTTGGATGTGAATTAATTTCCTCTAAACATCATGTTCCTAATTAGATGGGGTTTGAACAGATGGAAGCATTAGGGTAACATAAACCCAGGATTTTGGCTTATTTCAAAGATGAATTCTTTTTATGCAGTATTTTTTTTTACTCATCTATATATATATATATATATATATATATATATATATATATATATAAAAGGCTAATATGCAAAGTGTCCCTGCAGGGGTTCGACCGGGAGACCGGGAGTTCGATCACTCACTATGATGTACGATGATCACCAGGAGGTGGCACAGAAAAAAGGATGGCCCTGGCCGGCAGCCTGCTGCTGGGGAAGGAAGGCCCCGGTGGCAGCCAGAAGGCCCCAATTAGCCCTGATTGCCGGCCAGACCTAGGGACCCTACCCATGCACGAATTTTGTGCACTGGGCCTCTAGTCTGTAAATAAAATAATTACCTAAAATTTATAAGTTTATGTTTTGCTTTCTGTAAAACTTAAAACCCTTAACAGAGCAAGAGCTTAATGCAAAATAAAATTTTAAGTACAAATTGAGTTCTATCCTCACTATTTAACTGTTACAAACTCTAATTAGCTAACAATTTGCATCATCACATCATGTTGTTTTTTTCAGTTTTGATAACTCTGGTCTCAGGGGTACTTTTTAAAGGCTACCATCTGCTTTGTAATGTTTTTTAAAGTAAAGAGGTGAAAAACTTTCTCAGATTATCCTAGGTACTCTCAGTACTGGAAGACCCTCCTCCCCAGGGAACAGACTTCTAAATTTCTCCCAATCTAGACCAGACCATACCCACTATTCACTGGCTTCCCAAAGTTTTTGTTGTTTTGTTTTTTTGTGTTTGTTTTTTTGTTTGTTTGTTTGTTTTTTCACAGAAAAGGGTTCTATGTTCTCAGACTGCAACATGTTTGTTGTTCATTTTCATTGTTAAACTTAATCTGTTAAAACAACATAAAACAACACATAATGGAATCTTCTCACCACAGAAGGGAATCTAAAACAGTGTGAAAATCATTGTAAGTTTTCTGCTAACATGCACTCAACACTCCCCTTTCATGCACAGAATGATAATGTCATACTATCCACACCTGCAACTCTGTCCCTGAGGCTATCTCTGGTGTGCTGGGGGCTATAGACACTGGGAGCCATGATCAATGGTGAGGTTTAACTCAGAGACATGTTGTATTCTGTTTCTCAGAATTTTCCAGGACTCACAGCATAAACATGTTCATTAATGCACTCTGTATTACCATCTCCTCTTACCTCTTTTATGCCCCTACCACCTCACAGTAATGAGAGGTCCACATCCCTGCTGGTTGCTGGTGAGAGTGGGCTTCTTATGATATCCTGAGAAAAATAATTTTCTGAAACTCATGCAGGAGGATGAGATATTGTAGAAAAGGTTATTTCTGTGGAATTACACCTGGAGTTTCCAAGGTCCCATTTCCCTTTGTCCTGTGAAGGAAGAAGTGCAGCTGAAACTTCCAGAGGGCTAGAATCAAAACTACTCCAGAGTTTTTACTCTATGTTGGAGCAAAGTCCAACCCAGCATCAGGCTGGCTTAGTTTGTGCTTTCTGTTGCAGTTCATTAGCCCATTGCATGTGGGGTACTGCATGGCCACATGGCTATGGAGGAAACATGGGCCTGAGCAAAACCAAGAGAGCCAAAAGAGAACCAACATCCAAGAAAACAAACTCCTTTGTTTATGAGATTATGTATCCCAAATTTTTGCAATGGCCCTGCCTACTCTAGCCAATCCATGGTTCCTTAGATTTTGAGAGGCAAGTGCCTTCCTTATGTCACCCTGACTCACTACACATGCATCCATCTCCCCTTTGTTGGACCCTCCCCCCCCCCACCAAAGTGATCTGCAGGGAATGGGCCAGTGGTTCCCTGGGAAGTGTGAAATTGCAGCTTCCTGGTGAAGTTGCCCAAATGACATGCCTATGATATTTGGCTTTCCCTTTGTTCCGTTTCTATTATTAATAAATAGCTAATTACAACAGTATCAATAGGTGTTTTCAGTAATCACTGTGGATGAAAAGGGGCAACATACTAAACCTGACAAGCTCAGGGCTGCCTTACAAACTCAGAGACCTAAAGTAACCACAGAGTATGGTTTGAAATTAAAACTTTTTAGCTAAAAGCAAGCAAAGTGGGCAGTCATATCCTAGGCTAGAATCTTCCCTGACAAAAGTCAGTCTTTACCTTAACTGAGCCTGTCTGTTGTCTTTTGCATCTATGATAACATACCTCTGGAATGTCAAGGTAACTTCCCCTTTTCCAGACCCCTTCAGGCACACAAAAAAATGCCAGAACAGAGACCACAAATGCCCTCATTATTGTTGTTATTGTGTTAATTGTTGACTGTTAGCTATCCTCTACCCACCTATGTAAAAGATGTATCCATATAATAAAAGGCTAATATGCAAATAGACTGAACGCGGAACAACCGAACAATCGCTCACTATAACGTGTGCTGACTACCAGGGAGCGTGTGCAGAATATAGCAGGTGTAGGCTGTAGCGGGATGGTGGAGCAGGTGAGCAGGGGTGCCAGGCTAAGACGGGGAGCCAGTCGCTGTCATCAGGGCGAGCCTCTGGTAGTTACTGAAAATTCTTTGCTCTCACGTGCCACGGTCCCACCTGGCGCTCACACCTGCTGCCCTCACTGGCCCTGTTTGCACCCACTGCTGGTGCTGGAGCCACCACTCACACCCACTGCCAGTGACCAGTGCCAGCCCCAATCACTTGGCACCATCAGTGGTGCGAGTGGTGGCTGCTGACCCTGATCGCCCCTCAGGGCTTCTCAACCTCCCCCTGCTCCTGAGGGGCGATTGGGGCTGGAAGCCTCTGCTCGCACCTGCTGACTGCGTTGGTCCCTCTTGCACCCGCTGCTGGCACCGGCCCCAATTGCTCCGTGCCTTCAGCGGGTGCAAGGGGCCGGCGCTGTCAGCATGTGGGAAGGGCAGCGGCGGGAGTGGGGCTGCCAGCACAGCAGACAGGAGATGGCGGGGAGGGGGTGGGGGAGAGCCGTGGTGGGAGGGGCCAGGTGGGGGCACAGAGGATGGGCCGAGACCTGCCCCTGTGCCTACTTCAGCCTCGTGGCCCAAAGTTCCTTTCAAGGTGCACGAATTAGTGCACTGGGACCCTAGTATGTCTATATAATTTTCCTTTTTATCCAATCCAAGAGGTTTCCCTGCTTTGCTTTCTCCTGCCTCCCTCATCTATCACTAGTGGATTTCATGTAATCCATTTACATCTTCTCTTTTGATAGTAACATATAAAATAAGATGTAAAGCTACCATTCTCTGGAGCATTACCCCAATCTGTTGTGATTTTGGTTTCCAACAATTATCAGCAGTTTGGCTCAAATAAACTCACAAAAATTCTCTACAGGTTTGAATGCTTCTTCCATTGACATCAACTCCCAAATAAAATACTTGCACTCAGGCTGATGCATAGTCTATTGAGATCTGTCCCTAAGACCTCCCCTGAAATTCCTGCTGTTAGAAAACAGGGGAAACTGCAGCTGTTGGCGGGGAAGATCCTCAAAGGCTACTGGCAAGTCAAGCCCAGGGATTTGCGGGGACATCTGTGGAGGAAACTTCCAGAACATGCCATTTTGAGTGGCTGTTACTTGAAGCATATACACCCAAAGACCCGGCATCCAGAGATTGGCTGCTAACCTGAAAACACCGGATCTGGGACAGCGCGACTAGGGGGAGCCCTGCTTCTTCTCACAGAAAGGTCAGACTTCGCCTGAAGGTGCAGTTTGCAATTCAGGTTGGGGAGAGGAACGTGCACGGGGAGGTCTGCACCCCACAAAGTCCGCGGCCTTTGGGGCCAGTGTGATCCGCGAGTGTGTAAGGGCTCCCACAGGGCTTCTGGCAGAAGGGAATGCTAAAAATAAGCCCATAGCTGGACTGGATGCAAAAAGGCAGACTCAGATTTTGCTAGTGTGCCGGCTGCTTGGTGCCAGGGGAGAGAGGGTGCACGGAGGAGACTTCTCACAGAGCTGGAAGGTGGAGGGTTGTGAATTTGCGCAACTTCTCAGGCTCTTGTTTTTTCTCTCCTTCCTCTTAAATCTTTGCCTTTGATTATTAAAACCAGTGCATGGGATTGCCCAGTTGGGGACACGCGCAGAGACTGCAGGGGAAAGTTGTTTTTGTGGAAGCTGGGAAACAGAGCGGGGAGTAACGATTAAAGAACCAGCTCTGGGCAGTGGACTTTCCCAAACCAGTTTTAAGTACAATAGATAAAATAAACCCTAACTACTGGATAGAGAGTACTGATAGCCTCGGAGGTCAATCCAGACACACTGCCACCCAGAGGCAGAGCCACTAACTGACTCTTCTGTAAACACAAATAAAGGCAGTCTCGGAAACAAATACGGCCTGCTTTAAAATCAGGACTGTGGTTTACAACATGGAGGAACAGTGTATTGCAGGGAAATTCAACACTCTCCTGAATACCTGGCAGGACTAAAGCGTGCCAGACAGAAGAGTAGAAGAACTGAAGGACCTTCACTACTGCACATTTTTATTTATTTTTATTATTCTTTTTTCACCTTTTATCTAAGAAATCAATTTTTTTCTTTTTTTTAATCACCTGATTTTACCCTTTTAATTACTACACTTTTATTTTTAACCAGTATTATTACTACTACCATTTTACCATTTTTTAAAATGTTATATTATTTTTTCTTTATTTTATTTTGGGATTAGTGTTCTACATTCTATTTTCATCGTTCCTTTAGCATCATTTTTATCTACCTCAACGTTACCTTTATGCCAAAACTCTCTTCCTCACTTTTCCCCTTTGTTGTCCTGTTTCTCTTACCCCATTCCTGCTTTAGATTTTCCCTATTTCTTCTTTTTACCCCCGTCAAAATTTCACCCTACTTATATATCCAATTTCCAATCCCCTGCTCTAAATCCATATACATCTCTCCCTTATCTTTCTTCACTATCCACATTTTTTTTCTCTCTCGGTTGTTTTGTTGTTGTTTGCTTGATTGTTGAGTATATTGGGGTTTTTTATGCTTGTTTGTGAGGTTGTTTTGCTTTTTCTTTTTATATTTCTGTTGTTTTTTTCCCCTCTTTTCTCTTTTTTTCCTTTTTTTTTCTTTTTTCCTTTTCCGGTTATTTTTGTGCTTCTGTTTTCCCTTGCCTCACTTGATATTAGTGGTTGTTTGTAGTTCGCATTCATCTCCAGGGATCTGTTGCTGGAATTTGTTGGGATTAATGGTGGTTCTATCGGAGTTTTCTCCCCATATAGTCTCTTCCCCTCTTATACTTTATTCTCTCTCCTTTCTCTCTTACTTTTTTTCCTCCCTTTTCCCAATTTCATTTTTGCACTCCTTTTTTTTCTTTTTCTCTTTTATCTTTTTCTCTTCTTTCTTCCTTATCCCCTAATTCTCTTTGCTCAGGTAGTCACCTTTATTTGGGGTTATTAATATCGTGAATACATTTATGTTCAGTGCCTTGTACGTTGTGCCTTGTTGTGTTGTATTTTGTGCCTTTAAATCAACTCAGCAGAGAGAGAAATACATAACCAAACAACTGGAGAAGAAAGATCATGGGGAGACCAAGAACCAGCCCACATATGAAAGAAAAACAGGCATCACCAGAAAAGGAAGTAAATGAAATGGAGGCAATGGAGGCAAGCAACCTGTCAGTGAAAGAATTCAGAGAAATGGTCATAAGGTGGATGAAAAGCATGGAAGACAAATTCGACAATATGTGTAAGAACCAAGAGGAAATGAAAAATGACATCACTGCTATAAAGAACACAATAGAAAGCATCAACAGTAGACTAGAAGAAGCAGAGGACTGCATCAGTGAGCTAGAAGACAAGGTAGGAAAAAGTACCCAAGCAGAGCAGCTTCTAGAAAAAAAATTAAAAAGCAGGAGGAGAGCCTGAGAGAACTCTGGGACAACACGAAACAAAACAACATCCGCATAATAAAGATGCCAGAAGGAGAGGAAACTGAGCAAGGAATAGAAAATCTATTTGAAAAAATAATGACAGAAAACTTCCCTGATATAGGGAAGAAAAAACTCACACAAATCCAAGAAGTTCACAGAGTCCCAAATAAAATGAACCCCAAAAGACCGATGCCAAGGCACATTATAATTAAACTAGAGGCCCGGTGCACAAAAATTTGTGCACTGTCTGGGGGGGGGGTTATCCCTCAGCCCCACTTGTGCCCTCTCACAGTCTGGGACCCCTCAGGAGATAATGACCTTCTCCCGGGTGGCAGAGGGCAGGCCCAATCCCTAGGTGCCTTCCCCGCAGCCCCTGATCAGACTCAGAGCAGGGCCGATTGGGGAGTTGGGGCACCACCCCCTGTCATGCACAGAACAGGGCAGATCAGGGGGTTGTGGCACCACCCCTATCACATACAGAGCCAGCTGATCATGGGGTTGGGGCCTGCCCCCTGTCACGCACTGAGCAGGGCCCATCAGGGGGGTTGGGGCTCCGTACCCTGTCACAAACAGAGCAGGACCGATCAGGGGATTGGGGAGCTCCCCCTTGTCAACCACAGAGCAGGGCCAATCAGGGGGTTGGGGTGCTGCCCCCTGTCATGCACAGAGCAGGGCGGATCAGGAGGCTGCGATGCCACCCTCAGTCACACTCAGGGTAGGGCTGATTGGGGGGTTGGGGCACCACCCTGTCACACACAGAGCAGGCCCCATGGGGGGGGTTGAGGTGCCGCCCCCTGTCACACACAGAGCAGGGCCGATCAGGGGGTTGGAACCCCTTCCCCTGTCACAAACAGAGCAGGGCAGATAGGAAGGTTGTGGCCCCACCCCCAGTCACACACAGAGCCGCAGGGCAACCAGGGGGTTTGGGCGCTGCCCCCGTCATGCTGCTCCAGGAGCTAGGAGGCCTCATGGCTCCGCTGATCCTGGTGCTAGGAGGCCTCGCTGCTCCACTGATCCCGGTGCTAGGAAGCCTCGCGGCTCCGCTGATCCCGGGTTTGGGAGGCCTTGTGGCTCCGCTGATCCTGGTGCCAGGAGGCCTCGCAGCTCCACTGATCCCAGTGCTGGGAGGCCTCGTGGCTCCGCTGATCCCGGTGCCAGGAGGCCTCGCAGCTCTGCTGATCCTGGGTTCGGGAGGCCTTGCGGATCCGCTGATTCTGGTGCTGGGAGGCATATTACCCTTTTACTATATAGGATAGAGGCCTGATGCATGGGTGGGGGCCATCTGGTTTGCCCTGAAAGGTGTCCTGGATCAGGGTGGGGGTCCCGCTTGGGTGCCTGGCCAGCCAGGGTGAGGGGATGATGGCTGTTTGCAGCTGGTCACACCCCCTTCAGGGTGGGGGTCCCCACTAGGGTGCCTGGCCAGCCTGGGTGAGGGGAAGATGGCTGTTTGCAGCTGGTCACACCCCCTTCAGGGTGGGGGTCCCCACTGGGGTGCCTGGCCAGCCTGGATGAGGGGATGATGGCTGTTTTCAGGCGGGCAGGTGACTGAAGCTCCTAACCTCTCTTTTATTTCTTTTTTCTTTTTTATTCTGGGATTTATTTACCTTCTATGGCTGTCACTGGAGCTGAGAGCCGTCTTTAGATCTGAGGCTCGGCTCCAGCTCTGAGACCTTGGCTGCTGAAAAGAGGTTTCTGGACTTTGTTTACCTTCTGTATTTGAAACTTTGTTGCGACTCTAGCTCTGAGATCCCGGCTGACTGAAAGCAGGTTTCTGGGGTTTTGTTTAGCTTCTATATTTGTAACAATGTTTCTTAGAGAGCAGCTGAGAGGCCAGAAAGGCAGGCGGGGAACCTGGCATCCTCCATCAATGGAGCAAGCAAGCCTCATATTCACGTCAGCTGCCTGGCTGCTGGCCGCCATCTTGGTTTGCAGTTAATTTGCATATCTCACTGATTAGCAAATGGGAAGGGTAGCAAAGTTACGGCTAATTACCATGTTTCTCTTTTATTAGATAGGATTGGCAAACACCAACGACAAAGTAAGAATCTTAAAAGCAGCCAGAGAGTGACAGAAAGTCACTTTCAAAGGAGCCCCCATCAGACTAGCAACTGATTTCTCAACAGAAACATATCAGGCAAGAAGGGAATGGAATGAAATATATAAAGTCATGCTAAGGAAGGGTCTGAATACAAGAATACTGTACCCAGAAAGGCTATCAATCAAAATTGAGGGTGAAATCAAGTGCTTCACAGACAAAAAGGGACTTCGGGAGTTTATTACCACCAAACCAGCAATGCAAGAAATGCTAAAGGGTCTGCTGTAAAAAGAAAAAATAGGAAACAAAGAAGGAACACAGGGGTAAAGAATAAAAATGGCGACTAACAAATATCTATCAATAATAACTTTAAATGTAAAGGGATTAAATGCCCCAATCAAAAGACATAGTGTAACTGAGAGGATAAGAAAACATAACCCATATATCTGCTGTCTACAGGAAACCCACCTCAGAAAAAAAGACGCACACAGACTGATGGTGAAGGGATGGAAAAAGGTTTTTCAGGCGAATGGAAATGAAAAAAAAGCCAGGGTAGCAATACTTATATCTGACAAATTAGATCTCAAATTGAAGGTCATAAAAAGAGATAAAGAAGGCCATTTCATAATACTAAAGGGAGAAATCCAACAAGAAGAAATAACTCTGGTAAACATATACGCACCCAATATAGGAGCACCCAAATACATAAGAAATCTTCTGGAGGAGATCAAGGGAGAGATTGACAGCAATACAATCATAGTAGGGGACTTTAACACCCCATTATCAGCATTGGACAAATCCTCTAAACAAAAAATCAGCAAAGAAACATCAATTCTAAATGACTCACTAGATCAGATGAAATTAATTGACCTCTTCAGAACACTTAATCCCAAAGCCTCAGAATATACATTCTTCTCAAGTGCACATGGGTCATTTTCAAAGATAGACCATATATTGGGTCAAAGACAAAGTCTCTTCAAATTCAAGAAAATTTAAATCATATCAAGCATCTTCTCAGATCACAATGGCATAAAACTGGAAATCAACTACAATGAAAACAATCCAAAAAAACAAACACATGGAGACTAAATAGCACGCTATTAAACAATGACTGGGTTACCAAAGAGAGCAAAGAAGAAATAAAAAACATCATGGCAACAAACGACAATGAAAACACAACAATCCAAAACCTATGGGACACAGCGAAAGCAGTCCTGAGAGGGAAGTTCATAGCTCGACAAGCCTACTGAAAGAAACAAGAAACAATGAGAATAAATCACCTAACCCTACAACTCAAAGAGTTAGAAAGAGAGCAACAAGAAAAGCCCAGTGTAAGCAGAAGGAAGGAAATAATAGAGATCAGAGCAGAGATAAACGACATAGAGACCAAAAAAACAAACAAACAAACAAAAAAACAATACAAAAGATAAACAAAACCAAGAGCTGGTTCTTTGAAAGGATAAACAAGATTGATGAACCTCTAGCCAGGCTCACCAAGAAACAAAGAGAGAGGACCCATATAAACAAAATCGGAAATGAAAGAGGAGAAATAACAACAGACCCCACAGAAATATAAAGGATTGTTAAAAATTACTATAAACAACTCTACTCCAACAAACTAGACAACCTGGAGGAAATGGACATATTCCTAGAAAAATACAACCTTCCAAAACTTAATCAGGAAGAATCTAAAAATCTCAATAGGCCAATAACTATGGAAGAAATTGAAGCAGTCATCAAAAAGCTCCCATGAAACAAAAGCCTGGGCCAGACGGCTTCACAGGGGAGTTTTACCAAACATTCAAGGAAGAACTAAAACCTATCCTCCTCAGACTATTCCAAAAAATTCAAGAGGAAGGAACACTTCCAAGCTCATTCTATGAAGCCAGCATCACCCTAATACCAAAACCAGACAAAGACAACACAATGAAAGAGAATTACAGGCCAATATCCCTCATGAACATAGATGCCAAAATCCTCAACAAAATCCTAGCAAATTGGATCCAGCAGTACATCAGAAAGATCATACACCATGACCAAGTTGGATTTATCCCAGGGATGCAAGGATGGTACAATATCCGCAAATGGATAAACGTAATACATCACAAAAACAAATTGAGAGATAAAAACCACATGGTCATATCAATTGATGCAGAAAAAGCATTTGACAACATGCAACACCCTTTCTTGATAAAAACTCTCAGCAAGATAGGAATAGAAGGATCATACCTCAACATAATAAAAGCCATATATGACAAACCCACAGCCAACATCATAATCAATGGGCAAAAACTAAAACCATTCCCCCTAAGAACAGGAACACCACTCCTGTTCAACATATTACTGGAAGTACTAGCCGTTGGGATCAGACAAGAAGAAGAAATAAAAGGCATTCAAATTGGAAAAGAAGAAGTAAAACTGTCCTTATTTGCAGATGACATGATACTGTACACAGAGAACCCTAAAGACTCCATCAAAAAATTATTAGAC
The DNA here is from genome assembly GCF_000147115.1 of Myotis lucifugus. Classification (NCBI taxonomy): domain Eukaryota; kingdom Metazoa; phylum Chordata; class Mammalia; order Chiroptera; family Vespertilionidae; genus Myotis; species Myotis lucifugus. The sequence goes on along the minus strand of NW_005871098.1, from coordinate 3,503,829 downwards.
TGAATAAATGAATTTGGCAATTTAGCAGGATACAAAATTAATACCAAGAAATCTATGGCATTTCTTTACACCAATAGTGAACTTGCAGAAAGTGAGACTAAAAAAGCAATCCCAATTACCATAGCATCAAAAAAATTAAGATACCTAGGAATCAACTTAACTAAGGAGGTAAAAGACTTATATGCGAAAAACTACAGGACACTGAAAAAAGAGATAGAGGAAGACCTCAACAGATGGAAGAACATACCATGTTCATGGATTGGTAGAATCAACATCATCAAAATGTACATACTACCCAAAGCAATCTATAGATTCAATGCAATCCCCATTAACCTACCAAGGGCATATTTCACAGATCTAGAACGAACGTTCCAAAAATTCATCTGTAATAAAAAAAGACCTCGAATAGCTGCAGCAATCCTGAGAAAGAAGAACAAAGTAGGTGGGATCTCAATACCAGATATCAAACTGTATTACAAAGCCACTGTACTTGAAACAGCTTCGTACTGGCACAAGAACAGACATATAGATCAATGGAATAGAATAGAGAACCCAGAAATCGACCCAAAGCACTATGCCCAATTAATATTCGACAAAGGAGGCAAGAGCATACAATGGAGTCAAGACAGTCTCTTCAATAGATGGTGTTGGGAAAATTGGACAGATACATGCAAAAGGATGAAACTAGACCACCAACTCACACAATACACAAAAATAAACTCAAAATGAATAAAAGACTTAAACGTAAGATGGGAAACCATAAAAATACTAGAGGAATCCATAGGCAGTGAAATCGCAAACATATGCCGAAGGAATTTCTTCTCTGATACTGCTCCTAGGGCAATGGAAACTAAAGAGAAAATAAACAAATTGGACTACATCAAAATAAAAAGCTTTTACACAGCAAAGGAAACCATCAACAAAACAACAAGAAGACCCACTGTATGGGAGAACATATTTGCCAATGATATTACCGATAGGGGTTTAATCTCCAACATTTACAGGGAACTAATGCAACTTAACAATAGAAAGATAAACAATCCAATCAAAAAATGGACAACTGGCCTAGATAGACACTTTTCGAAAGAGGACATACAGAAGGCCGAAAGACATATGAAAACATGCTCAGTCACTAATTTTATGAGAGATGCAAATCAAAACGACAATGCAGTATCATCTCACACCTGTCAGAATGGCTATCATCAACAAATCAACAAACAACAAGTGCTGGAGAGGATATGGAGAAAAAGGAACCCTTATTCACTGCTGGTGGGAATGCAGACTGGTGCAGCCACTGTGGAGAACAGTATGGAGCTTCCCCAAGAAACTAAAAATGGAACTCCCATTTGAGCCTGTGATCTCACTTCTAGGAATATATCCCAAGAATCCAGAAACACCAATCAGAAAGGATATATGCACCCATATGTTCATAGCAGCACAATTCACCATAGCTAAGATTTGGAAACAGCCTAAGTGCCCATCAGCAGATGAGTGGATTAAAAAACAGTGGTACATCTACACAATGGAATATTACGCTGGGGTAAAAAAGTAGGAACTCTTGCCTTTGCAACAGCATGGATGGAACTGGAGAGCATTATGCTAAGTGAAATAAGCCAGTCAGAGAAAGATAAATACCTTATGATTTCTCTCATTTGTGGAATATAGAGAACAATATAGACTGATGAAAAGGGACAGATCCAAAGACAGAGAAACAGCGATCAGACTATTAATCCCCAGAGGGAATGTAGGGGAAGGAGGGGCAAGAGGAAGAGATCAACCAAAGGACTTGTATGCATGCATATAAGCCAAACCAATGGACATGGACAACAGGGGGATGAGAGCTTGGGGGGGGGGGATGGGGATTTAATGGGGGGGATGAGGACACATTTGTAATACCTTAACTAATAAAGAATAAAAAAAATACTTGCACTCAAATCTTTGCAATAAGGTCAGTGTTTGGAGGAATCTAATACAAGATAGTGCCTAAATTTTTAAAACAAAAATAAATAAAAATAAAAGAAAGGAAGGAAAATCCAGAGAAAGTTAAAAAATAAATTAACAAATCAATTAATTGCTTATTCAGGAAGGAGTCAGCTCAGTAAAATGAATAATCTAACTCTTATGCACACTTACATATTTACAAAATTATAAAAATTAGTGCTGCTTTCAAAATAACACATATGAAGAGAAATACTGTAGTCTTTTGGTCTTTCTATCTCTTACGAATGGAGCATAATGAAGAAAGTACACAGACTTTGAATTAAGTCAACCCTCTCTTCTTTACCAGCTGTGTGACCTGGGGTCTCCTCACCTGTCAAATGCAGATGGTATAAAGAAAGATGTGTTGAGAGCAGGGGTAACTACAGTGATGGGATGCGATAATCATTGATTATATAAATTTATCAAATTTATCAGAAATTGAAAATAACCTTAGTGGCTGTTTTGATTTTAGTTAATAACTAAAAAGAGTTTTGGGGAAATATCTTCTAAAGAACTGATATATTCTATGTATGTGACATTCATTTTTCTCAAAAGTAACAATTTTTAAAATGTAGCCCAAAAACTTAATTTGAAAAAGTAGGTGATAAAACATATTTTTTTCCCAACACTATTTGCTAAGAGGCAAAAGTTTTAGCTACTAATATTTTATTGTAATATTAACAGAGAAAAGCATGGATTGTCTTTCTCTGTTGCTAGTGGGAGTGACATTCTTGGGGTGCTTCTGGAATAAGCATTTCCAGAAGCCCCCATAGAAGGATGAGATCTGGTAGAAAGCTTTATTTTTGCGAATTACATCCGTTGGTTTCTAAAGTCCCATTCCTCTTAATCCAGTCCTGGAAGAGGTGCAACTGGAGATTCAGCAGAGCTAGAAGCAAAGCTGTGTCCAGAGTTTCCGTTCCATGGTGGAGCTGGGTCTGGTACAGCATTACACTAGTTATAGTCCATAAGTTCATTGTTTGGGGTCCACATAGCTGTGACCCATATGGTTGAATGTAGGAGCATGAGAGCCAACAAACCAAGAGTCAAGTGGGAGCAAGCAAGAGAATGAACCAAAAGAGCAAACTCCTTTATTTAGGAGCTTAAGTATCTCAAATCTTCCTGTGTTTGCAGTAGCCATGCCTAGTCTATCCCCAGGTATGACTGATAGGAAAGTACCTTTCCTATTTCACCCAGACTTTACTGGGCATGCCTATAATAGTTTGACTTCCCTTTGCTCCTTTCCAGTTATTCATAACTAGGTTAGTTACAACATTATCAATAATGAAAAATCATACCTCTATTCCAAAGTCTGAATAAGGAACTACCCACACTAAAATTGTGCTTTTTTAAAATTAATAATTAAATCAAGAAAGATTGATTTCATTTTAGGAATGAGTATTATGTGCTAAATGCTATGGAGCACTACATAAATATTTTTTTTTAATGTTCCATTTTGTATATTACTCTACAGATTGTCCCAGGTGGGGCAGGAGAGACAGAAAGATCTTATTGATCCTGTTTTACACATAAGGCAAGTCAAGTTTATTGAGATAAGTGACTTCTCTATAACCTCAAAGCTTAACAGTAGCAGAACCAGGAACTCCAGTCTTCAACCTAATGCAATTTCCTTAGCAAGCCATTTTTGTTAAATTTCCAACTTAACATACTGGAGTATTCTTATTACACATCCAAAAATGTAATCCCTTTTAAAACTTACAACATTTCTTTATAGACTGTTTTTATTGAAATAAAGTAACAAATCAAAATGCAGAGTGTCAAGTTTCACTATCTGATGACAACAGCCAGTTTTCTCTCAAGGATATTAAAAGTGCTTGCTTTAGAGTAAAATGGCAGGAAATGGAAAGTATGTGGGGATGGGAGGAGGCTCAGTGAGAGGTCATTGCACACAGGTCAGGCTCCACTATCCTGGATAATACATCCGTGGCACCTGGAGCCCTAATTTGCTTTTGCCCAAAATGAGATATCTTATCTCACTGTTTTTGTTTTTCTTTGAAAACTCTGCAGTGTGAAAATTAACAATATTTTTCAAATGACTGTAAATGACTCAAACATTTTTTAGAAGTCTCCTTCATAGTCTCACAGGCCTCCTCCTATAACATTTCTAAAAATTGAATCCAAATGAAAATGTTTTCCTTGCATTCTACATTTAATAATCTGAGTTTCAGCACTCAATTCACTATTGAGTCTTTTGCACATTCATCTCCAATGCTTTTCCCGAAGAGGAAGGGAACAAGTAAAGTTAAATGTTTAAAACAGTATGATTGTAAAGGAGGACAGGAATGGACCCTTGCCGGTCTCTGAGGCTGGTGCACAGGGAGGACACTCTCCAGCTTCCTTCTGTTATCTGAGCCGGGCAGACACTGGTCAGACTATTACTTGATCACAGTGGGATGAAATGCACACCCTGGCAAATCTGTAAACACCAGCTCAATCTGCATGGGAAGATTCACTGTCATCCCCTCTGACAGAAAACGCCCCCAGGATACATCCCAGCAGTGATCATCACCTCAGTGTCTTAAATATCTTGTTGGTTTTATCACAGAACCATTAGAAATGTTAGAAAGTTGCATTGTGTGGAGGAATGAGTATTTTGTTAGAATTTTATTTCTTTGAAAGTAAATTAAGTTTTTATTATACCTTGTGATTAAAATAAAAATGGTTGTATTACTCTAGAAGCAGTGTCTTCAACTTTATTATATAACAGCATCATTATGGCACTATTATGGCTTCTACGGTGTATTTTAGCATCATCCATCTAATAGAATAGGTTAAAGATGATCATCCCAATATTTAATTAACTTGCATCAGAACAACAACCAAAAAAACCCCACAAAATTATTTGAGGTAATGGTTAGGGATAAACAAGAACAGTCTTAGAAATACCTGAAAAAGAATTCTCAGTTATTGGTAAAAATTGAACAGCATTAAGCAATAAACTATAATTAACCTAAAAAGTATAATTTTCTCTAAGTACTGGAAATGTTGCATGTGAATCTTCATAATACTAAATTTAATGAAGGACAAATAACCACCTCTCCCCCTATCCTCACCCCACACAGGAAATATAGAGAAACCTGACTTTTGGAATTTTACTTCTGTCTAAAATGTGAATTCTTACCATTAGAGGTGTTGTTAATGAAGTAATCAGGAACACCTTTGAGAATGTGATGAATGTTATGATTTTTTTTTTCAGAAAAAAATCATACTCAGAAAATTTGGTATACAATTGCAGGGAACTCACCAAACCCCTGAAACCCTACTATCCAGAGTTAAGAACACCTAATGCACACATTTGAGTGAATTATTCATTGTGAATGTGGCCAAGGCACTATGGAGGGATGGGCAATTCCCAGTGTCACTCTGAGCTGTCGTCACAGCTAGAGAATGTGGACTTCAAATTTCCTCCTAACGTCCTGCCTGAGTCCACCTAAGAATTGCTTAATTTTCAGCTTTTACTTTCATTTAATTTAACATCCTTGCTAATTCTTGAGCAAACGTATGCTTGACTACACATATATGGAGATAAACATATTGAAAACATTAATTGTAAAAAAAAAGTCCACATTAGTTATTTCCATATATGTTTATTTTAATAAGGTGGAGCATCATGAAAACGAATTACCAGGAACCTTATTTATCCAAGATAAATACCTAGAGATATCCCTTAGAATTAGTGTCAGCATTTGCAAGAAAAAAATTGTCCCATTAAAATAGCCCTCATGAATAATTCAGAGAGTTCAATTTAATTGTGAAAGGGGGAGACAAAAGCAAGTTATCAAATTTGTTGGAAACCAGTGTTGCTGCACAGCAATTTTGTATGAGTAGTCATAATGTAGGCTACTCTAGATATCAATGTGTTATTTTTTACCTTTAGTTTCTGATTGTAGCATTTATAAACACATTTTTCTCAAATAACATTTTATTAAAAATATGTTCTGAACTATGGATTCTTGGTATTATTCTTTATTTATTTTTTTATTCTTATTTTTTATTGTCTAAAGTTTTTATATATGTCTCCTTTTCCCCAATTGATCCCCACCTCCCAGCCATTACCACCCTAGCAAGCCCCCACCGCCCCAGTGTCTGTGTCCATTGGTTATGCTAATATGCATGCATACAAGTCCTTTGGTTGCTCTCTAACCTCCCCCCCGCCTGCGATTTGTCTATGGATCTATTCATGTTCATCAAATTATGTTGATCATTATATCCCACGTATGAGTGAGATCATGTGATATTTATGTTTTGCCCACTGGCTTATTTCGATTAGCATAATGCTCTCCAGGTCCATCCATGCTGTTGCAAATGGTAAAAGTTCCTTCCTTTTTATAGCGTCATACTATTCCATTGTGTTGATGTACCACAGTTTTTTAATCCACTCATCTGCTGATGGGCAATTAGGCTGTTTCCAAATCTTAGCTATGGTGAATTGTGCTGCTATGAACATAGGGGTGCATATATCCTTTCTGCGTTGGTGTTTCTGGTTTCTTGTTTGTTTATTTTTTATTTAGACTC